>NC_088135.1:150759-450759 GCF_036370855.1 Dromaius novaehollandiae
ACCCTAACCCTAACCCTAACCCTAACCCTAACCCTAACCCTAACCCTAACCCTAACCCTAACCCTAACCCTAACCCTAACCCTAACCCTCTAACCCTAACCCTCTAACCCTAACCCCAACCCTAACCCTCTAACCCTAAACCCTAAACCCTAAACCCTAACCCTAACCTGAACCTTAATCCCAACCCCAACCCCCAACCCCTAACCCCGACCCTGAGCCCTGACCCCTAATCCCAGCCTCCTCTACCCCTAGCCCCCCCTCCCCGGCACCCCCCCGGCCTTCCCCTACCCCTTCCCCCTCTCCTGGCTCCCCCCCTAGTCCTCCACCCCTAGCCCCCCCTGTGGCCCCCTCTCAGCCCTAGCCCCCCCCCCACCTCAGCACCCCCCCCAGTCCTAGTCCCCCCCTACCCCTAGTGCATTGTAGGCCCTACCCCTAAGTCCCAGGTGCTCATGTGTAACCCTAAAAGTGTTACTGTGACTGATCACCAGGGGGCAGTCAAAGTCTAGTAATAAGGGGTGTGGAATAACCCTAATGCTAACAGCAGGGGGCTCCCTAATGGTAATTGTATTTGGTGTCAGATTGGTAACCCTAGTGTACCGGTGAACTATTGCCCTAGTGTGTGACTCTTGGGGGGGGGGGGGGTGGGACCAGGTGGGTGTGTATGCTTTTGGGTGGGTGGCTGAGAAGTGTGTGTGGGTCTCCTAACTGCTTATATGTTGTGAATTCCTTTTGCTGTGACTGTTGTTAGCATGTGATCCACCCTGTGTTTGTGTGTGGTGTGTGTCATGGTGCATGGAGGGTATGTACATTGTGTATATACTATGTATAGTATTTGTGTATGTGATGTTTTTGTGCATATATACATGCATAGACTGTGTCTAGTATGTATGTACGGTGTGTGCATGTGGTATGTACAGTGAGTATATAGTATATATAAAAAAGAAAGAAAAAATAATAAGTATAGAAAGGCTTAATTTGCATATTTAATGAATTCAGTAGCAGGGGTAGGATACTGGCTGGGAGCAAATAATTTTTTTTTTAAATGGTGAAATTATTATTATTTGCTCCCAGCCAGTATGCTAGAAAAAAGAGGAGGAAGAGAGGAGGAAGAGAGGAGAAGAGGAAGAGAGGAGAGGAGGAAGAGGAAACAGAAGACAGAGACAAAGACAAAGAGAAAGAGAGACAAAGAGAAAGAGAGACAAAGAGAAAGAGAGACAAAGAGAAAGAGAGACAAAGAGAAAGAGAGACAAAGAGAAAGAGAGACAAAGAGAAAGAGAGACAAAGAGAAAGAGAGACAAAGAGAAAGAGAGACAAGACCAAGACAAAGAGAGACAAGACCAAGACAAAGAGAGACAAGACCAAGACAAAGAGAGACAAGACCAAGACAAAGAGAGACAAGACCAAGACAAAGAGAGACAAGACCAAGACAAAGAGAGACAAGACCAAGACAAAGAGAGACAAGACAAAGAGAAAGAGAGACAAAGACAAGGAGAGACAAAGGCAAGGAGACACAAAGACCAAGACCAAGAGAGACAAGACCAAGACCAAGACAAAGAGAGACAAAGACAAAGAGAGACAAAGACCAAGACAAAGAGAGACAAAGACAAAGACAAAGAGAGACAAAGACAAAGACAAAGAGAGACAAAGACAAAGACAAAGAGAGACAAGACAAAGACAAAGAGAGACAAGACAAAGACAAAGAGAGACAAGACAAAGACAAAGAGAGACAAGACAAAGACAAAGAGAGACAAGACAAAGACAAAGAGAGACAAGACAAACAACAAAAGACAAACAAAGACAGAACAACAGAGGACAAAGACAACAAACAAAGACAAAGACAACAGAGGACAAACACAGAACAACAGAGACAACAAACAGAAAAAAGACAACAGAGAAGACAACCAGAGAGAACAAAGACAACCACAGAGAAGACAGAAAGCACAGAAAACAACAGAGAAAACAGAGAACAGAGCAAAAAGCACACGCAGGAGAGCTGAGAGAGCAGAACAGAGAAAAGAGCAGAACACAGAGAACAGAACAAAGCAAAAAGCACAGCAAAGAGCACAGCAAAACACAAAATACAGAGCAAAGCAGAACACAGCAGAACACAGAGAGCAAAGCAGAAAACACAAAGCTGAGGGCAGAGCACAGAATGCAGAGAAAAGCACAGACAGCAGAGCACCACAATGCAGGCAGACTGAAAGAGTAAATAGTAAAGACAGAGAAAGGTAGAGAGAAACCTGGACAAAGTGAACATAGACAATCAGGGAAAAGGAGAAGAAAAAGGCATAAGAGACAGACAAAGAAAGAAAGAATAGGAAACAGAACAGAGGACCAAAAAATTAAAATAAGAACAAGACAAAAACTTCTGCCTTCTTCTTGTTTTAAAAGGTCAAAAGAGCAAGAGCAAAGAGGAAAAGGGCAAGAGCAAATGTGTGGCGCATGCAGTTCAAATAAGACAACAGAAACAAACAGCAAAACCATCTTTATTTGAAAGGAGACACACACACCACCATCTTTATTGTTTTATTGCACAAAAAAATACATCATCACAACATACAAAACATAACAAGCCCACGCTCTACATGAGCTGCACACACTCTTCAGCATTCACCTCTACATTCTCACCGCTACTACTCTCATCAGTCGGCAAGCGCCTCCAGTCTTTTGGACAGCTCCCAGTAACAACGTTACTGGACGCCTCCAAAAACTGCCCTGCCTACAAAACCCCCGGTCCCCAGCCAAAGCTCCGCACCAACATTGGCGATGATCATCGCCTCGCAGAGCGGCCGGGACCGGGGGAAAAAAAACCCAGCCGGGGGAAAAAAAAAAAAAATCCCCCAGCTGGGGTTTTTTTTAATTATTTTTTAAATAAATTCTAACTACAACCTGGAAAAAGAAAAACACATGCATACAAAGTTAGACACACTCACCACCAAGCCCACCCAACAACCACACAGCTGCCCACTCACTCCCACCACAATCATTCTACCTCCCTACAGTAACAGGCAAGCGCCTCCAGTCTTTTGGACAGCTCCCAGTAACAGCATTACTGGACACCTCCAAAAACTGCCCTGCCTACAAAACCCCCGGTCCCCAGCCAAAGCTCCGCACCAACATTGGCGATGATCATCGCCTCGCAGAGCGGCCGGGACCGGGGGAAAAAAAACCCAGCCGGGGGAAAAAAAAAAAAATCCCCCAGCTGGGGTTTTTTTTAATTATTTTTTAAATAAATTCTAACTACAACCTGGAAAAAGAAAAACACATGCATACAAGATTAGACACACTCACCACCAAGCCCACCCAACTGCCCACACACTCCCACCACAGACAGTCATCACAGCTACTAACAAAACCACATGCTTCCATCCTTGTTTAAAGATAACACTATCCTGGCATGAATAGAACCCCCCCCCCGCCCCCAAAATGGCCATCCCAATAAAAAAAATTAAAGAAAAAAACTACTTTTATCTCTTACTGACAAACCCCCCCCCCAAAAAAAAAAAAAGAAAAAACAAAATAAGTGTTTCATAGATACAGTATTCTGCTCTGGCAACTACCATTACTACACCCACAGGCAAGGCAGCTCCAAACACACACACAGACACGTACACACAGACACGTACACACACCCTCCATGCAAAAAACAATGCCAGCACAGAAGATGCTGCCAGCCAGAAAGCCCTACAATGCCACGACCGTGCGGCTCTGGTGCTCTGCACGAGACCAGAAAAGAGTCAGATGCCACCATCTGTGACGGAAAGGGGCCGGCAAAGCAAGGAACGGCCATGCGGAAGAGGCCGGCAAGAAAGACCCGAGGCTCTGATGACACAGGGAAGAAAACCCTGAAAGGGCACCGGGAGGATGCAAAATAAGAGAGGCCTCAGAAAACACACGACCAACAAGACCTGAATGATGGCTGCCAAGATGATTGGCCAGAAACAATGCAGAATCACAGTGACAGACTGCTGCTTTCAGCTGCCTGCACAGAACAAGATGATCATTGGAGCAATGCAGATGAGTCAGTCAAGACCAGACAAAAGACAGCAGATGCCTGTTGCACTAGCACTACAAAGCATATGCGGTGCTCCTTGAGCACAAAGAGCAAGGGCAACATCAAGACCTGAGCAAAAGATAGCACAGCTACAACACACACCACATACACTACACAACAACACAGACACAGGCTGGAGCTGCCCTGCCTGACACCCACCCTCACTTTCTGCCATGCACACCCCACTGCCTCTGCCTCACACACACAAACACACACACACACACACACACACACACACACACACACACCCCGCAACACCCTTTGCCCATGCACTTCGCTTTTGCAGTGCTCTGCATCACTGTTGCTCCTCAAGAGGCATCCTCAACAGCAGACACATCCTCTGCAGCAGCCGCACCCTCTGATCTTCTTTTGCTCACCACATTTGCCTTCATCACCTGCCAAACCAGAGCGCAAGCAGTCACCCCCTTGCCAGTCAGCTCCATCCCCATCTGCAAGGGCACCCTCCACCAAAGCGCCATCGGCGCTCCGCTCACCTGCACCGCAACAACTCCAAACGCCAACATCCTGCCTGGGGGGAAGCCCGTGGCGCCTGGCAAAAAACAAAATAACAAAGTGACTCTTCTGCCAGGCAGCGCTCACCAGCCCTACAACATCCAGCTCCGATCCACTCACCTGAAAGTCTCAGCCACGCCTGGGAAAGGCCCACAGCAGACCTGAAAAAACAGAGAAAAAGGCATCACCGACAGGCAGACCAACACCACCCACACCACAATAAAATCAGACCCAACAAGCTGCCCCACTCACCTGCTCAGGCTCTTCTCAGCACTCAGCTGCTTCTCTCCACAACTTCCCGCAAAACCTGCAAGCACAGAGAGAAGTCACACACTCAGGCGATGCCCGCAACACCACCACTCCAGTCCATCACGGACACACTCCACACTCCACCATGGCTAACACCCACAGGCAAGGCAGCTCCAGCCCCAAAAACACACAGACAAACAAATAGCAGACACAAACACAGAGGACAGCCCTACACAAAAAAAAACCCTATTCCCACACATAAGACTGCCGGCCAGAAAGAGCCGCACGGTCGTGGCGTCGTAGGGCCGAGGCTCTGGACGAGCCCAGAAAAGAGTCAAACGTCAATGCCCAGGATGGAAAGGGACCGGCAAAGCTCAGAAGAGTGATGCAGAGGAGGCCGGCGAGAAAGACCCGAGGCCATGATGATGCAGGGAAGGAAACCCTGAAAGGGCGCCAGCGAGACGCAAGACAAGAGCGGCCCCGGAAGAGGTGCGGCCGATGAGGCCTCGACGATGGCCGCGACTAAGACTACACTGCAAACGGCCACAATGCAGAGTCACAGTGACAGACCGCCCCTTTCAGCTGCCTGTGCAGAACAAGATGTAGTCCATTGGAGCAATGCTGATGAGTCTGGCCAGGCAAAAGACAATGGATGCCTGCCACGCTACCGCTGCAGAGCATAGGCTGTGCTCTTTGAGCACAAAGAGCAAGAGCAACATCAAGACCTGAGCAAAAGATAGCACAGCTACAACACACACCACATAGACTACACAACAACACAGACACAGGCTGGAGCTGCCCTGCCTGACACCCACCCTCACTTTCTGCCATGCACACCCCACTGCCTCTGCCTCACACGCACCACTCATCCAGAACAACCCTCCACTCTACACTGAACATCAGCACACACACACACACACAGAAACTGAGGATGCCCCAACACCCTTTGCCCCTCAACTTAACTGTGGCAGTGCTGTAGGTCACCGGTCCTCAAGAGCCATCCTCAGCAGCAGCCGCATCCACACTGATCTTCCTTTGCTCACCACATTTGCCTTCATCACCTGCCAAACCAGAGCGCAAGCAGTCACCCCCTTGCCAGTCAGCTCCATCCCCATCTGCAAGGGCACCCTCCACCAAAGCGCCATCGGCGCTCCACTCACCTGCACCGCAACAACTCCAAACGCCAACATCCTGCCCGGGGGGAAGCCCGTGGCGCCTGGAAAAAAACAAAATAACAAAGTGACTCTTCTGCCAGGCAGCGCTCACCAGCCCTACAACATCCAGCTCCTATCCACTCACCTTAAAGTCTCAGCCACGCCTGGGAAAGGCCCACAGCAGACCTGAAAAAGCAGAGCAAAAGGCATCACCGACAGGCAGACCAACACCACCCACACCACAATAAAATCAGACCCAACAAGCTCCCCCGCTCACCTGCTCAGGCTCTTCTCAGCACTCAGCTGCTTCTCTCCACAACTTCCCGCAAAACCTGCAAGCACAGAGAGAAATCATGTGCTCAGGCGATGCCCGCAACACCACAGCCCATCCACATCAGGCATTCGCTCCCACACCTTTTCCTGCTCCGCTCTCCCATCCCAACTGCTGGGCTACGGCTCCCCACACCGAGGTCCGCCACACAACTGTAAAACAGGAATGGCGCTGGGCGAAGGGGACAGCGCCAACGAGGTGATGACCCTACGCCGGGCTCTGCGTCTGCTCCCGGACTGATGCTCACCTCACCCTGCTCCTCCTGGATGCGAGCGACCTGCTCCCCGCAAGGCTCCACGCCTACAAGCACAAAGCAAAAATTAACCGCGCAACCCACTGACCGCAACACTCTCCTTCCAACACCAAATCTCTAGCTCACCTTCTTGGGGCGTGCCCCTTTCTTCCTCCAGCTCCCTTGGGACCACTCGGAACACTGCTCAGCACCTGCAAAAAACAACAAAACAAAACAACATAAAGTGGAGCACACAGACATTGACAAATCACCATTCCAGTCCATCACTGACACACTCTGCACACCACCATTCCTAACACCCACAAGCAAGGCAGCTCCAAACACACACAGACAGACAAAAAAAAAAAACAACATTAGACACAAACATGAAGGAAAGCCCTATGCAAAAAGAACTATTCCAATGCATTCCACATGGTATCTGATGACACCACAACCCTGCGGCTCTGATGCTCTGGACGAGCCCAGAAAAGACTAAGATGTCAACGCCTGGGATGGAAAGCGGCCGGCAAAGCGAGGAATGGCGATGCGGAAGAGGCCGGCGAGGAAGACCCGAGGCCGTGATGACGCAGGGAAGAAAACCCTGAAAGGGCACCGGTAAGACGCAAAACAAGAGCGGCCTCGGAACGAGAGCGGCCGACGAGGCCTCGACGGTGGCCGCAAAGATCGATGGGCACGATGCAAAGCCGGAGGCACGGACCGCCCCCTTCGGCTGCCTGCATGGGACGAGACACCATCCGTGGGTGCGATGCTGATGAGTCAAGCCAGCAAAAGACTACAGAGGCCTACAATGCTAGCGCTCCACAGTGTAGGCCGTGCTCCTTGAGCACAAAGAGCAAAGGCGACATCAAGACCTGAGCAAAAGATAGCACGGCTACAACACACCACATAGACTACACAACAACACAGACACAGGCTGGAGCTGCCCTGCCTACCGCACCCTCGCTTTCTGCCATGCGCACCTCACCACCTCTGCCTCACACATACCCCACTCATCCAGAACAGCCCTCCGCTCTACACTGAACATCAGCGTGCACACACACACAGAGTTAAGACACCCCTGATACCCTTTGCCCCTCAACTTAACTGTTCAAATGCTGGGCATCACCATCGGTCCTCAAGAGCCATCCTCAATGGCAGCCGCATCTGCACTGATCTCCCTTCAGTCACCACAGTTGCCTTTATCACCTGCCAAACCAGAGCACAAGCAGTGACCCCCCCTTGCCAGTCAGCTCCAGCCACATCTGCGAGAGCACCCTCCTCCAAACCACCATTGTCATCGCACTCACCTGTACTGTGCCAAAGCCACGCTCCAGCACTGTGGCTGTGAGGCTGCCCGTGGCATCTGGAAAAAGCAAAACAACAAAATTACTCTTCTGCTAGGCAGTGCGGACTAGCCCTACAACTACTGCCACACCATTATACTCACCCATTCTACCTCACCTCAAATCCTCAGCCACGCCTGGGAAAGGCCCGCACCGTACCTGAAAAAGCAGAGCAAAACACATCACCGAGAGGCAGCCCAGCAGCACCCTACCGCACAATAAAACTCAGGCCAGACAAGCTGCCCTTCTCACCTGCTCAGGCTCCTTGTTGCTGATCAGCTTCTCCTCTCCAAAACTTCCTGTAATGCCTGCAAAACCAGCGAGAAGACCACACCTTGAGGTCATGCCAAAAACCACACCCCATGCACAACATTACCTCGCTACAATACCTTTACCTGCTCCGCTCTCCCGTCCCGACTGCCGGGCTACGGCTCCCCACGCCGAGGTCCGCCACACACCTGTAAAACAGGAACGGCGACGGGGACGGCGCTGACGAGGCGATGGCCCTACGCCGGGCTCTACGTCCTCGCCCAGACCTCTCCCTGCTCCTCCTGGATGCGAGCGACCTGCTCCCCGCAAGGCTCCACGCCTACAAGCACAAAGCAAAAATTAACCGAGCAACCCACTGACCGCAACACTCTCCTTCCAACACCAAATCTCTAGCTCACCTTCTTGGGGCGTGCCCCTTCCTTCCTCCAGCTCCCTTGGGCCCACTCGGAACACTGCTCTGCATCTGCAAAAAGCAACATAAACTGGAGCACACAGACACTGACCGATCGCCATTCCGGGCTATCGCTGCCACGCTACATATGCTACCATTGCTAATAACCACAGGCAAAGCAGCTCCGGCCCCACGCACACAGACAAGCATTAGACACAAAACAAACACACATAGGTACAAGCATCAGACACAAACATGCAGGAAAGCCCTACGCAAAAAGAACTATTCCCACGCATAAGATGTTGCCAGCCAGAAAGCCCTACGACGCCACGACCGTGCGGCTCTGATGCTTCGGATGAGCCCAGAAAAGAGTCGAACGCCACCGCCCGGGATGGAGAGTGGCCCGCAAAGCCGGGACGACCGATGCCGAAGCACCTGGCCGGGAAGACCCGAGGCTGCGGCGATACAGGAAAGAACCCTGAAAGGATGCCAAGAAGATGAAAAACAAGAGCAGAACCAGAAGAGGGGCAGGCAAAAAGGCCTCGACGACGGCCCCGAAGATGAGCGGCCGCAAATGGCCGCGATGCAAAGCCGGAGCGATGGACCATCCCTTTTGGCTGCCCGCACGGGACGAGACGCGATCCGCTGGAGCGATGCCGATGACTGAGGCCGGACAAAAGACGGCGGATGCCTGCCGCGATGACGCTGTGGAGCGTGGGCCGTGCTCCTTGAGCACAAAGAGCAAGAGCAACATCAAGACCTGAGCAAAAGATAGCACAGCTACAACACACACCACATAGACTACACAACAACACAGACACAGGCTGCAGCTGTCCTGCCTACCACACCCTCACTTTCTGCCATGCGCACCCCACCGCCTCTGCCTCACACACCACTCATCCAGAGCAGCCCTCCCTCCACACAACACTGAATATCAGCACGCATGCACACGTGCACAGAATGAAGACAACCCCAACACCCTTTGCCCCTCACCTTAGCTTTTGCAGGGCTGGGGGGTCGAGGGTCAGGTCACTGTTGGTCCTTAAGAGGCATCGCTCAATGGAAGCCGCATCCTCTCTGATCTTCCTTCGCTCGCCTTCATCACCTGCCAAAACAGAGCGCGAGCGGTCACCCCCCGTGCCGGGCACCTCCACGCTCATCTGCGAGAGCGCGCCTCTCCGAACCGCCGTTGTCGCTCCGCTCGCCCACGCCGCCCCAAAGCGATACTCCCACATCCTGACTGAGAGTAATCCCATGGCACCTAGAAAAAACAAAACAACAAAATTATTCTTCTGCTAGGCACTGCGGACTAGCCCTACAACAACTGACATGCCATTTACTCACCCATTCTACCTCACCTCAAATCCTCAGGCATGCCTGGAAAAAGCCCACACGGTGCCTGAAAAAGCAAAATGGACAGCCCCAGAAGCCACGGTAGGAGTCAGAAGGAGAGCCGCAAAAGAGCAGATGGCAGTGGGTTCGCAGGCACAGATGAAAGAAAAGAGCTGCCGGGCGAGACTGCAAATTGCTTCCTGCCGGTCCCGAGAAGGCCAGCAGCTTTTTTCCTCTCTCAGCACTGAGGCTTGGGCAAGAAAAGAGATGATTCGTTAGCTTGCAGGAGGTTGCTTTTTGACCCCTTCAGACACATGCACTTACTCACAGTTGCGCTTGGTTTCCAAAGACGTGACTTCCTTTCTCATCATACTGCACTTCCAGGCAGAAAGAATGCTCGCTTTGCTCTTCACACTCTTCACATAAAGTCTAGACTCTTCCGTAACTCTGCATACTACAAAAAAACTCACTCACTTCCTCTTGGAACAGGGCTGACAATATTTCTGAGGAGCAGCAGAACATCCGGCGAGCAAGCCAGAAACCAGAGTAGCTGAGGAGAACGCTATCTCACATGCATCCACGTTACTGGACATAAGGCACACAAGCACTACGTACAGCGGAAACGTAGATGGAAATGTTTTCCGGGGACCCCTGTTCTGTCCTTTTCTCTGCAGTCCAGCTGAGGGACAAACAATTCTTCGAGCGTCATCATCTTCAAAGAGTCGAGCGATGAAGCTGGGTCCCTTCCGCAATAAACACAGAAACGCAAGAAAACAATACTGATGGTTAACAAAAGATACGACTGCAGACGCGGAAGCCCTCTTCCGCCCCTGAACGCCCCGTGCCGAGATACCGACGCAAAACCAAAACTGCCTGCTTTAAGCGATTTTTCTGGCAGGCTTACGGCTCCACCTTCAGCCATCCCGTTGCTCTAACCTTAAGGAACAGCCTTTGCATCTCCAAACGCAGCAATAACTCTTCCTGCATACCTTTGCTTCTTCAAATGCTGCTATTCGCCGAGGCAAGTCCAGACCACTAACCCCAAAGGACAGCAAACGCAGAATGAACTCCCTGCCACCAGGCCCTCGTTTTATGTACCCCTAGCCCCGCCCACTGCCCGACCCACAAGCCCCGGGAAGGGGAGGGGCAAAGCACTGCCAGCCATAAAGACAGAGGGCTGGGCGGGAGCAAGGCTTTTGCTTCCACTCTGTAGCTAGGCTGCAGAGCACAGAAAGGCTAAACAGACCTCTTGGATAAAATGGACCATCTTCTTTGTTACTAAGACTTCGTATACTGTATCCATAATACCAGGAGGTCTGTTATTAAATTCTTTTACCCTAACTAGCACTAGCCTTTACACTGAAAACTAGAAATCAGTTCTGCTTAGGCTTAGAAAGAAAACTACAAGATTCCACATAACCTATAAAGGGAACGCTACACCACACTGCTCTAATTGGTTCAGACCTGTATTGAATACAGCTGTTGTAGGAAGACAGCATTTCCTCTAGGGCAAACCAAGATATCTAAATAACCCCCCGGAACAACGCTGCTTCTGTAATGTGAGTACTTCCAAACAGGGGTATTTCCTGTATAGTACATAGAGCGCTTAGAAAAAGGGGCCAGTGGGTGGAATGGAGACTTCCCCAGTGGAATACTACCTCTGTATGCCTAAGTGGAGGACTCGTACGAGGAGGGAAGAGGGATGTTAAGAGGGCTGGAGAACCCACGCAGGGCTCTGGGGCACAACAAAGGCGTCCAGAAGCAGTTATGAATGGATGACAGCGGTCACGCAAGGACTAAAGGGCCAAAACAGAGCTCAGGCACAAAAGGAAGGCTGACAGAGTAGTCCGGAGTAAAATAAAGGGGTTCCTCAGAGCTCTACAGGACCAACAGAGGTCTATGCAGCACAACAAAGCTCTAAAGAGGAATCCACAGCAGATTAGATGTCTCTTATGCAGACTAGAGAGCAACTAAAAGAAGGCAGAAGAGAACAAGCAAAGCCTTCAAATGGGTTCAGAAGAAAACATGGGTACTCGGGCACCTAAATGAGGGAAAGAGCACTCTAGGGCATAGGAGAGGGCTAAGGAAGAATTCTGAGACCACTAAAGAACTCCTAAAGGAAACAGCCAAAAGAGAGCTCTAGGGAACAAGTAAGGACAAAACAGTAGTCCAGACTGCACTATAGAGGTGCTAAGCGGCCCGCATGGCCAAGGAATGACTCTGGAAAACAAGGAAGAAATCTGAAGGGCTTCTGAGGAGACTAGAGAATTCCAAAGGGGGCTGTGCAGCCAGAGGACAGCTCTGCTGCAGAACAAGCACCACACCCCAGGAGTAGTTCTGAGCAGACCAGAAGGCTCCTAAGGGGACTAAATGGCAAAAAAAACAGAACTGGCTAACGTGACTGACCTCAGGAGGTGCTCTGAGGGGAGAGGAAGGCTCTTATAGTATGCAGATGACCAAAAGAGGGTTCTGGGGCACAACAAAGACCTCCAGAAGGGTTCTGAGTGCACTATAGGGGTGCTAAGAGAACTGGAAATCCAAAACACAGCTTTGGATCATGACAAAGGCCTTTACAAGCCTGCTGAGGGGACTAGAGGGGTGCTGAGGGGTCTGCAGGACCAAGAGAGCTCTGCAGGGGAAAAATAAAAGGGTAAAAGATGAGGACAAAGCAGAATAGAGGGCTGCAAAGTGTGGTAGAGAGACAAAAGAGGGCTCCACAACATGAAGAAAAGGCAGAGAAAAATTGTGAGGCGTCTACCAGGGTCCTGAAACACTCTAGATATCCAAAATGGAGATCTTAAGCAAAAAGACAGTTCATAGAACAGTCCAGACTACACTACAAGGGTGCTAAGGGATCTACATGGTCCAGAAATGCCTCTGGGGAAAAAGCGAAAAATCTGGAGGGGTTGCAAGCAGACTACAGGGTGTCTAAGGGGCCTGGGGGCCCAGAAGAGAACTGGGGGACCCCATTCTGTGGAAAAGAGGGGTCCAGAGCGCACTAGAGGGGTGCTAAAGTGTCTACATGGTCAAGAAATGGCTCTGGAGAAGAAGGGAGAAATCTGGAGGGGTTGCAAGCAGACTACAGGGTGTCTAAGGGGTCTGGGGGGCCAGAAGAGAGCTGGGGGGCCCAATTCTGTGGAACACAGAGGTACAGAGCGCACTAGAGGGATGCTAAGGCATCTGCACAGTCAAGAAATGCCTCTGGGAAAGAAGGGAGAAATCTGGAGGGGTTGCGAGGAGACTACAGGGTGTCTAAGGGGCCTGGTGGGCCAGAAGAGAGCTGGGGGGGTGCATTCTGTGGAAAAGAGGGGTCCAGAGCGCACTAGAGGGGTGCTAAAGCATCTACACTGTCTAGAAATGCCTCTGGGGAAAAAGGGAGAAATCTGGAGGGGTTGCGAGGAGACTAGAGGGTGTCTAAGGGGTCTCAGGGGCCAAGAAGAGATCTCGGGGGCCCCATTCTATGGAAAAGAAGGGTCCAGAGTGCACTAGAGGGGTGCTAAGGCGTCTACACTGTCAAGAAATGCCTCTGGGGAAGAAGGGAGAAATCTGGAGGGGTTCCGAGGAGACTAGAGGGCGTCTAAGGGGTCTGGGGGGCCAGAAGAGAGCTGGGGGGCCCATTCTGTGGAAAATAAGGGTTCCAGAGCGCACTAGAGGGGTGCTAAGGTGTCTACATGGTCAAAAAATGCCTCTGGGGAAGAAGGGAGAAATCTGGAGGGGTTGCGAGGAGACTAGAGGCTGTCTAAGGGGTCTGGGGGGCGCAAAGATATCTGGGGGGCCCATTCTGTGGAAAAGTGGGGTCCAGAGCGCACTAGAGGGGTGCTAAGGTGTCTACATGGTCCAGAAATGCCTCTGGGGAAAAAGCGAAAAATCTGGAGGGGTTGCGAGGAGACTAGAGGGTGTCTAAGGGGTCTGGGGGGCCACAAGAGAGCTGGGGGGCCCCATTCTGTGGAAAAGAGGGGTCCAGAGCGCACTAGAGGGGTGCTAAGGCATGTACACTGTCAAGAAATGGCTCTAGGGAAAAAGGGAGCAATCTGGAGGGGTTGCAAGGAGACTAGAGGGCGCCTAAGGGGTCTGGCGGCCAGAAGAGAGCGGGGGGGTTAATTCTGTGGAAAAGAAGGTTCCAGAGCGCACTACAGGGGTGCTAAGATGTCTACATGGTCCAGAAATGCTTCTGGGGAAGAAGGGAGAAATCTGGAGGGGTTGAGAGGAGACTAGAGGGTGTCTAAGGAGTCTCAGGGGCCCAGAATAGAGCTGGGGGGCATTCTGTGCAAAACAGGGGTCCAGAGTGCACTACAGGGGTGCTAAGGCGTCTACACTGTCAAGAAATGCCTCTGGGGAAGAAGGGAGAAATCTGGAGGGGTTGCAAGGAGACTAGAGGGCGCCTAAGGGGTCTGGGGGGAGAAGAGAGCTGGGGGGCCCCACTCTACGGAAAAGAGGGGTCCAGAGCGCACTAGAGGGGCACTACAGCGTCTACACTGTCAAGAAATGCCTCTGGGGAAGAAGGGAGAAATCTGGAGAGGTTGCGAGGAGACTAGAGGGTGTCTAAGGCGTCTGGGGGACCTGAAGAGATCTGGGAGTCCCCATTCTGTGGAAAAAAAGGGTCCAGAGTACATTAGAGGGATTCCAAGGCATCTGCACTATCCAGAAATAGCTCTGGGGAAGAAGGGAGAAATCTGGAGGGGTTGCGAGGAGACTAGAGGGTGTCTAAGGGGTCTGGGGGGACCAAAGAAAGATGGGGGCCAAATTCTGTGGAAAAGACAAGTCCAGAATGCACTAGAGGGGTGCTAAGGCATCTACACTGTCAAGAAATGCCTCTGGGGAAGAAGGGAGAAATCTGGAGGGGTTGCGAGGAGACTAGAGGCTGTCTAAGGGGTCTGGGGGGCTACAAGAGAGCTGAGGGGGCCAAATTCTGTGGAAAAGAGTGGGCCAGAGCGGACTAGAAGGGTGCTAAGGTGTCTACATGGTCCAGAAATGTCTCTCGGGAAGAAGGGAGCAATCTGGAGGGGTTCTGAGGAGACTACAGGGTGTCTAAGGGGCCTGGGGGGCCAGAATAGAGCTGGGGGGGCCAAACTCTGTGGAAAAGAGCGGTCCAGAGAACACTAGAGGGGTGCTAAGGCGTCTACATGGTATAGAATTGGCTCTGGGGAAGAAGGGAGAAAGCTGGAGCGGTTCCAAGGAGACTAGAGGGTGTCTAAGGGGTCTGGGGGGCCAGAAGAGAGCTGGGGGGGCCAATTCTGTGGAAAAGAGGGGTCCAGAGCGCACTACAGGGGTGCTATGGCGTCTACACTGTCAAGAAATGCCTCTGGGGAAGAAGGGAGAAATCTGGAGGGGTTGCGAGGAGACTAGAGGGCATCTAAGGGGACTGGGGGCTACAAGAGAGCTGGGAGGCCAATTCTGTAGAAAAGAGGAGTCCAGAGCGCACTACAGGGGTGCTAAGGCATCTACACCGTCCAGAAATATCTCTGGGGAAGAAGGGAGAAATCTGGAGGGGTTGCGAGGAGACTAGAGGGTGTCTAAGGGGTCTGGGGGGACCAAAGAAAGATGGGGGCCAAATTCTGTGGAAAAGAGTGGGCCAGAGCGGACTAGAAGGGTGCTAAGGTGTCTACATGGTCCAGAAATGCCTCTGGGGAAGAAGGGAGAAATCTGGAGGGGTTGCGAGGAGACTAGAGGGAGTCTAAGGGGACTGGTGGGCCAGAAGAGAGCTGGGGGGGCCAAATTCTGTGGAAAAGAGGGGTCCAGAGCGCACTACAGGGGTGCTAAAGCATCTACACTGTCAGGAAATGCCTCTGGGGAAGAAGGGAGAAATCTGGAGGGGTTGCGAGG
Source organism: Dromaius novaehollandiae (assembly GCF_036370855.1). NCBI lineage: Eukaryota > Metazoa > Chordata > Aves > Casuariiformes > Dromaiidae > Dromaius > Dromaius novaehollandiae. Next base: position 166,452 of record NC_088135.1, read on the forward strand.
AGACTAGAGGGTGTCTAAGGGGTCTGGGGGGCCAGAAGAGAGCTGGGGTGTCGCATTCTGTGGAAAAGAGGGTTCCAGAGCGCACTAGAGGGGTGCTAAGGCATGTACACTGTCAAGAAATGCCTCTGGGGAAGAAGGGAGAAATCTGGAGGGGTTGCGAGGAGACTAGAGGGTGTCTAAGGGGCCTGGGGGGCCCGCAGAGAGCTGGGGGGCCAATTCTGTAGAAAAGAGGAGTCCAGAGTGCACTAGAGGGGTGCTAAGGCGTCTACACCGTCCGGAAATATCTCTGGGGAAGAAGGGAGCAATCTGGAGGGGTTGCGAGGAGAGTAGACGCTGTCTACGGGTCTTGGGGTCAGAAGGGAGCTGGGGGGCTGAATTCTGTGGAAAAGAGTGGTCCTGAGCGCACTAAAGGAGTGCTAAGGTGTCTACATGGTCCAGAATTGCCTCTGGGGAAGAAGGGAGAAATCTGGAGGGGTTGCGAGGAGACTAGAGGGTGTCTAAGGGGCCTGGGGGGCCAGAAGAGAGCTGGGGGGCCCCATTCTGTGGAAAAGAGGGGTCCAGAGCGCACTAGAGGGGTGCTAAGGCGTCTACATGGGATAGAATTGGCTGTGGGGAAGAAGGGAGAAATCTGCAGGGGTTGCGAGGAGACTAGAGGGCGTCTAAGGGGTCTGGGGGACCAGAAGAGAGCTGGGGGGCCAAATTCTGTGGAAAAGAGGGGTCCAGAGCACACTAGAGCGGTTCTAAGGCATCTACACTGTCAAGAAATGGCTCTAGGGAAGGAGGGAGAAATCTGGAGGGGTTGTGAGGAGACTACAGGGTGTCTACATGTCTGGGAGCCACAAGAGAGCTGGGGGGCCCCATTCTGTGGAAAAGAGGGGTCCAGAGCGCACTAGAGGGGTACTAAGGTGTCTACATCGTCAAGCAATGCCTCTGGGGAGAAGAAAGAAAACGGGAGGGGTTCCGAGGAGACTAGAGGATGTCTAAGGGGCCTGGGGGACCAGAAGAGAGCTGGGGCGGGCCAAATTCTGTGGAAAAGAGGGGTCCAGAGCGCACTAGAGGGGTGCTAAGGCGTCTACACCGTCCAGAAATATCTCTGGGGAAGAAGGGAGAAATCTGGAGGGGTTGCGAGAAGACTAGAGGGTGTCTAAGGGGTCTGGGGGGCCAGAATAGAGCTGGCTGGGCCAAACTCTGTGGAAAAGAGCGGTCCAGAGAACACTAGAGGGGTGCTAAGGCGTCTACATGGTATAGAATTGGCTCTGGGGAAGAAGGGAGAAAGCTGGAGCGGTTCCAAGGAGACTAGAGGGTGTCTAAGGGGTCTGGGGGGCCAGAAGAGAGCTGGGGGGGCCAATTCTGTGGAAAAGAGGGGTCCAGAGCGCACTACAGGGGTGCTAAGGCGTCTACACTGTCAAGAAATGCCTCTGGGGAAGAAGGGAGAAATCTGGAGCGGTTGCAAGGAGACTAGAGGGCATCTAAGGGGACTGGGGGCTACAAGAGAGCTGGGAGGCCAATTCTGTAGAAAAGAGGGGTCCAGAGTGCACTAGAGGGGTGCTAAGGCGTCTACACCGTCCAGAAATATCTCTGGGGAAGAAGGGAGAAATCTGGAGGGGTTGCAAGGAGACTAGAGGGTGTCTAAGGGGTCTGGGGGGACCAAAGAAAGATGGGGGCCAAATTCTGTGGAAAAGACAAGTCCAGAATGCACTAGAGGGGTGCTAAGGCATCTACACTGTCAAGAAATGCCTCTGGGGAAGAAGGGAGAAATCTGGAGGGGTTGCGAGGAGACTAGAGGGTGTCTAAGGGGCCTGGGGGGCTACAAGAGAGCTGAGGGTGCCAAATTCTGTGGAAAAGAGTGGGCCAGAGCGGACTAGAAGGGTGCTAAGGTGTCTACATGGTCCAGAAATGCCTCTGAGAAAGAAGGGAGAAATCTGGAGGGGTTCCGAGGAGACTACAGGGTGTCTAAGGGGTCTGGGGGGCCAGAAGAGAGCTGGGGGGGCGCATTCTGTGGAAAAAAGGGTTCCAGAGCACACTAGAGGGGTGCTAAGGCGTCTACACTGTCAAGACATGCCTCTGGGGAAGAAGGGAGAAATCTGGAGGGGTTCCGAGGAGACTAGAGGGTGTCTAAGGGGCCTGGGGGGCCAGAAGAGAGCTGGGGGGGCGCATTCTGTGGAAAAGAGGGGTCCAGAGCGCACTAGAGGGGTACTAAGGTGTCTACATCGTCAAGCAATGCCTCTGGGGAGAAGGAAGAAAACGGAAGGGGTTCCGAGGAGACTAGAGAATGTCTATGGGGCCTGGGGGACCAGAAGAGAGCTGGGGGGGCCCCATTCTGTGGAAAAGAGGGGTCCAGAGCGCACTAGAGGGGTGCTAAGGCGTCTACACCGTCCAGAAATATCTCTGGGGAAGAAGGGAGAAATCTGGAGGGGTTGCGAGGAGACTAGAGGGTGTCTAAGGGGTCTGGGGGGACCAAAGAAAGATGGGGGCCACATTCTGTGGAAAAGACAAGTCCAGAATGCACTAGAGGGGTGCTAAAGCATCTACACTGTCAAGAATTGGCTCTGGGGAAGAAGGGAGAAATCTGGAGGGGTTGCAAGGAGACTAGAGAGCATCTAAGGGGACTGGAGGGCCCGCAGAGAGCTGGGAGGCCAATTCTGTAGAAAAGAGGAGTCCAGAGTGCACTAGAGGGGTGCTAAGGTGTCTACACCGTCCAGAAATATCTCTGGGGAAGAAGGGAGAAATCTGGAGGGGTTGTGAGGAGACTAGAGGGTGTCTAAGGGGTCTGGGGGGACCAAAGAAAGGTGGGGGCCAAATTCTGTGGAAAAGACAAGTCCAGAATGCACTAGAGGGGTGCTAAGGCATCTACACTGTCAAGAAATGCCTCTGGGGAAGAAGGGAGAAATCTGGAGGGGTTGCGAGGAGACTAGAGGGTATCTAAGGGAACTGGGGGGCCACAAGAGAGCTGGGGGGCCCCATTCTGTGGAAAAGAGTGGGCCAGAGCGGACTAGACGTGTGCTAAGGTGTCTACATGGTCCAGAAATGCCTCTGGGGAAGAAGGGAGCAATCTGGAGGGGTTGCAAGCAGACTACAGGGTGTCTAAGGGGTCTGGGGGGCCCGAAGAGAGCTGGGGGGCCCAATTCTGTGGAAAAAAAGGTTCCAGAGCACACTAGGGGGGTGCTAAGGCATCTACACTGTCAAGACATGCCTCTGGGGAAGAAGGGAGAAATCTGGAGGGGTTCCGAGGAGACTAGAGGGTGTCTAAGGGGGCGGTGGGCCAGAAGAGAGCTGGGGGGGCGCATGCTGTGGAAAAGAGGGGTCCAGAGCGCACTAGAGGGGTGCTAAAGCATCTACACTTTCCAGAATTGGCTCTGGGGAAGAAGGGAGAAATCTGGAGGGGTTGCGAGGAGACTAGAGGGTGTCTAAGGGGTCTGGGGGGCCAGAAGAGAGCTGGGGTGTCGCATTCTGTGGAAAAGAGGGTTCCAGAGCGCACTAGAGGGGTGCTAAGGCATCTACATGGTCCAGAAATGCCTCTGGGGAAGAAGGGAGAAATCTGGAGGGGTTGCGAGGAGACTAGAGGGCATCTAAGGGGCCTGGAGGGCCCGCAGAGAGCTGGGGGGCCAATTCTGTAGAAAAGAGTAGTCCAGAGTGCACTAGAGGGGTGCTAATGTGTCTACACCGTCCAGAAATATCTCTGGGGAAGAAGGGAGAAATCTAGAGGGGTTGCGAGGAGACTAGAGGGTGTCTAAGGGGTCTGGGGGGACCAAAGAAAGGTGGGGGCCAAATTCTGTGGAAAAGAGTGGTCCTGAGCGCACTAAAGGAGTGCTAAGGTGTCTACATGGTCCAGAATTGCCTCTGGGGAAGAAGGGAGAAATCTGGAGGGGTTGCGAGGAGACTAGAGGGTGTCTAAGGGGCCGGGGGGGCCAGAAGAGAGCTGGGGGGCCCCATTCTGTGGAAAAGAGGGGTCCAGAGCGCACTAGAGGGGTGCTAAGGCGTCTACATGGGATAGAATTGGCTGTGGGGAAGAAGGGAGAAATCTGCAGGGGTTGCGAGGAGACTAGAGGGCGTCTAAGGGGTCTGGGGGACCAGAAGAGAGCTGGGGGGCCAAATTCTGTGGAAAAGAGGGGTCCAGAGCACACTAGAGCGGTTCTAAGGCATCTACACTGTCAAGAAATGGCTCTAGGGAAGAAGGGAGAAATCTGGAGGGGTTGTGAGGAGACTACAGGGTGTCTACATGTCTGGGAGCCACAAGAGAGCTGGGGGGCCCCATTCTGTGGAAAAGAGGGGTCCAGAGCGCACTAGAGGGGTACTAAGGTGTCTACATCGTCAAGCAATGCCTCTGGGGAGAAGAAAGAAAACGGGAGGGGTTCCGAGGAGACTAGAGAATGTCTATGGGGCCTGGGGGACCAGAAGAGAGCTGGGGGGGGCCAAATTCTGTGGAAAAGAGGGGTCCAGAGCGCACTAGAGGGGTGCTAAGGCGTCTACACCGTCCAGAAATATCTCTGGGGAAGAAGGGAGAAATCTGGAGGGGTTGCGAGGAGACTAGAGGGTGTCTAAGGGGCCTGGGGGGCCACAAGAGAGCTGGCTGGGCCAAACTCTGTGGAAAAGAGCGGTCCAGAGAACACTAGAGGGGTGCTAAGGCGTCTACATGGTCAAGAAATGGCTCTGGGGAAGAAGGGAGAAAGCTGGAGCGGTTCCAAGGAGACTAGAGGGTGTCTAAGGGGTCTGGGGGGCCAGAAGAGAGCTGGGGGGGCCAATTCTGTGGAAAAGAGGGGTCCAGAGCGCACTACAGGGGTGCTAAGGCGTCTACACCGTCCAGAAATATCTCTGGGGAAGAAGGGAGAAATCTGGAGGGGTTGCGAGGAGACTAGAGGGTGTCTAAGGGGTCTGGGGGGACCAAAGAAAGATGGGGGCCACATTCTGTGGAAAAGACAAGTCCAGAATGCACTAGAGGGGTGCTAAGGCATCTACACTGTCAAGAAATGCCTCTGGGGAAGAAGGGAGAAATCTGGAGGGGTTGCGAGGAGACTAGAGGGTGTCTAAGGGGTCTGGGGGGCTACAAGAGAGCTGAGGGGGCCAAATTCTGTGAAAAAGAGTGGGCCAGAGCGGACTAGAAGGGTGCTAAGGTGTCTACATGGTCCAGAAATGCCTCTGGGGAAGAAGGGAGAAATCTGGAGGGGTTCCGAGGAGACTACAGGGTGTCTAATGGGTCTGGGGGGCCAGAAGAGAGCTGGGGGGGCGCATTCTGTGGAAAAAAGTGTTCCAGAGCACACTAGAGGGGTGCTAAGGCGTCTACACTGTCAAGACATGCCTCTGGGGAAGAAGGGAGAAATCTGGAGGGGTTGCGAGGAGACTAGAGGGTGTCTAAAGGGGCCTGGGGGGCCAGAAGAGAGCTGGGGGGCCCCATTCTGTGGAAAAGAGCGGTCCAGAGCGCACTAGAGGGGTGCTAAGGCGTCTACATGGGATAGAATTGGCTGTGGGGAAGAAGGGAGAAATCTGGAGGGGTTGCGAGGAGACTAGAGGGTGTCTAAAGGGGCCTGGGGGGCCAGAAGAGAGCTGGGGGGCCCCATTCTGTGGAAAAGAGGGTTCCAGAGCGCACTAGAGGGGTGCTAAGGCATCTACACTGTCAAGAAATGCCTCTGGGGAAGAAGGGAGAAATCTGGAGGGGTTGCGAGGAGACTAGAGGGTATCTAAGGGAACTGGGGGGCCACAAGAGAGCTGAGGGGGCCAAATTCTGTGGAAAAGAGTGGGCCAGAGCGGACTAGACGTGTGCTAAGGTGTCTACATGGTCCAGAAATGCCTCTGGGGAAGAAGGGAGCAATCTGGAGGGGTTGCAAGCAGACTAGAGGGTGTCTAAGGGGTCTGGGGGGCCCGCAGAGAGCTGGGGGGCCCCATTCTGTGGAAAAGAGCGGTCCAGAGCGCACTAGAGGGGTGCTAAGGTGTCTACACCGTCCAGAAATATCTCTGGGGAAGAAGGGAGAAATCTAGAGGGGTTGCGAGGAGACTAGAGGGTGTCTAAGGGGTCTGGGGGGACCAAAGAAAGGTGGGGGCCAAATTCGGTGGAAAAGAGGGGTCCAGAGTGCACTAAAGGAGTGCTAAGGCGTCTACACTGTCAAGAAATGCCTCTGGGGAAGAAGGGAGAAATCTGGAGGGGTTCCGAGGAGACTACAGGGTGTCTAAGGGGTCTGGGGGGCGCAAAGATATCTGGGGGGCCCCATTCTGTGGAAAAGAGGGGTCCAGAGCGCACTAAAGGAGTGCTAAGGCGTCTACACTGTCAAGAAATGCCTCTGGGGAAGAAGGGAGAAATCTGGAGGGGTTGCGAGGAGACTAGAGGGTGTCTAAAGGGGCCTGGGGGGCCAGAAGAGAGCTGGGGGGCCCCATTCTGTGGAAAAGAGCGGTCCAGAGCGCACTAGAGGGGTGCTAAGGCGTCTACATGGTCAAGAAATGCCTCTGGGGAAGAAGGGAGAAATCTGGAGGGGTTCCGAGGAGACTACAGGGTGTCTAAGGGGTCTGGGGGGACCAAAGAAAGATGGGGGCCAAATTCTGTGGAAAAGAGTGGGCCAGAGTGGACTAGAGGGGTGCTAAGGCATCTACATGGTCCAGAAATGCCTCTGGGGAAGAAGGGAGAAATCTGGAGGGGTTCCGAGGAGACTAGAGGGCATCTAAGGGGACTGGGGGCTACAAGAGAGCTGGGAGGCCAATTCTGTAGAAAAGAGGGGTCCAGAGCGCACTACAGGGGTGCTAAGGCGCCTACATGGTCAAGAAATGCCTCTGGGGAAGAAGGGAGAAATCTGGAGGGGTTGCGAGGAGACTAGAGGGTGTCTAAGGGGTCTGGGGGGCTACAAGAGAGCTGAGGGGGCCAAATTCTGTGAAAAAGAGTGGGCCAGAGCGGACTAGAAGGGTGCTAAGGTGTCTACATGGTCCAGAAATGCCTCTGGGGAAGAAGGGAGAAATCTGGAGGGGTTCCGAGGAGACTACAGGGTGTCTAATGGGTCTGGGGGGCCAGAAGAGAGCTGGGGGGGCGCATTCTGTGGAAAAAAGTGTTCCAGAGCACACTAGAGGGGTGCTAAGGCGTCTACACTGTCAAGACATGCCTCTGGGGAAGAAGGGAGAAATCTGGAGGGGTTGCGAGGAGACTAGAGGGTGTCTAAAGGGGCCTGGGGGGCCAGAAGAGAGCTGGGGGGCCCCATTCTGTGGAAAAGAGCGGTCCAGAGCGCACTAGAGGGGTGCTAAGGCGTCTACATGGGATAGAATTGGCTGTGGGGAAGAAGGGAGAAATCTGGAGGGGTTGCGAGGAGACTAGAGGGTGTCTAAAGGGGCCTGGGGGGCCAGAAGAGAGCTGGGGGGCCCCATTCTGTGGAAAAGAGGGTTCCAGAGCGCACTAGAGGGGTGCTAAGGCATCTACACTGTCAAGAAATGCCTCTGGGGAAGAAGGGAGAAATCTGGAGGGGTTGCGAGGAGACTAGAGGGTATCTAAGGGAACTGGGGGGCCACAAGAGAGCTGAGGGGGCCAAATTCTGTGGAAAAGAGTGGGCCAGAGCGGACTAGACGTGTGCTAAGGTGTCTACATGGTCCAGAAATGCCTCTGGGGAAGAAGGGAGCAATCTGGAGGGGTTGCAAGCAGACTACAGGGTGTCTAAGGGGTCTGGGGGGCCCGCAGAGAGCTGGGGGGCCCCATTCTGTGGAAAAGAGCGGTCCAGAGCGCACTAGAGGGGTGCTAAGGTGTCTACACCGTCCAGAAATATCTCTGGGGAAGAAGGGAGAAATCTAGAGGGGTTGCGAGGAGACTAGAGGGTGTCTAAGGGGTCTGGGGGGACCAAAGAAAGGTGGGGGCCAAATTCGGTGGAAAAGAGGGGTCCAGAGTGCACTAAAGGAGTGCTAAGGCGTCTACACTGTCAAGAAATGCCTCTGGGGAAGAAGGGAGAAATCTGGAGGGGTTCCGAGGAGACTACAGGGTGTCTAAGGGGTCTGGGGGGCGCAAAGATATCTGGGGGGCCCCATTCTGTGGAAAAGAGGGGTCCAGAGCGCACTAAAGGAGTGCTAAGGCGTCTACACTGTCAAGAAATGCCTCTGGGGAAGAAGGGAGAAATCTGGAGGGGTTGCGAGGAGACTAGAGGGTGTCTAAAGGGGCCTGGGGGGCCAGAAGAGAGCTGGGGGGCCCCATTCTGTGGAAAAGAGCGGTCCAGAGCGCACTAGAGGGGTGCTAAGGCGTCTACATGGTCAAGAAATGCCTCTGGGGAAGAAGGGAGAAATCTGGAGGGGTTCCGAGGAGACTACAGGGTGTCTAAGGGGTCTGGGGGGACCAAAGAAAGATGGGGGCCAAATTCTGTGGAAAAGAGTGGGCCAGAGTGGACTAGAGGGGTGCTAAGGCATCTACATGGTCCAGAAATGCCTCTGGGGAAGAAGGGAGAAATCTGGAGGGGTTCCGAGGAGACTAGAGGGCATCTAAGGGGACTGGGGGCTACAAGAGAGCTGGGAGGCCAATTCTGTAGAAAAGAGGGGTCCAGAGCGCACTACAGGGGTGCTAAGGCGCCTACATGGTCAAGAAATGCCTCTGGGGAAGAAGGGAGAAATCTGGAGGGGTTGCAAGGAGACTAGAGGGTGTCTAAGGGGACTGGAGGGCCCGCAGAGAGCTGGGGGGCCAATTCTGTAGAAAAGAGGAGTCCAGAGTGCACTAGAGGGGTGCTAAGGCGTCTACACCGTCCAGAAATACCTCTGGGGAAGAAGGGAGAAATCTGGAGGGGTTGCGAGGAGACTAGAGGGTGTCTAAGGGGTCTGGGGGGACCAAAGAAAGGTGGGGGCCAAATTCTGTGGAAAAGAGGGGTCCAGAGTGCACTAGAGGGGTGCTAAGGCATCTACATGGTCCAGAAATGCCTCTGGGGAAGAAGGGAGAAATCTGGAGGGGTTGCGAGGAGACTAGAGGGTGTCTAAGGGGTCTGGGGGGACCAAAGAAAGGTGGGGGCCAAATTCTGTGGAAAAGAGGGGTCCAGAGTGCACTAGAGGGGTGCTAAGGCATCTACATGGTCCAGAAATGCCTCTGGGGAAGAAGGGAGAAATCTGGAGGGGTTGCGAGGAGACTAGAGGGTGTCTAAGGGGTCTGGGGGGACCAAAGAAAGGTGGGGGCCAAATTCTGTGGAAAAGAGGGGTCCAGAGCGCACTAGAGGGGTGCTAAGGTGTCTACATGGTCCAGAAATGCCTCTGGGGAAGAAGGGAGCAATCTGGAGGGGTTGCGAGGAGACTAGAGGGTGTCTAAGGGGTCTGGGGGGCGCAAAGATATCTGGGGGGCCCCATTCTGTGGAAAAGAGGGGTCCAGAGCGCACTAAAGGAGTGCTAAGGCGTCTACACTGTCAAGAAATGCCTCTGGGGAAGAAGGGAGAAATCTGGAGGGGTTACGAGGAGAGTAGAGGGTGTCTAAGGCGTCTGGGGGGCCAGAACACAGCTAGGGGGCCCCATTCTGTGGAAAAAAGAGGTCCAGAGGACACTAGAGGGGTACTAAGGTGTCTACACTGTCAAGACATGCCTCTGGGGAAGAAGGGAGAAATCTGGAGGGGTTGCGAGGAGACTAGAGGGTGTCTAAGGGACCTTAGGGGCCAGAAGAGAGCTGGGGGGCCCCATTCTGTGGAAAAGAGGGGTCCAGAGCGCACTAGAGGGGTGCTAAGATGTCTACATGGTCCAGAAATGCCTCTGGGGAAGAAGGGAGAAATCTGGAGGGGTTGCGAGGAGACTAGAGGGCGTCTAAGGGGACTGGAGGGCCCGCAGAGAGCTGGGGGGCCAATTCTGTAGAAAAGAGGAGTCCAGAGCGCACTAGAGGGGTGCTATGGCGTCTACATGGTCAAGAAATGCCTCTGGGGAAGAAGGGAGAAATCTGGAGGGGTTGCGAGGAGACTAGAGGGTGTCTAAGGGGCCTGGGGGGCCAGAAGAGAGCGAGGGGGTTAATTCCATGGAAAAGAGGGTTCCAGAGCGCACTGGAGGGGTGCTAAGGCATCTACATTGTCTGGAAATGCCTCTGGGGAAGAAGGGAGAAATCTGGAGGGGTTGCGAGGAGTCTAGAGGCTGTCTAAGGGGCCTGGGGGGCCACAAGAGAGCTGGGGGGCCCCATTCTGTGGAAAAGAGGGGTCCAGAGCGCACTAGAGGGGTGCTAAGGTGTCTACATGGTCCAGAAATGCCTCTGGGGAAGAAGGGAGCAATCTGGAGGGGTTCCGAGGAGACAAGAGGGTGTCTAAGGGGCCTGGGGGGCCAGAAGAGAGCTGGGGGGCCCCATTCTGTGGAAAAGAGGGCTCCAGAGCACACTAGAGGGGTGCTAAGGCGTCTACATGGTCAAGAAATGCCTCTGGGGAGGAAGGGAGAAATCTGGAGGAATTGCCAAGAGACTAGAGGGTGTCTAAGGGGTCTGGGGGGCCACAAGAGAGCTGGGGGCCCTATTCTGTGGAAAAGAGGGGTCCAGAGCGCACTAGAGGGGTGCTAAGGGGTCTACACTGTCAAGAAATGCCTCTGGGGAAGAAGGGAGAAATCTGGAGGGGTTCCGAGGAGACTAGAGGGTGTCTACAGGGCCTGGGGGCCAGAAGAGAGCTGGGGGGCCCATTCAGTGGAAAAGAGGGGTCCAGAGTGCACTAGAGGGGTGCTAAGGGGTCTATACGGTGAAGAAATGCTTCTAGGGTAGAAGGGAGTAATCTGGAGGGGTTCCTAGGAGACTAGAGGGTGTCTAGAGGGTCTGGGGGGCCAGAAGACAGCTAGAGGAGCCAATTCTGTGGAGAAAAGAGGTCCAGAGCACACTAGAGGGGTGCTAAGGTGTCTACACTGTCAAGAAATGCCTCTGGGGAAGAAGGGAGAAATCTGGAGGGGTTGCGAGGAGACTGAAGAGTGTCTAAGGGGTCTGGGCGGCCCGAAGACAACTGGGGGGCCCCATTCTGTGGAAAAGAGGGGTCCGGAGTGCACTAGAGGGGTGCTAAGGCATCTACATGGTCCAGAAATGCCTCTGGGGAAGAAGGGAGAAACCTGGAGGGGTTACGAGGAGACTAGAGGGTGTCTAAGGGGTCTGGGAGACCAAAAGACAACTGGAGGGGCCCATTCTGTGGAAAACAGCACCCCTCTACTGCGCTCTGGACCGCTAAGTTGTCTACACTGTCAAGAAATGGCTCTGGGGAAGAAGGGAGAAACCTGGAGGGGTTGCGAGGAGACTAGAGGGTGTCTAAAGTGGTCTGAGGGACCACAAGAGAGCTGGAGGGGCCCATTCTGTTGAAAACAGCACCCCTCTACTGCGCTCTGGACCCCTAAGGTGTCTACACTGTCAAGAAATGGCTCTGGGGAAGAAGGGAGAAATCTGGAGGGGTTGCGAGGAGACTAGAGGGTGTCTAAGGGGCCTAGGGGGCCACAAGAGAGCTGGGGGGCCCCATTCTGTGGAAAAGAGGGGTCCAGAGCGCACTAGAGGGGTGCTAAGGTGTCTACATGGTCCAGAAACGCCTCTGGGGAAGAAGGGAGAAATCTGGAGGGGTTGCGAGGAGACTAGAGGGTGTCTAAGGGGTCTGGGGGGCCAAAGGAGAGCTTGGGGGCCCCATTCTGTGGAAAAGAGAGGTCCAGAGTGCACTACAGGGGTAGTATGGTGTCTACACTGTCAAGAAATGCCTCTGGGGAAGAAGGGAGCAATCTGGAGGGGTTGCGAGGAGACTAGAGGGTGTCTAAGGGGTCTGGGGGGCCAAAGGAGAGCTTGGGGGCCCCATTCTGTGGAAAAGAGAGGTCCAGAGTGCACTACAGGGGTAGTAAGGTGTCTACACTGTCAAGAAATGCCTCTGGGGAAGAAGGGAGCAATCTGGAGGGGTTCCGAGGAGACTAGAGGGTGTCTAAGGGGCCTGGTGGGCCAGAAGAGAGCTGGGGGGGCCCCATTCTGTGGAAAAGAGGGGTCCAGAGCGCACTAGAGGGGTGCTAAGGCGTCTACACCGTCCAGAAATATCTCTGGGGAAGAAGGGAGAAATCTGGAGGGGTTCCGAGGAGACTAGAGGGTGTCTAAGGGGTCTGGGGGGACCAAAGAAAGATGGGGGCCACATTCTGTGGAAAAGACAAGTCCAGAATGCACTAGAGGGGTGCTAAAGCATCTACACTGTCAAGAATTGGCTCTGGGGAAGAAGGGAGAAATCTGGAAGGGTTGCAAGGAGACTAGAGGGCATCTAAGGGGACTGGAGGGCCCGCAGAGAGCTGGGAGGCCAATTCTGTAGAAAAGAGGAGTCCAGAGTGCACTAGAGGGGTGCTAAGGTGTCTACACCGTCCAGAAATATCTCTGGGGAAGAAGGGAGAAATCTAGAGGGGTTGCGAGGAGACTAGAGGGTGTCTAAGGGGTCTGGGGGGACCAAAGAAAGGTGGGGGCCAAATTCTGTGGAAAAGAGGGGTCCAGAGCGCACTAAAGGAGTGCTAAGGCGTCTACACTGTCAAGAAATGCCTCTGGGGAAGAAGGGAGAAATCTGGAGGGGTTCCGAGGAGACTACAGGGTGTCTAAGGGGTCTGGGGGGCCAGCAGAGAGCTGGGGGGCACCATTCTGTGGAAAAGAGGGGTCCAGAGCGCACTAAAGGAGTGCTAAGGCGTCTACACTGTCAAGAAATGCCTCTGGGGAAGAAGGGAGAAATCTGGAGGGGTTGCGAGGAGACTAGAGGGTGTCTAAAGGGGCCTGGGGGGCCAGAAGAGAGCTGGGGGGGCCAATTCTGTGGAAAAGAGGGGTCCAGAGCGCACTAGAGGGGTGCTAAAGCATCTACACTGTCAGGAAATGCCTCTGGAGAAGAAGGGAGAAATCTGGAGGGGTTCCGAGGAGACTAGAGGGTGTCTAAGGGACCTTAGGGGCCAGAAGAGAGCTGGGGGGGCCAATTCTGTGGAAAAGAGGGGTCCAGAGCGCACTACAGGGGTGCTAAGGCGTCTACACTGTCTAGAAATGCCTCTGGGGAAGAAGGGAGAAATCTGGAGGGGTTGCAAGGAGACTAGAGGGCATCTAAGGGGACTGGAGGGCCCGCAGAGAGCTGGGGGGCCAATTCTGTAGAAAAGAGGAGTCCAGAGTGCACTAGAGGGGTGCTAAGGCGTCTACACCGTCCAGAAATATCTCTGGGGAAGAAGGGAGAAATCTGGAGGGGTTGCGAGGAGACTAGAGGGTGTCTAAGGGGTCTGGGGGGACCAAAGAAAGGTGGGGGCCAAATTCTGTGGAAAAGAGGGGTCCAGAGTGCACTAGAGGGGTGGTAAGGCATCTACATGGTCCAGAAATGCCTCTGGGGAAGAAGGGAGAAATCTGGAGGGGTTGCGAGGAGACTAGAGGTAGTCTAAGCGGTCTGGGGGGACCAAAGAAAGGTGGGGGCCAAATTCTGTGGAAAAGAGGGGTCCAGAGTGCACTAGAGGGGTGCTAAGGCATCTACATGGTCCAGAAATGCCTCTGGGGAAGAAGGGAGAAATCTGGAGGGGTTGCGAGGAGACTAGAGGGTGTCTAAGGGGTCTGGGGGGACCAAAGAAAGGTGGGGGCCAAATTCTGTGGAAAAGAGGGGTCCAGAGCGCACTAGAGGGGTGCTAAGGTGTCTACATGGTCCAGAAATGCCTCTGGGGAAGAAGGGAGCAATCTGGAGGGGTTGCGAGGAGACTAGAGAGTGTCTAAGGGGCCTGGGGGGCCAGAAGAGAGCTTGGCGGCCCCGTTCTGTCGAAAGGAACACCCCTCTACTGCGCTCTGGACCCCTAAGTTGTCTACACTGTCAAGAAATGGCTCTGGGGAAGAAGGGAGAAATCTGGAGGGGTTGCGAGGAGACTAGAGGGTGTCTAAGGCGTCTGGGGGGCCAGAACACAGCTAGGGGGCCCCATTCTGTGGAAAAAAGAGGTCCAGAGGACACTAGAGGGGTACTAAGGTGTCTACACTGTCAAGAAATGCCTCTGGGGAAGAAGTGAGAAATCTGGAGGGGTTCCGAGGAGACTAGAGGGTGTCTAAGGGGCCTGGTGGGCCAGAAGAGAGCTGGGGGGGCGCATTCTGTGGAAAAGAGGGGTCCAGAGCGCACTAGAGGGGTACTAAGGTGTCTACATCGTCAAGCAATGCCTCTGGGGAGAAGGAAGAAAACGGAAGGGGTTCCGAGGAGACTAGAGAATGTCTATGGGGCCTGGGGGACCAGAAGAGAGCTGGGGGGGCCCCATTCTGTGGAAAAGAGGGGTCCAGAGCGCACTAGAGGGTTGCTAAGGCGTCTACACCGTCCAGAAATATCTCTGGGGAAGAAGGGAGAAATCTGGAGGGGTTGCGAGGAGACTAGAGGGTGTCTAAGGGGCCTGGGGGGTCCAAAGAAAGGTGGGGGCCAAATTCTGTGGAAAAGAGGGGTCCAGAGTGCACTAGAGGGGTGCTAAGGCGTCTACATGGTCCAGAAATGCCTCTGGGGAAGAAGGGAGAAATCTGGAGGAATTGCCAAGTGACTAGAGAGTGTCTAAGGGGCCTGGGGGGCCACAAGAGAGCTGGGGGGCCCTATTCTGTAGAAAAGAGGGGTCCAGAGCACACTAGAGGGGTGCTAAGGGGTCTACACTGTCAAGAAATGCCTCTGGGGAAGAAGGGAGAAATCTGGAGGGGTTGCGAGGAGACTAGAGGGTGTCTACAGGGCCTGGGGGCCAGAAGAGAGCTGGGGGGCCCATTCTGTGGAAAAGAGGGGTCCAGAGCGCACTAGAGGGGTGCTAAGGGGTCTATACGGTGAAGAAATGCTTCTAGGGTAGAAGGGAGTAATCTGGAGGGGTTCCTAGGAGACTAGAGGGTGTCTAGAGGGTCTGGGGGGCCAGAAGACAGCTAGAGGAGCCAAATCTGTGGAGAAAAGAGGTCCAGAGCACACTAGAGGGGTGCTAAGGTGTCTACACTGTCAAGAAATGCCTCTGGAGAAGAAGGGAGAAATCTGGAGGGGTTGCGAGGAGACTGAAGAGTGTCTAAGGGGTCTGGGCGGCCCGAAGACAACTGGGGGGCCCCATTCTGTGGAAAAGAGGGGTCCGGAGTGCACTAGAGGGGTGCTAAGGCATCTACATGGTCCAGAAATGCCTCTGGGGAAGAAGGGAGAAACCTGGAGGGGTTACGAGGAGACTAGAGGGTGTCTAAGGGGTCTGGGAGACCAAAAGACAACTGGAGGGGCCCATTCTGTGGAAAACAGCACCCCTCTACTGCGCTCTGGACCCCTAAGGTGTCTACACTGTCAAGAAATGGCTCTGGGGAAGAAGGGAGAAATCTGGAGGGGTTGCGAGGAGACTAGAGGGTGTCTAAGGGGCCTAGGGGGCCACAAGAGAGCTGGGGGGCCCCATTCTGTGGAAAAGAGGGGTCCAGAGCGCACTAGAGGGGTGCTAAGGTGTCTACATGGTCCAGAAATGCCTCTGGGGAAGAAGGGAGCAATCTGGAGGGGTTGCGAGGAGACTAGAGGGTGTCTAAGGGGTCTGGGGGGCCAAAGGAGAGCTTGGGGGCCCCATTCTGTGGAAAAGAGAGGTCCAGAGTGCACTACAGGGGTGCTAAGGTGTCTACATGGTCCAGAAACGCCTCTGGGGAAGAAGGGAGAAATCTGGAGGGGTTGCGAGGAGACTAGAGGGTGTCTAAGGGGCCTGGGGGCCACAAGAGAGCTGGGGGGCCCCATTCTGTGGAGAAGAGTGGTCCAGAGCGCACTAGAGGGGTGCTAAGGCGTCTACACTGTCTGGAAATGGCTCTAGGGAAGAAGGGAGAAATCTGGAGGGGTTGCGAGGAGACTAGAGGGTGTCTAAGGGGTCTGGGGGGCCACAAGAGAGCTGGGGGCCCTATTCTGTGGAAAAGAGGGGTCCAGAGCGCACTAGAGGGGTGCTAAGGGGTCTACACTGTCAAGAAATGCCTCTGGGGAAGAAGGGAGAAATCTGGAGGGGTTCCGAGGAGACTAGAGGGTGTCTACAGGGCCTGGGGGCCAGAAGAGAGCTGGGGGGCCCATTCAGTGGAAAAGAGGGGTCCAGAGTGCACTAGAGGGGTGCTAAGGGGTCTATACGGTGAAGAAATGCTTCTAGGGTGGAAGGGAGTAATCTGGAGGGGTTCCTAGGAGACTAGAGGGTGTCTAGAGGGTCTGGGGGGCCAGAAGACAGCTAGAGGAGCCAATTCTGTGGAGAAAAGAGGTCCAGAGCACACTAGAGGGGTGCTAAGGTGTCTACACTGTCAAGAAATGCCTCTGGGGAAGAAGGGACAAATCTGGAGGGGTTGCGAGGAGACTAGAGGTAGTCTAAGGGGTCTGGGGGGCCAGAAGAGAGCTGGGGGGCCCCACTATGTGGAAAAGAGGGTTCCAGAACACACTAGAGGAGTACTAAGGTGTCTACACTGTCAAGAAATGGCTCTGGGGAAGAAGGGACAAATCTGGAGGGGTTGCGAGGAGACTGAAGAGTGTCTAAGGGGTCTGGGGGGCCCAAGGACGAATGGGGGGCCCCATTCTGTGGAAAAGAGGGGTCCGGAGCGCACTAGAGGGGTGCTAAGCTGTGTACGCTGTCAAGAAATGCCTCTGGGGAAGAAGGGAGAAACCTGGAGGGGTTACGAGGAGACTAGAGGGTGTCTAAGGGGTCTGGGGGGCCAGAAGACAGCTAGAGGAGCCAATTCTGTGGAGAAAAGAGGTCCAGAGCACACTAGAGGGGTGCTAAGGTGTCTACACTGTCAAGAAATGCCTCTGGGGAAGAAGGGAGAAATCTGGAGGGGTTGCGAGGAGACTGAAGAGTGTCTAAGGGGTCTGGGCGGCCCGAAGACGACTGGGGGGGCCCCATTCTGTGGAAAAGAGGGGTCCGGAGCGCACTAGAGGGGTGCTAAGCTGTGTACGCTGTCAAGAAATGCCTCTGGGGAAGAAGGGAGAAACCTGGAGGGGTTACGAGGAGACTAGAGGGTGTCTAAGGGGTCTGGGAAACCAGAAGACAACTGGAGGGGCCCATTCTGTGGAAAACAGCACCCCTCTACTGCGCTCTGGACCCCTAAGGTGTCTACACTGTCAAGAAATGCCTCTGGGGAAGAAGGGAGAAATCTGGAGGGGTTGCGAGGAGACTAGAGAGTGTCTAAGGGGCCTGGGGGCCACAAGAGAGCTGGGGGGCCCCATTCTGTGGAGAAGAGTGGTCCAGAGCGCACTAGAGGGGTGCTAAGGCGTCTACACTGTCTGGAAATGGCTCTAGGGAAGAAGGGAGAAATCTGGAGGGGTTGCGAGGAGACTAGAGGGTGTCTAAGGGGTCTGGGGGGCCACAAGAGAGCTGGGGGGCCCCATTCTGTGGAAAAGAGGGCTCCAGAGCACACTAGAGGTGTGCTAAAGTGTCTACATGGTCCAGAAATGCCTCTGGGGAAGAAGGGAGCAATCTGGAGGGGTTGCGAGGAGACTAGAGGGTGTCTAAGGGGTCTGGGGGGCCAAAGGAGAGCTTGGGGGCCCCATTCTGTGGAAAAGAGAGGTCCAGAGTGCACTACAGGGGTAGTAAGGTGTCTACACTGTCAAGAAATGCCTCTGGGGAAGAAGGGAGCAATCTGGAGGGGTTCCGAGGAGACTAGAGGGTGTCTAAGGGGCCTGGTGGGCCAGAAGAGAGCTGGGGGGGCGCATTCTGTGGAAAAGAGGGGTCCAGAGCGCACTAGAGGGGTACTAAGGTGTCTACATCGTCAAGCAATGCCTCTAGGGAGAAGGAAGAAAACGGAAGGGGTTCCGAGGAGACTAGAGAATGTCTATGGGGCCTGGGGGACCAGAAGAGAGCTGGGGGGGCCCCATTCTGTGGAAAAGAGGGGTCCAGAGCGCACTAGAGGGGTGCTAAGGCGTCTACACCGTCCAGAAATATCTCTGGGGAAGAAGGGAGAAATCTGGAGGGGTTGCGAGGAGACTAGAGGGTGTCTAAGGGGTCTGGGGGGACCAAAGAAAGATGGGGGCCACATTCTGTGGAAAAGACAAGTCCAGAATGCACTAGAGGGGTGCTAAAGCATCTACACTGTCAAGAATTGGCTCTGGGGAAGAAGGGAGAAATCTGGAGGGGTTGCAAGGAGACTAGAGGGCATCTAAGGGGACTGGAGGGCCCGCAGAGAGCTGGGAGGCCAATTCTGTAGAAAAGAGGAGTCCAGAGTGCACTAGAGGGGTGCTAAGGTGTCTACACCGTCCAGAAATATCTCTGGGGAAGAAGGGAGAAATCTGGAGGGGTTGCGAGGAGACTAGAGGGTGTCTAAGGGGTCTGGGGGGACCAAAGAAAGGTGGGGGCCAAATTCTGTGGAAAAGAGTGGGCCAGAGCAGACTAGACGTGTGCTAAGGTGTCTACATGGTCCAGAAATGCCTCTGGGGAAGAAGGGAGCAATCTGGAGGGGTTCCGAGGAGACTACAGGGTGTCTAATGGGTCTGGGGGGCCAGAAGAGAGCTGGGGTGTCGCATTCTGTGGAAAAGAGGGGTCCAGAGCGCACTAGAGGGGTGCTAAAGCATCTACACTGTCAAGAATTGGCTCTGGGGAAGAAGGGAGAAAGCTAGAGTGGTTCCAAGGAGACTAGAGGCTGTCTAAGGGGTCTGGGGGGCCAGAAGAGAGCTGGGGGGCCCCATTCTGTGGAAAAGAGGGGTCCAGAGCACACTAGAGGGGTGCTAAGGCATCTACACTGTCTAGAAATGCCTCTGGGGAAGAAGGGAGAAATCTGGAGGGGTTGCGAGGAGACTAGAGGGCATCTAAGGGGACTGGAGGGCCCGCAGAGAGCTGGGGGGCCAATTCTGTGGAAAAGAGGAGTCCAGAGTGCACTAGAGGGGTGCTAAGGTGTCTACACCGTCCAGAAATATCTCTGGGGAAGAAGGGAGAAATCTAGAGGGGTTGCGAGGAGACTAGAGGGTGTCTAAGGGGTCTGGGGGGACCAAAGAAAGGTGAGGGCTAAATTCTGTGGAAAAGAGGGGTCCAGAGCGCACTAAAGGAGTGCTAAGGCGTCTACACTGTCAAGAAATGCCTCTGGGGAAGAAGGGAGAAATCTGGAGGGGTTCCGAGGAGACTACAGGGTGTCTAAGGGGTCTGGGGGGCCAGCAGAGAGCTGGGGGGCCCCATTCTGTGGAAAAGAGGGGTCCAGAGCGCACTAAAGGAGTGCTAAGGCGTCTACACTGTCAAGAAATGCCTCTGGGGAAGAAGGGAGAAATCTGGAGGGGTTGCGAGGAGACTAGAGGGTGTCTAAAGGGGCCTGGGGGGCCAGAAGAGAGCTGGGGGGCCCCATTCTGTGGAAAAAAGAGGTCCAGAATGCACTAGAGGGGTGCTAAGATGTCTACATGGTCCAGAAATGCCTCTGGGGAAGAAGGGAGAAATCTGGAGGGGTTGCGAGGAGACTAGAGGGCGTCTAAGGGGTCTGGGGGACCAGAAGAGAGCTGGGGGGCCAAATTCTGTGGAAAAGAGGGGTCCAGAGCACACTAGAGCGGTTCTAAGGCATCTACACTGTCAAGAAGTGGCTCTAGGGAAGAAGGGAGAAATCTGGAGGGGTTGTGAGGAGACTACAGGGTGTCTACGATGTCTCGTGGGCCAGAAGAGAGCTGGGGGGCCCCATTCTGTGGAAAAGAGGGGTCCAGAGCGCACTAGAGGGGTACTAAGGTGTCTACATCGTCAAGCAATGCCTCTGGGGAGAAGGAAGAAAACGGGAGGGGTTACGAGGAGACTAGAGGATGTCTAAGGGGCCTGGGGGACCAGAAGAGAGCTGGGGGGGGCCCATTCTGTGGAAAAGAGGGGTCCAGAGCGCACTAGAGGGGTGCTAAGGCGTCTACACCGTCCAGAAATATCTCTGGGGAAGAAGGGAGAAATCTGGAGGGGTTGCGAGGAGACTAGAGGGTGTCTAAGGGGTCTGGGGGGACCAAAGAAAGATGGGGGCCACATTCTGTGGAAAAGAGTGGGCCAGAGTGGACTAGAGGGGTGCTAAGGCATCTACCTTGTCCAGAAATGCCTCTGGGGAAGAAGGGAGAAATCTGGAGGGGTTCCGAGGAGACTACAGGGTGTCTAAGGGGCCTGGTGGGCCAGAAGAGAGCTGGGGGGGCCAATTCTGTGGAAAAGAGGGGTCCAGAGCGCACTAGAGGGGTGCTAAAGCATCTACACTGTCAGGAAATGCCTCTGGGGAAGAAGGGAGAAATCTGGAGGGGTTCTGAGGAGACTAGAGGGCATCTAAGGGGGCGGTGGGCCAGAAGAGAGCTGGGGGGGCCAATTCTGTGGAAAAGAGGGGTCCAGAGCGCACTACAGGGGTGCTAAGGCGTCTACACTGTCAAGAAATGCCTCTGGGGAAGAAGGGAGAAATCTGGAGCGGTTGCAAGGAGACTAGAGGGCATCTAAGGGGACTGGAGGGCCCGCAGAGAGCTGGGAGGCCAATTCTGTAGAAAAGAGGAGTCCAGAGTGCACTAGAGGGGTGCTAAGGCGTCTACACCGTCCAGAAATATCTCTGGGGAAGAAGGGAGAAATCTGGAGGGGTTGCGAGGAGACTAGAGGTAGTCTAAGGGGTCTGGGGGGACCAAAGAAAGGTGGGGGCCAAATTCTGTGGAAAAGAGGGGTCCAGAGTGCACTAGAGGGGTGCTAAGGCATCTACATGGTCCAGAAATGCCTCTGGGGAAGAAGGGAGAAATCTGGAGGGGTTGCGAGGAGACTAGAGGGTGTCTAAGGGGTCTGGGGGGACCAAAGAAAGGTGGAGGCCAAATTCTGTCGAAAAGAGGGGTCCAGAGCGCACTAAAGGAGTGCTAAGGTGTCTACATGGTCCAGAAATGCCTCTGGGGAAGAAGGGAGCAATCTGGAGGGGTTTCGAGGAGACTACAGGGTGTCTAAGGGGTCTGGGGGGCGCAAAGATATCTGGGGGGCCCCATTCTGTGGAAAAGAGGGGTCCAGAGCGCACTAAAGGAGTGCTAAGGCGTCTACACTGTCAAGAAATGCCTCTGGGGAAGAAGGGAGAAATCTGGAGGGGTTACGAGGAGACTAGAGAGTGTCTAAGGGGCCTGGGGGGCCAGAAGAGAGCTTGGCGGCCCCGTTCTGTCGAAAGGAACACCCCTCTACTGCGCTCTGGACCCCTAAGTTGTCTACACTGTCAAGAAATGGCTCTGGGGAAGAAGGGAGAAATCTGGAGGGGTTGCGAGGAGACTAGAGGGTGTCTAAGGCATCTGGGGGGCCAGAAGAGAGCTAGGGGGCCCCATTCTGTGGAAAAAAGAGGTCCAGAGGACACTAGAGGGGTACTAAGGTGTCTACACTGTCAAGAAATGCCTCTGCGGAAGAAGGGAGAAATCTGGAGGGGTTGCGAGGAGACTGAAGAGTGTCTAAGGGGTCTGAGGGGCCAGAAGAGAGCTGGGGGGGCACATTCTGTGGAGAAGAGGGGTCCAGAGCGCACTAGAGGGGTGCTAAGGTGTCTACATGGTCCAGAAATGCCTCTGGGGAAGAAGGGAGAAATCTGGAGGGGTTGCGAGGAGACTAGAGGGCGTCTAAGGGGACTGGAGGGCCCGCAGAGAGCTGGGGGGCCAATTCTGTAGAAAAGAGGAGTCCAGAGCGCACTAGAGGGGTGCTATGGCGTCTACATGGTCAAGAAATATCTCTGGGGAAGAAGGGAGAAATCTGGAGGGGTGGCGAGGAGACTAGAGGGTGTCTAAGGGGTCTGGGGGGTCCAAAGAAAGGTGGGGGCCAAATTCTGTGGAAAAGAGGGGTCCAGAGTGCACTAGAGGGGTGCTAAGGCGTCTACATGGTCAAGAAATGCCTCTGGGGAAGAAGGGAGAAATCTGGAGGGGTTGCAAGGAGACTAGAGGGTGTCTAAGGGACCTTAGGGGCCACAAGAGAGCTGGGGGGCCCCATTCTGTGGAAAAGAGGGGTCCAGAGCGCACTAGAAGGGTGCTAAGGTGTCTACATTGTCCAGAAACGCCTCTGGGGAAGAAGGGAGAAATCTGGAGGGGTTCCGAGGAGACTAGAGAGTGTCTAAGGGGCCTGGGGGGCCAGAAGAGAGCTGGGGGGCCCCATTGTGTGGAAAAGAGGGCTCCAGAGCACACTAGAGGGGTGCTAAGGCGTCTACATGGTCAAGAAATGCCTCTGGGGAAGAAGGGAGAAATCTGGAGGAATTGCCAAGAGACTAGAGAGTGTCTAAGGGGTCTGGGGGGCCACAAGAGAGCTGGGGGCCCTATTCTGTAGAAAAGAGGGGTCCAGAGCACACTAGAGGGGTGCTAAGGGGTCTACACTGTCAAGAAATGCCTCTGGGGAAGAAGGGAGAAATCTGGAGGGGTTGCGAGGAGACTAGAGGGTGTCTACAGGGCCTGGGGGCCAGAAGAGAGCTGGGGGGCCCATTCTGTGGAGAAGAGTGGTCCAGAGCGCACTACAGGGGTGCTAAGGGGTCTATACGGTGAAGAAATGCTTCTAGGGTAGAAGGGAGTAATCTGGAGGGGTTCCTAGGAGACTAGAGGGTGTCTAGAGGGTCTGGGGGGCCAGAAGACAGCTAGAGGAGCCAATTCTGTGGAGAAAAGAGGTCCAGAGCACACTAGAGGGGTGCTAAGGTGTCTACACTGTCAAGAAATGCCTCTGGAGAAGAAGGGAGAAATCTGGAGGGGTTGCGAGGAGACTGAAGAGTGTCTAAGGGGTCTGGGCGGCCCGAAGACAACTGGGGGGCCCCATTCTGTGGAAAAGAGGGGTCCGGAGTGCACTAGAGGGGTGCTAAGGCATCTACACTGTCAAGAAATGGCTCTGGGGAAGAAGGGAGAAACCTGGAGGGGTTGCGAGGAGACTAGAGGGTGTCTAAAGTGGTCTGAGGGACCACAAGAGAGCTGGAGGGGCCCATTCTGTTGAAAACAGCACCCCTCTACTGCGCTCTGGACCCCTAAGGTGTCTACACTGTCAAGAAATGGCTCTGGGGAAGAAGGGAGAAATCTGGAGGGGTTGCGAGGAGACTAGAGGCTGTCTAAGGGGCCTAGGGGGCCACAAGAGAGCTGGGGGGCCCCATTCTGTGGAAAAGAGGGGTCCAGAGCGCACTAGAGGGGTGCTAAGGTGTCTACATGGTCCAGAAATGCCTCTGGGGAAGAAGGGAGCAATCTGGAGGGGTTGCGAGGAGACTAGAGGGTGTCTAAGGGGTCTGGGGGGCCAAAGGAGAGCTTGGGGGCCCCATTCTGTGGAAAAGAGAGGTCCAGAGTGCACTACAGGGGTAGTAAGGTGTCTACACTGTCAAGAAATGCCTCTGGGGAAGAAGGGAGAAATCTGGAGGGGTTGCGAGGAGACTAGAGGGTGTCCAACGGGTCCAGGGGGCCAGAAGAGAGCTGGCGGGCTGAATTCTGTGGAAAAGAGGAGTCCAGAGTGCACTAGAGGGGTGCTAAGGCATCTACATTGTCCAGAAACGCCTCTGGGGAAGAAGGGAGAAATCTGGAGGGGTTGCGAGGAGACTAGAGGGTGTCTAAGGGGTCTGGGGGGCCAGAAGAGAGCTGGGGGGCCCCATTGTGTGGAAAAGAGGGCTCCAGAGCACACTAGAGGGGTGCTAAGGCGTCTACATGGTCAAGAAATGCCTCTGGGGAAGAAGGGAGAAATCTGGAGGAATTGCCAAGAGACTAGAGAGTGTCTAAGGGGCCTGGGGGGCCACAAGAGAGCTGGGGGCCCTATTCTGTGGAAAAGAGGGGTCCAGAGCGCACTAAAGGAGTGCTAAGGCGTCTACACTGTCAAGAAATGCCTCTGGGGAAGAAGGGAGAAATCTGGAGGGATTGTGAGGGGACTAGAGGGTGTCTACAGGGCCTGGGGGCCAGAAGAGAGCTGGGGGGCCCATTCTGTGGAAAAGAGGGGTCCAGAGCGCACTAGAGGGGTGCTAAGGGGTCTATACGGTGAAGAAATGCTTCTAGGGTAGAAGGGAGTAATCTGGAGGGGTTCCTAGGAGACTAGAGGGTGTCTAGAGGGTCTGGGGGGCCAGAAGACAGCTAGAGGAGCCAATTCTGTGGAGAAAAGAGGTCCAGAGCACACTAGAGGGGTGCTAAGGTGTCTACACTGTCAAGAAATGCCTCTGGGGAAGAAGGGAGAAATCTGGAGGGGTTGCGAGGAGACTAGAGGGTGTCTAAGGGGCCTGGGGGCCACAAGAGAGCTGGGGGGCCCCATTCTGTGGAGAAGAGTGGTCCAGAGCGCACTAGAGGCGTGCTAAGGTGTCTATACTGTCAAGAAACACCTCTGGAGAAGAAGGGAGCAATCTGGAGGGGTTGCGAGGAGACTAGAGGGTGTCTAAGGGGTCTGGGGGGACCAAAGAAAGGTGGGGGCCCAATTCTGTGGCAAAGAGGGGTCCAGAGCGCACTAGCGGGGTGCTAGGGCGTCTAAATGGTCCAGAAATGCCTCTGGGGAAGAAGGGAGAGATCTGATGGGGTTCCGAGGAGACTAGAGGGTGTCTAAGGTGTCTGGGGGGCCCTAAGACAGCTCCAGGTCACAGCAAGCACCCCAGTAGGGGTGTTCTGAGCAGACGAGGAGTTTTAAGGGGACTAAATGGCCAAAACCCCAACTGTGGCAAACCAGGACTAAATATCAAAGGTTTCTGAGGAGACCAGCTGTTCTCTAGGAGGCCTGGGGTCCAGAGAACAGCTCTGGGGCCATACCAGCACCCCAGGAGGGATTCTGAGCAGAGCAGAGTGCTCCTAAGGGGCCTAAACAGCCAAAATAGGAGAACTGGCTAACAAGGAAGACCTCAGGAGGTGCTCTGAGGGGACAGGAGGGGATGGATTTTGAGCAGACTAGGGGACGCATAGAGGTATGTGAGGCACAACCAAGGAAGACAGAGGAGTCTTAAGGGGACTGGAAGGAAAGGGGAGCGGAAGGAAAGGGGAACTGATGGGATAGAGGGCACATGGAACGGTCATAGGGATAGGGCATAGAGAGGACTCTACAGTGCAGCCAATGGAAAAGAAGGGCCGTAGGGCATACTGAAAGGGTGCAATGAATGCATAGGGTTCTGGGGTACCCCCAAAGCAAACCAAGGCATCCTGAGGGGAGCGTGTGGCACTCAGAGGGGTTCTGATGGGGCTAAAGGGCTAGGAGATGGACCCTAAGGGGCTCAGAGGGCAAAGAGAGGCATCCTGAGAGGACTAGAGGGAAAAGCAAAGGCTCTGAGATGCACCAATGGCAAACGGAGAGGTTTTGAGGAGACTAGAGGGAAAAGAGGGGGGACTTAATAGGACAAGAGGACAAACATAGGAGTCTTGATGCTACCAGAGGGCCTACAGACACCAAATGTCAGAACAACCTTGCAGGAACTAGAAAGAAGCAAAGAATTTTGAAGGGACAAGAGAACAAATGGAGTGCCTTGGAGCACACCTAAAAGCAAATGGATTGGTCCTGAGGGAACTAGGGAGCAAATGGGTGAGTCCTGGGGGTGACATGGAGGAAAACTGAAGGTTCTGGGGCATTAGCTCACCTGCCATAATCTTCCTGTGTGGAGCCTGCTTCTTCCCTCTGAGAAGTTGGCCTTTGCTTTCATTGCACAGGCAGCTGTGAGCTGTTGCGTAGTCTCGGCAGACAAGTTGGGGATCGTTGCCCAGGCAGTCGTGACCTGCAACACTGCATGCTCAGAACAGTTCTCAGGAAGTCACGCGTACTCATAACCTGAAGAGCAAAAAGCAAATCTCTCTTAAGGTCAGTTTTTATTTCATCATAGGAGCAAATTTTCCCTCTCTTCTGCACTGTACTGCCTCTAACAGCACACCTTCCTCATCACCATTTTCCCCTGCTCCTTTCACTCCTCTCAGTTGCCCCTGCATCTTAGATCTCTAAAGCAGCTGTTTCTCATCCACAGGTACTTTCCTGTCCTGTTGCCGATTCACCCCCCGGTTGTCCTATAGCAAGCAGTTGAGACACCTTGGCCTAATTCTTAGCCGCACACGCCTTTTGATCTGGCAAGCAGCTCAGACAGAGCAGAGGGCAGCAAGAAAGGTGGATCTGAATGTAGTAGACTTGGGCACCGAGCAAGATGGAAGCAGCAGCAAGGCATCAAAGAGATGGCATCTTTGTAAAGAAAAGAGATATAGTTCCAGGCAACCGGGGATTCTCTGTACCTGTGGCCAGGGCTCCTGCCTGCAGGCTCTTTCCACACAGTTAAAGGTAGCTGAACGCAGTGCCCTTGGGAGGCAGTGACATGGTGTCCCCGGTACTGCTGTGGGGTGGCTGTTCCAGGGTCTCTCAGGCTGTTTTGGGGTCCTTGGACAGTGACAGTGCTGTTCACATTTCCTTGAGGACTTTCCCTTGTGCTGCACAGCAGGACAGCTCTGCACCGTGCCCTCCCAGCACTGCCACTCCTCATAGCTGCTGCCTAATTGGCCCCAATCTTGAGCAAAGCTACAACTACCAGGAGCCCGCAGCGCCCTCCTACTCTCCCTGCCCTCCCCATTTCCAAGAGGGACAGCCCCAGCCCCTGGGGACAAGCCTGCCTGGTCACACCAGAGATGGAAAATGCTTCCTGCCTTGTACCAGGGAAAACCAGGGAAATGCCACTGTCCCCAATGACCTATGGGGACTCCTGCGTGAGCGGCACATGTCCAGTAAGGAACAGACCCAGCGGGCCACTGCTGCAGAGCTGAGAAGGCACCGGCACCTGGAACTGCAGCTCCTGGCCCGCCACAGAGCATAACGTGGCCGGCTGGTGAGAACCCCGCTGGCAAAGGACTGCCCCTCCGGCCGCCTCGAGAGGCACAGCATGCTGTCCGAGCAGCCCAATGCGGGAAGACTACATCTCCCGGCATGCCGTTCAAACAAAAAAGGCCTCCCGGAAGCCCGGTGCCGGAAGACTACCACTCCCGGAATGCCGCGCAAACCAACATGGCCTCCCGGAAGCCCGGTGCCGGAAGACTACCGCTCCCGGCATGCCGCGCAAACCAACATGGCCTCCCGGACGCCCGGTGCCGGAAGACTACCGCTCCCGGCATGCCGCGCCGAAAGCTACGGCTCCCCACATTCCCGGACACCAACTCCCGCCCCCCACCCGCAGCGCTGGGGCACCTTTGACCCTCTGCACATTCCGTTCCTTTCCGTCCCGCCCCCCTTCCCCTTCCCCCCTGTCCCCCCGGAAACCGCCGCAGAGCCCCGAGCGCGTCCCCGCCAGCCCCACCACCGGCCCGGGGCTCCCCCGACACCCCCGCGACCGGCCCCGCCTCAGCTCCGACACTGCCCCCGCCCCTCCACGACCCTCCCGGGGCCTCCCCCTGCGATCCCTCCTCCCCCCGCTCCCCGACACGGTCCCGAGCTGACACAGGAGACCCCCCCCGCCCCGCGCTCCTCCGACCGCGCAGTAAACCGCACCACAGCCCCGGCGCACCCCCTTCCTCCCCCCGCCTCCGTGGCCCCGGGACGCTCCCAGCCGCCGGGACCCCCGGCACATGCGGGACCCGCAGCCTGCAGCGCGCCTCCCCCGGCCCCGCTCACCTCCTCCGCGGGGCGGCCGCCGGGCTGGTCCCGAAGGGCCGTGCTCCGTGGCAGCTCCGCTGCCCAGCTCCTGCCCCAGCCCCAGCTCCCCCCAACTGCGGCCCCAGCCCCCAAATGTGGGCCTGCCCTTGCCATCAGCCCCACCTGGGGCCTGTCCTGCCACCCAGCTCCCCCCGGGATTCATCCCAGCCCCAGGGCCCGCAGCTGTGGGCCTGCAGGAACTGGGCAGGGGGCCTGGCCATCAGCCCCTTCAGGGACAGCTGGGGCTGCCAGGGCAACAGAGGCACCCCCACTCTCCTGACAGCAGCTTGCTGAGAGCTGAAGGGAGAGCCCTGCCTGGGGTGTAGAGTGCGGAAAGGGGAGTATGCGGAGCACAAGAGAACAAATCGAGAGCTCTGGGTGCAACAAAAGAAAAAAGAAAAAGAAAAAAAGCAAACAGAGTGACTCTGGGGGCACCAAAAGGAGGGCCCTGGGGCACACCCAGAAAACTCCGGGGCAGGAGAAAAAGCTGAACAGAGACCTCTGCGGCGTGCCGCAAAACACGGGGCCCCAGGGCACCCTGAAAGGCACACAGAGGGCTCAAGGGCAACCCAAACTGTGAACTGAGGGGTCCTGAGGGCATCAGAGGGCAAATGCAGGGCTCTGGGGCAGACCAAAATACAGAGGAAGGGCCTTGGGGCACAGCAGAGGGGTTGTAAGGCATGTCACAGGGCTCAGTGCAGCTGACAGGATGGTGCCTGCGGGCTCCCCCCATCCCCACAGAAACCATCTCCCAGCTCCAGGCACACGGGCCCTGGCCCCAGACACACGAGGGACACTGGGGAGTGCTGAAAGCACATCTGGGAGCAGTCTGGGGACCTCACGCAGCCCTGAGGGGGCCCTGGCTGCCCCCACGATGAGGGGAAACACCCCCAAGAGCCCCGAGGGTCCAGGCAACGCAAGGGAAAATCCCCGCAGCTCTGGGAACAGCACCGGGCTCCCTGGCAAGCACAGGCACTCCCAAGCACACAGGACTCGGGGACCAGCTCCCAGCCCCGGACACAACGCGTCACCTCCTCCCCTGGGCATCGTCTTCAGGCAAACCGCCCTGGAGCTCGGCACCAGCACACTTCCCCTTACCTGCGAGACCCAGAGAGTCACTGCCACACCAGCGTCTGTCCATCCGTCCGGGAAGGGTCAGCTCCTGCCCCTGCCCTCGACGCGGCAGGTGTCTGAGTAGCCGACAGCCTCCCCCCTCTGCTTTTTCCTTCAGGGCTAGGATTCAGCTCGGAGAGTTGAGAGGAAAATGCCTGATCCCGCCTGTCTGCACTTCTGCCCTAGCCCAGGCCAGGGCCTCTCAGCTCACCCGTCACGTCGCCAGTCTCGGCGCGATGGGCTGGCGCCACGCAGAACCCAGAGCTCGGGTCAGCGCACAGAGCTGAACGCTGGGTACAGGGGGAGGTTACCGAGCCCAAAGAAGGGTTTGCAGCCTGCCGCTTAGGCTTCAGGGCTTACAGGGTATTATCTAGGATTTAGCCCTTCTCATTTCTCAGCAACTCATAATCCCTGAACTGCAAGTCTCGGAACCCCAGTGGCTGCCGGGGCTTTAAAATTTAGGGATGAGGTTGGATTTTAAATCCTGTGCCCTGATCACTACATGAGCAAACTGTAAACCCTGATAAAGACTGAGCCCCACAAAAGAAAGTAATAAACAATAACGCCCGAGTGAGAGACCCTCAGCAGCAAGCTAAACAATAAACCTTAAGTGAAAAATTCCAAACCCTCAGCTTTAAACAACAAACACCAAAGCACCCATGCGCATGAAAACAGTAAAGAGAAGCCAAGGAGCTTTGCCCACAGCTTAAGTTTCCCCTTCCTTTAGAAGTGCAGCAGAACGGGAAGACAGACACCAGAATCGCGTTACAGTTGCTGTTTAGAGGCTTGGTTTTAGCCACCATTCAAACGTGCGCACGTGCAAGCGTCACTCCACGGGACTGCACTAAGCTGCACTTGCACTGGACCTACCTGAAAGCCTGCAAGCGCTAATTCATCTCTGGGTCAGGCAATTAGTATGTTTGGTGCTCCCAGCTCCGTGGGCAAACGGCCACGGCCAGCGGACGCGGCGCCCCGCGGTTTTGCTTGTCGGGGTGGGGAGCGGGCGCGTCGCCCGCGCTGCGCACGCGCCCGACGCCCCGCTGCGGTAGCACGCCCGGCGACAGCAGTCACCGCGGCAGCCCCCACTGCGCATGCGCGGGACGCGAGGCCCCTTGCGGGCGACGAGCTCTACCGGTCTCAGCATGCCCCCAGCCGGGCGGCGGCTCTGCTCCCGGCCCCGGGCAGCCAGTAACCCTCGGACGAGTCCCTTGCACCGTTCTCATCTGTCGCGTCCACCCGGGGACCAAAAAGGGGTGCTGCTCCAGGGATGGATTCAGCCTCACACACCAGCGGGTAAAAACCATACGTCCTTTTATTGTTAAGTCATAAAGAGGTATCAAAATTAAAAGAGGAAAATTACAGGGAGACTTAACAGAACTACAGTGAGAGCGGGCGGGCAGCAGGAGACACGACACCATGAACACGGGGGAGCGGGCAGCGAGGAGGCGGGGAAGGGGCCGGGGACCGGCTCGGTTTTTTAGACAGGTGCTTTTGCTGGAGGAGGGGGGGGGGAGCTTAGGAGTCATCTTCGCCATTGGCGCTGTCTCTGTCATCCTCTCCTTCCTCTGCCTCTTTCTCATCCCCCTTTATGGACTCCAGCTGCGAGAAAGCGGTGGGGGGTGAGGGACGGAGAGACGGGCGCCCGCCCTGCCCGTCGCGGGCCCCCTGGGGCCTCCTAGCTTCGTACCTGATCGTCTCCCCGGTCCTCGTTGTCGTCATCATCCAGCAGATCCCCCTCCTCGGCGGAGTCGTCCGCCCCCGCCTCCGACTCCATCTTCACATTGCTCTCCTCCTTCTTCGTGGAGCTGCCGCTCTGCTCCTCCTCCGACTTGTCGTTCTTCTGTTCTGCAGGGGCGAGGGGAGGGGAAGCGGCGCGTCACAGGCCGTAGGGAGACAACAACAAGGGCCGCCCCCTGCCGCGGGCCCCCCCCGCCCTCACCCGTCTGTTTACTTTGATCCTTCTCGATCTTCTCCAGGCTCTCCAGCAGCGAATCCACCTTCTGCTTGATCTGGCTCAGCTCCTTCTTGATGGTCTGCAGGTCGTCGCCTTTCACTGTGGGCCCAAGAGAGCAGAGAGTGAGGCCGGGCACCGAACCCAGCCCAGATCCCGCTGGCATCCCCATCCCGAATCCCGCTGGCGTCCCCGGCCCGGCCGGACACTTACACTTCCCAGATTTGGAGGAGGAGCCTCGCTGGCCGCTCTTGGAGTTAAAGCCGCTCTTGCCCCTGCGGGACGTGTTGCCGGAGACGCGCTGGCGTTTGGAGGGCACCACGGCCCGCGCGATGGGAGGCGGTGGAGGCACGCGAGCCGGGTAGCTGTACATCCTGCAGGCAAAGGCGAGGTGAGGAAACCGCAGCCGCCCTCCGACCCCCATCTCGCGTGTCCGCGGGGGAGCGCGCGCGCGCGCCCGGCCGCCCCGTACCTGTCGTAGTAATCCCGCTGGAAGTCGTAGTCCAGGTCAAAGGAGGACCTGCAAAAGAAAGCCGGGGCGGCGCGGTCAGGGCGGCCGGGGCGGAGGCAGGGAGGGAGAAGCGCGCCGGGCGCCTCCATGGTCCCTCCGCGCCTCCGGGAGGGAGGGAGGGGAGGGGGAAAAAAAAGAAACGCCTGGAAGGCGAAATAGAAAAAAATAAGGGTCCCGACCTGACTAGAGGGGACGGAGAAGGTGGCGCAGCTACTGACCCGTACATCTCCGCTGCCGACCGCTTGACGCCAGCCTTGCCCCGGTTCACCTTCGGCTCGGCTGCCAGGTTAATATCTGAGCGAGAAACACAGCTCCGCTGAGCTACGAAGCCCGCACTCACCTGCCGACGGGGGACGGGCGGCCCCGGCGCCCGGATCAGATCCCCTACGGAGTCGGAGCTGCCGCCGACCGGCCGGTACGGCAGGGGCTGCCGAGGAGCAGGAGAGCGGCGCTGCCGCCACGACAGCGTCGGAGTTTAGGCAGTTCCGGACCCGTTTTCCGCTGCCGACGGGGTCCACAGCTTTGAGCCGAGGCGATCCACACGACCGCACTAAAAACTGCCCAAAATAAGCCGGCCAGCGGCCCAGGCAGGACGACGGGAGTCGGCGGTTTAAGGCGCGAGCCCCCACGCTTTTCCCCAACTCACCTGGCTCCCGTCGAGTTCCCCCGGCTCAGGCTGGCGCTCAACCCTTCGGGCAGAGAGCCCGGCCGGGTTAAACGCGCCGAGGCCGCTCGCGCGCCACCGCCTGTCCCCACCGAGGCGGGGACGTGGCTCACCTAGGACCTGGCCCGCGATCATCCTGCCGTCCTCGCCCGCCACGGCGGCGCGGGCGTTTCGCTCGTTGACATACTGCACGAAGGCGAAGCCCTTGTGCACGGAGCAGCCCACGATCTTGCCGTACTTGGAGAAGATGGCCTCCACGTCGCTCTTCTTCACCACCAGCGTGTTGAGGTTGCCGATGAAGACGCGCGAGTTCATGGAGCGCGGGTCGGTCTTGTTGGTGACGTTGCTGGCCATAGCTCACGGGCAGCGAGGACCTGCTGAGGGAGGCAGATGCGGTCAGAGAAGCGGCAGCCCCCACCCCCAAAAAAAGAAAGACCCAAATCGCCTGCAGTCCCCCTAGCCACAGCCAGGTCCTTTCTCCATCACCCAGCTCCGCCGCGGGCCACAACGCTGCTCTGCCTCCAATCCAGCCGAGGAGAAACGACCTGCTTGTGGCTAGTCTCGGCCTCCCGCACGCGGGCACGCAGCTAAACGGAATGGCGAGAGGCGTTTGGAGCGCCACCGATTCCCCCCAGCTTCTCCCCAACGGCACCGGCGTTCACTCAAGCTTCCACAGGCCGACGCTCCCGCAGCGACCGAAAGGCCCACGCCGAGCGCCAGCGGCCTCTCCGCCTCCGGACGCGGGTCGGCGTTCAGCCCGGACTGCTGCGCTGGCACCGTTTTCTTCCACGAAGCCCGTAAACCAAGCGCCTTAAGCCAGGCACGACTTTGGACACGGCCGGCACCCGACGGCCCCGTCGTCGCTCGTTAACGTTGCCGGCTTCGCCTCGGGAGCGGCGGGATGAAGCCAGAAGCCAAGGGCGGGCTCGGCCCTGTCCCTGAGGATCTCTCCACTCCGAGTTTCCACGGAGGTTTTTCCAAACACTTTCCGAGAAATACCAGCCGGGAACGACCTGCTCCAAGCGCCGCTGGTAGCTTCGCTTCAGGGTGGACCCAAAAAGCATCCGAGGAGCTCCGGACCACCGCAGCCAACTCCGCGCGCTCTCTTGACGCGCCAGCCCACAGGATCCTAGGCGCCTTCGCGGGACGGGGACGTTTCCGAGGCCTTCGAGGCTACGCGCCCGCAGAGAAACACGTTCCCGCGACCTCCTCCTGCCTTGGCGCAGGCGAACTGCAGCTCTTCTGGAGACGCCACCGCGCAAACCCGCAGGCTTTCGATCCTCGTTCAGGAGCTGAGGCGGGTGGCCGGGACCCTGCAGGACCCCTGTCAGGCCTCTCGCGCGGAGCGAGTCCCCACGGCGGCGCTTCTTCTGCGCCAGGACCTTTGGCGCTGGCTGCCGAAGCTCGAAAGGAAACCGACTGGCCCTCACACCTCTTACCATGGCCCGGGAGGGGTTTATCTGCTCCGCGGGTGGCTCCGGGCGGCTGCCGTCACTCCAGGGCGTCCGTGGCGTGGCGGTGGGTTGTTTTGAGGGAGGGACGGCGTAGAGGAAGAGAGCGGGACGAGGGGTTTTGGGGAAGGGGGGGGGGGAGGGGGGACAGGAGGGGGGGGGGCTGTTTGGGGAAGGGCCGTCGCCCCCGCAGGCGACCAGCACCACAGACATCATATGGCAGCAACAGTTTAAAAATGGCACAAACGAAAGATTAAAAAATAAAAAAATAAAAAAAATAAAAAAAAATAAAAAAATAAAAATACAGACTTCCAGAGACGCTCTAAAACAGTTCAGGAGAAACCGGGTTCCACTCTCAGCAGTCGGGGAGGGGGGGAAAAAGAGTTAGCGCGATCAATCCACTTAAAAATTTTTAAAAACCTCGCTGTGTCTCACAAAGGGTAAAAACCCAGCTCAGTCAGGAACACTCAGAAAAACTCGATTTCATCCGGTTAAAAATCAGCAGTGTCATTATCATCACCATCAGCAACATATCATCATAGTAAAGTCATCAGCATTATAGTAGTATAATAGTAATAGTAACTAGCAACAACAATAAAAAGGAAATCAGTGGAAAGGCAGGAAAAATGAAAAAAATTTTGAGTAACTTACTGTAGCTGAAGATCAAAAAAATCTCGCTGTAAAAAAACAAAAATAAAAATAGCCCAGATTAGAAAAACGGGAGGTGCCGAAAGGTCAAGTCAGCAACGATCATTTCTGTTCTCTCCCTCTCTCTCACGCTCTGTTCCAGCCGCGGTTGCCGGAGGACCGCGTGGGGAGAGCTCTCGGTAGGAGACCATCAAAGCCCTTTGCACACCATCACTTCACTCTAAAAATACCCGAGAGAGGTCAGCTCACGAGGGGCCAAAAGGCTCCTCCTCTAACCCAGCTGCTGCAAAAAAAATACAGGTTGACTTTCAAAATTACATCTTAAATCCAGCTCCAGTTTGGCGCAGGGAGCAAGAGGCCACAGGGGGCACCGTTAAAATGGCTCTATAAAAGTGGGAGGTGTGCGTGTGTGGGGAGGGGGGTTAATACGAAGCTGAGCTCCAGTGAGGAGGGATGGGGTTTCGCCTCGCTGCCCTGTGAAAGGAGAAGGGACAGATTGAGTCAGGGTTCCTCAGAAACGCTGCACGCCTCTCCCGCTCCCCCCAAGAGAGATCGGCCGGCCTCCCAACGGCCCCAAGCTCAGAGCTGTCTTGGCTTCCAGCTAACGTGCTTTAAAATCGCCTCCGCTCTAAGCCCTTCTCTGCTTCTCCCGTCTCCAAGGAAGCAGCTCGGGCGTCAGACACCTGTGAGCTTGTGGCAGAGGGCGGGTTCGTACGGGGCGATGCGTCGCGCTCACACGCGTGACCCTGAGGCAAGGAGGAGACGGGAGAACCAAGTGAACGCACGACAGGTCGGATCCTGAAAGAGGATGCGAAGAGGAATCTACAAGCCAGGTCACTGGAGCTCAAGCAACCTTGGGGATCTGAGTCACGACAGAGGCCAGAAGTGAATCCCCCCCTGCTAGATACTGCAGAAGCGGGTTGTTACCAGCAAAACAACAAGAGGGGGAAGGGGGAGAATGAAGTTACACTCTCAGAAGGAACCAGAAAAGCTGGCGAGTGAGAATCGTGATGATGATGATGGCAGAGAGGAGCCTTTAGCCTGGAAGAGAAATACAGCACTACGCACAGCCACTGTCGCGTGATCCGGCCGGGAAAGGGGGTACGACAGGCTGCAGCTGCCTCGGGCTGCAGCTCGAGAGACAGGAAGGCGGTAAGAAGTGCAAAGACCATTTTGGGGGGGGGGGGGAAATAATAATCCAGGCCCGAAAGCGGCCTGGTTTCCACCCAACAGCTTGGGCAGCGGCATCCCTGGTGTTCCCCCGCCGGCTTCGAGGGAACGGGTGCCACGTGGGCGCTGGCCACGCCCCCTGCCAGGGCTGACGCCTGCTTGCCAGGCTGGTCACGCCCTCTCGACTGGCCGTGCCCCCATTGCCCCCTCCGGCCTGGGCCCCGCCCTCCAGGCTGGCCCCGCCCCCGGCCTGGGCCCTGCTTGTCGCTCTTGCCACGCCCTCTAGGCTGGCCCCGCCCCCGGCCACGCTCCGCCGTTTGGCCACGTCCCCCCCCGCAGCCCGGCGTTGGTCTCTTCCTGCAAGGGCTGGTTACGCAGCACGGTTCCGCCCCCCCCCCCCCCCCCGCGCAGAATGGTATCGCCCATAAGGAGGCGCCGCTCCGTCCCCCCCGCGGCTCTCGCCGTGGTCTCGCCCGGGCCAACGGCTCCCCCCCCCCCACGGCGCTGTAAGACGCTCAGCCTTCACCCCCCCCCAAAGGCAGCCGTTAACCCCCCCGGCACAGCACCGCCATGGCGATCAGGGCAGAGACACGCCGCAGGCCGCCCCAGGAGAGGGGGGACGGACGCGGCTGGCTCCCGCTGCGGTGAGGAAGGGGCGATGTGACGCCGTTACCGAGCCGCCGCCGCCGGCGGCTCCCTTCCTGCGGCCCAGTCCCGGGAGCGAAGAAACGGCGCACTCACCGCTCGGCTCCGCGTCGCTCGCCCGCGCGCTGTCCCCCCTCTCGCCGCCGCCGCCTCCCCGCTCGAGGCTGCTCACAAAATGGCGCCCACGCCGCCCTCTGCGCTGCGCGGCCCGGACGAAAGCGAGCCCAGCCCCCCGCGCCGCCGTTGGACGGAGGGGGAGGGGGGAGACGGCCTCGCGCGCCGCGATTCGCTGAGCAGAGCGTCCGTCCATGGATCAGCCAATGAGAGCGGGCAGAGGGAGGGCCGACGCTGAGCTGCGCGGGAGGGGGAAGAGCGCGTGCGATTGGCTGTCCTGCTTGCCACTCCAAGACACGGGGCGGATTTCTATTCTGAGTGGCGGACGGTGCTGTTCGTTTTCCCTTTTTCGCCTATAAGTGCGGGAGCGGATCCTGAGGGCCCCGCCCCTGGGCGGGGTTGCCACAGACGGGCGGGCGTAGCCCGAGCACTGAGACCGAGCTGCGCCGCGCGTGCGCGGTGCGCTCCCACGCCCCCGCCTTTCGGCGCCGACGGCTTCCTATTGGCCAGGAGAAGGTGACGCAGGCGAGGAGAGGGAAGGGCGGGAGCTTAGGCGTGATCCTCGGCGGCGATTGGCTGAGGTGGCCGCGGCGCCGGCACGGGATTATTCCATTCTCCTGTCAATCTCCCCCTCCATGCTGCACGCTGATAGGCTGGTTTGAAAGCTCGGGAACCGTTACCGGGAGGGTGGGGGTGTGGCCTCCCTGACAGGCGGTGGCTGCGGCGGAGGTGTGAGGGCCGGGCGGGGTGGGGGGATGGGGGACGAGGCCGCGGGCGCCCCCAGAGGCAGGAAACGGCGGGTTTTTTTGGTGGGGGGGGGGGAAGATTTTGATTAAAAAAAAAAAAATCGTTTAATGACAGCAAAAAAAAAAAAAAAGCAGGGAATGGCCCCAAAAGAGGGGATGTATTGGAGGCCCCCCCCCCCCCCCCCAATCACAGGACCTGGTCCCTCGGCGCCAGCCCTGATCCCGGGGCTTTCTCCCTCCCAGATGCTCTTCCAGAGGTGGAGACAGCAGGAAGGGGTGGGGGCATCACACCGTGGTGCACGCTGGCGTGGGGCCTGGGTGCGCCCCCCCCCGCCGCTGGAGCACTGCCCCAGCATGGCAGACGCTTGGCCAGCGCTGCCCGCACATCCTTGAGGAGCAGGATGTAGAGGAAGGGGTCGGCCACGGCGCCGAGGGTGGTGAGGCACAGCGCCAGGCGGTCGTAGAGGAAGAGGCGCGCCTCGAAGGGGCAGCTGTTCTCCAGCAGCAGCTGCGCCATGAACTTGGAGTAGGAGGTGGCCTGGTAAGGGACCTGGAGCAGGTAGAAGGCGGCGATCATGCAAGCGATGAACCGGGTGATCTTCCTCTTGGCTTTCCCGTCCAGGGTGGTCACTTCCTTGAGGGTCCCCAGGCCGCGGAGGTAGAAGAAGGTCATGAAGAAGCAGGGCAGGAAGAAGGAGAGGACCATGGCAGCCATCCTGAACAAGGCATAGCCCTTTTCCCTCGGGCACAGCTGCTCGTAGCAGAGGTGGGGTCTCACCCTCTCCACTGGCTGGAGGATGCCGCCCACAAGGCAGAGGGTGACCACCAGCGCCCAGGAGGCCGCGCTCACCCCGGCCGCGCTGCGCGCCGTCTGCAGCCTGCGGAAGCGCAGCGGGTGGGCCAGCCCCAGGTAGCGCTCCACGGCGATGAGGCAGAGGAAGCCGTTCTTGGCGTAGAGGGCTGTGAGGAAGGCCAGGCCCACCCCTCTGCAGGCGGCGCTGCCCCAGGGCCAAGCGTGGTCCTGGCGGCTGTAGTGGATCCAGAAGGGCAGCGTCAGAAGCTGCAGCAGGTTGGCCGCCACCACGTTCAGCATGTAGGTGAAGAGCACCGACGTGCTGGTCTGGGACAGCAGGGCCCAGAGGGCCAGGCCGTTCAGGGGCAGCCCGGCCACCAGCACGAGGCTGTAGATGGGGACGAGAAAATACTTCGTGGCATTAAAGGGCACGTGCCACTGCGAGGAGTTGTCCATGCCAGCTCCTTGCATGGCCCCGAAGGAGTAAGCCGCGCTCCTGGGGGCTCGCCAGCAGACCTCTGCCTGCTCCTCCTGCACGAGAGAGGACAAAATGCGGCTCCAGCAGCGTCCCCGGCGCCTGCGCACAGGGTAACGTACCCCTCGTCCCCGCTCCCCTCCAGGAGCGGCCTCTTGCTCCTGTTTTCTTCAGAGCAGAGACGTTTGTCCCCAAAGCTGCAGTCAAAAAAAGCCGCGGTGACCCACACAGGACGTGCGCTTGCAGCAGACACCTCAAAACCCCACGGCACGAAGCGCCGCTCGCTGCGTGGGCTGGTGGGAACCGGGCTTCACCGTGGCTTGTGGGCTCGAACAGAGACGAGTGCTCAGAAATGCCACGCAATGAGGTGAGTCCGGGACGTAGGGGAAAGGCGCATCACCCTGCCGGGGTGAGCACTAAGCTAAGGTATAGCGCAGCTCAGTGCTTGGGCGGGGGGGAAATGCCGAATTTCACTCCATCTTTCAGCGCAGAAATGAACGTACAGCTGCTCTGCACCCCAGCTGCATTAACTATTAGTCTCTTGGTCTGTCGGCACCACATCAAAGTTTGCCGTGACTCATTCAGGCAGCACATTATTGAAGTCTCGGCAGCCTGCTTGTTTTGTTACTAGCATGAGCCACAAAACGACCGAGCTTTTGGGAAGGACTGGCCTGTTCTGCATGTCATTTAGTCTGCCACTGGAGCAGCACCACCACGCCATGCTCATTACCATTTTTTCCTAATTTTTGTTCCGGTCCTCCTTCCCCAATTCATGCTTCCCCGGCTCGAAGTGCAAGCGGGAGTAACGTGCATGCCTCTAGCGCCTGCCCCAAAATCTGTCCGCACCTCGCTGTGCCGGGGAGGACAGACCGCCCCAGCTCCAAGATGCAAACTGCCGTGCTGCCTGCTTTCCCTGGCAGCCCATGGGGGCGCGAAGGGGGAAAACCTGCCCAATTTTGGGACGGAGAAATTCCCTGCGCTTCGGGACAGGGCAGCTGCAGCACCCGTTTATCCCAAGTGACGCCACAGCTGCGCCATTAGAGCGGTGAGACCCTCACCTGGAAAATCACGCTCCTGCTCCAGAGTTCGCTGGCATTTTGGTCCCAAAGCCGAACTCCGGGCAGGGTTTAACAGGCGTCCAGAGCTACCTGGAGGATCCCCAGTGCAGGCTGGCAGCGTGGCGAGGCGCGCGCTGTCCTCGATAATGCCGCCGGCTTGCTCGCCTTCTGCCGTGCTGAAACCACGCTCGCCACAGCCCCCATCGTGCCGGCTCACGTACGTGCAGCGACCGAGCTTCCACTGAGGTGTCTTCCTGCCCCATTGGGGCGTTTTGCGCCCCAAAATCACGCCGAGGTTCAGCAGGGGGCCAGGGTGCCGCTGCAGGGAAGTGGGCACGGAAAGGGGCGTAAATGCCTGACGGTGGCCGGATTATGCGGATTAGGGGGGATATTCCCTCCTCTCCGGGCAGGACGCAGTGCCGTGTGGCGCTGGGGCCGGGGCAGCTGGGATTTCCGAGGTATTTACACGTCTAAATTCTTTTTTTGTCTGGCAGATGGCAGCAGATTAGCCAGAAGGCAACAAGAAACCCCTTGCGCCATTGCCTTCCCGCTCGCAGGCCAGACCATGCCGTGGCCACTGCTGGATGAGACCTCCGGAGAGCTGCCTGTCAGGGACACGGACCCGGTCGCAGGTCAGCCCCGCATGGCCCCTTCCCTCCGGCTGTGGCCCTGCGCGCGGACAGAGGCAGAGCGCCTGCAAGGTTTCCGTGTGAAGCCCAGCCGCACTCACTCTGTTTGCCTTTTCAGAGCAGGCAACGCAGCCCCGGAGCCGTGGGGAGCCAGGGGAGCATCTCCAGTGCCGGCGGGAGCAGATGGAGCGGTGGGAACGGCCCCCCAGCCCCGCCGCGGTGCCGCGAGCCCTGGCCGCGCGCCGCCCGGGACCCAGCAGCCAGCTGGAGCTGGCGAAGGCCCTGGAGGAGCTGAGGGGACGCGCGGGCGAGCTGGAGCGGCGAAACCGGGGGCTGCGGCAGCGCCTGCTCGCCTACCAGCAGCAGCTGCAGCTCCGGCGGTGCCACCGCTACGGCCGCCTCTGGCCGCTGCGCCGAGGGAGCAGAAAGCATCGCCCCGGCGAGGCCAGGCGCGCAGCCACCCTTTCCCGAAGGGCATCTCCCTCTGGGCCTGCCGGAACGTTGCCGACCCGCGGTGCCGCCGCAGGGACGCCGGAGCCGGCTCTGGCGGCGAGAGCGGCCTGCAGGGCTCCCGCCGGGCACCGCGTTGCCGAGGAGGTCAGGCCCCGCGCGGAGAGGCCGTGAGTGCGCCCGGGAGCGCCCCGCCGGGGCAACGCTGCTGCTTTGCCCGCGTCCAAGCTCCCATCTCCACGCACGAAACGTCCCCCCCCTCACCCCTCTCCGTCTCTCACAGCACGCGGGGCGCTGGCTTCGCAGAGCAGCAGCCCCCACGCCTACAGCACGGCAGCGAGGCGGAGCAGCAGTGCCAGCTGCGCCGGTACGTCCGCCCAGCTCCTGCGGAAATGGCGGTTTTGGGGGGGCGAAGCCGGGGCACGCTGATGCCGGCGGGATCCTGGCGAAAAGCCGCTTGCTTCCCTCTTTCCGCTCACTGCAGAGCGGCCATCCGGAGCAACGTGGAGCTGATCCGGCTCCAGCGGCTCCTGCAGGAACGAGGCGTGGAGCTGGCCGGGGCCCGAGCCCACCTCGGCAGCCTGCGGCAGGTGAGGCGCAAGCCCCGGAGAGTGGTAATGGGGACATAACAGGGAGTAACAGCCCCCTATGCTCTTTTTCTCTCCCCAGGTCTATGAGAGGCGGCTGCGGCAGGTAGCTGCCGACGGGCAGGAGAGGATGCGCCGGCCCTCCCGTGCCGGAGACGCCCCGCGACTCTCCCTCTGCCTCTACAGCACCAGGAGATGGGCCGAGCCGCTGGCGATGCCCTTCTGGCCCGGGTGGAAGAGCTTGCGGGGCGGCTGGTGAAGGAGACGCGCCGGGCTGCAGCCCTGGAGCAGCGGCTGCCGCGGCTCCGTGGGCTGTGGCGGGCACTGGAGGAGGTGGGAGCACCCCCCCGCCAGGGCCGGGGCAGCCGCCCCCGCGGCTGGCTTCACGCTCCCGCCTCGCTGCCCCCTTCCAGTTCCAGGAGCGGGTCGGGGAGCTGGAGCAGGAGCGAGACCTGCTGAAGGAGGATTACGATGAGCTGCTGCGGAGGTGCGGTGGGGCTCAAATGCACGTGGCCGGGGATCCCTTTGGGAGAGCCCCGAGCGTCACCTGGCCCCTCTCTCGGCAGCTCCCTGCGCCACGGGGAGCCGCCGCCGCCGCCGGCGGAGACACCGGCTGAGAAGCAGCTGCCAGTGGCGCTGGAGCAGGAGCCAGGTGGGCTCTTGCGACCCTCTGCTGGGGGGAGGTGGGGGGGACAAAAACCACGTGTTCTCACCTAACTTTGCAGCTGCAAGGACTCCTCCTCCTCCTCCTCCCCCGGCCTCTGTGGCTTGGTGCGAGGTGACAGAGCAGCGACCGAATAGGATGGTCCCGGGCAGCACGGAGCGAGAGGAGCGTCAGCAGGTGCCTGGCACCCCCGAGCCTCCCCACGCGCCGGGGCCGGACGAGCCGCTCGCCCTGAGGCGGAAGGTCCGTGAGACGGAGGCGGCGCACGCTGAGACCGTGCTGGAGCTGGAGAAGACGCGCGACATGCTGATCCTGCAGCACCGCATCAACAGGGACTACCAGGTACGGAGCCCCGCTCTGCCCCGGAGCTGGTGGGAGCGACCCGGCAGAGACGAAACGCTGGGGGAAGCCGCCCTGGTGCCCCAGCGGCGCTGACCGGGGGGTGCCGCGGCAGGTGGAGCTGGAAAGCGTGGTGCTGCAGGCGGAGCGGGAGCGCCGGAGCCACGAGGAGGAGCGGCAGCATCAGGCCCAGCTCCTGGAGCTCCGCGCCGCCCGCATCCGGCAGCTGGAGGGTGAGGCAGCCGCCAGGGTGGGAGCCGGCGCAGCCACGCGTCACCCGGCCGCCTCCTCCCGCCACCGCCCTCCCTCTCCGCCCAGGGCAGCTGCGCGAGGTCGCCTACGGCGCCCGGTGGCTCCCAGCACCACCAGCGGCCAATGCGGGCGCCGATGCCGGCGCGGCACCGGCTCCGTGCGGCGGGGAGGTGCTGCTGGAGCTGCACGTGGCCGGGGCAGCGCTGTCGGCGGAGGCGCTGGGGCACCTGGGGGACGCCCAGCCCCTCACCTTCTGCACCTACGGCATCTACGACTTCGAGACCCACTGCACGCCGCTGGCGCTGGGGCCCCGGCCCCGCTACGGCTTCACCTCGCAGTACGTGGCGCGGGACGAGCCCCTCTTCCTGCGCTACCTGCGGCGCTCCGCCGCCCGCCTGGAGCTGCACTGGGCCGCCGCGGCCGAGCACGGCACCCTGGCATCCTGCTGGCTGCGCTTCAGCGAGGCGCTGGGGCACGGCCGGCGGGTGCCCGCCACCGCCGCACTGCGGGGTACGTGCCGCCCGCCACGCTGCCCTTACAGAACGGCTATTCCCCTGCCGCTAGCCCCCCCCCGCGCCACGCTCGCAGCAGCCGGAGGAACGCCTGACCTGCAGCGGCCTCTCCTCGCCCCCCCCCCGGTGCAGGTCCAAGCGGAGAGAGCTTCGGCGTGCTGGAGTACTGGACGAGGCTGCAGCTGCCGGCAGAGCACCGAAACGCCTCTGGCTGCAGCTCGGAGGAGGAGGTGAGCGCAGGGACCGCAGAGCTGCGCCTGTTC
This sequence comes from Dromaius novaehollandiae, assembly GCF_036370855.1. Classification (NCBI taxonomy): domain Eukaryota; kingdom Metazoa; phylum Chordata; class Aves; order Casuariiformes; family Dromaiidae; genus Dromaius; species Dromaius novaehollandiae. Next base: position 208,793 of record NC_088135.1, read on the forward strand.
CCAGGCCCCGGCTGCGCGCCTCTAGGGACAGAGCGGCGGGCGTCGCTCCCCCCGCTCCCCTTCCGCAGGTGCTGGAAGCCGAGGGGCTGCGTAACGAGCTGCGGGTGCAGGTGACGGGCTGCGCAGGGCTGCGGGCCCGGCGCCTGGGCGCCTGGCCCAGCCCCTACGCCATCTACCGCTTCTTCGCCTTCCCCGACCACGCCACGCTGGTTGTGCCCGGCAGCGGCGAGCCGCGCTTCGGCGACCTGCGGGCCTTCCCGCTGCGGGTCACGGCGGAGCTGCACCGCTACCTGCGGCTGGGCCGCCTCCGGGTGTACGTCTTTGACGACGAGGACGACGAGGAGCCTGGTGCCTACCTGGGCAAGGCGGAGGTGCCGCTGCTGCCCCTGGCCCGTGGGCGCAGCGTCACAGGTGAGGAGCGTGAGGCGCCCGGGATCCTCGCGAGGCATCCGGGATTGCCAGGGATCCCTGTGGCGCAGCCGGGATCCCCATGAGGTGCCTGGGATCCTCATGACGCCTCTGCGATCCCTGCAAGGTGCCGGGGGTCCCCGTGCTGCGCCCAGGGACGGGCCGGCGGGGAGCATCTGGCACTTCCATGGCGCTGAGCCGAGGGAGGACACTGTCCTCTGGGCGCAACAGGAGACTTTGCCCTGGCGGATCCCCACGGGAATCCCAATGGCACCATCAACCTCAGCCTGGAGTGGCAGCACCGCTACGCGCCGCCAGCGCCGGACGACAGGAGCGCCCGTCGGCATCGGGCCGCAGCAGCGCGCAGAGCCCCCGGCTCCCTCCCCCGGCACGACTCACCCCCGGTGCCAGAGTCTCTGCCGGAGGACGCAGGTACGACCTCCTCCGGCCGGCACGGCCCAGAAGGCCCCCGGCAGTGTCCTACCTCCTAAAACAAGCGACTGCCGCAGCTTCCTTGGAGCGGGAGAGCGCCAGCGAGGCGCCGAGCACGGACAGCGATGAGATCGTGGTGGGGAGCAGCCCCTGGAAGCCAGCGCCGGTAAGCGCCGTGCGGCTGCTGGGGCCACGCAGGGCGCGTGCGATGCTGCCCCCCCTCTCCCCCTCTCCCCCGCAGGCCTCTGAGCGCATCCGTGTGGAAGTGGTCTCCCTGCGCCTGCACGCCGGCACCCCAGCCCACGGCTCCGCCGGCTGCCTCCGGCAGCTCTACGTGGAGTACCACTTCCCCGGCGTGCCGCCGGCTGAGACGGAGACGCCTCTGGCGCTGCGGGAGCCCCGCGGCAGCGAGGAGCTTTTCTTCCACTCCAGCCGAGGTGAGGCGCGAGCCCCGGCGCCTGCCGGGAGCGTAGCCTGGGGCCCATCCCGTTTCGCCCCCTTTTGCCCTCGGCAGTGATCCGGCTGGACGGAGAGGTGGGAAAGGCGCGGCGGGAGCTCCTCTTCGCCATGCTGCGGGACAAGGAGCTGGGATGCAGCCGGTGAGTGCCGCGAGAACCCCCCCGCTTCCTTCCGGGGCACGTCCCCGATTCCCTCCCCGCGCTTGGGGAGGGAGCTGCCGCGCTGAGCGGAGGCGCCTGCTCCCACCCAGCCTGCGCTTCACCGTGGTGAGCGAGCCCGTGGCGGGAGCCCCTGGCGGCGAGTGCCAGGAGCTGGGCACCGCCTGGCTGGACCTGGCCGAGATCCTGCGGACGGGCCGTGACGCGCTGGAGCGCGACCTGGACGGTGAGCAAGCACCGCCGGCGGTTGCCCCTGCGCAGGGCACAGCCGTGACCAAAAGCTCTTTCCCCCCCCCCCCATTTTCTCCCCTCCCCACGGGCAGTCTGCAGCCCGGCAGAGCCCGGTGTGGCGATCGGCCAGCTCCGGGTCAGCGTGGAAGCGGCAGACGCCCTCCGCGCCGTGTACCGCCGGGGGCGGCAAGCCGAGTGCCGGGGCGGCCCCCTTCCGCCGTGAACACGTGAGGACCTGGAAAAGACGAACATTTACCAAAAAAAAAAAAAAAAAGAAAAAAAACAACCCATTTTATTTAACATTGCAATTCTTCCAAAGTTTGAAAATACCAAGAGCTACCGGCTACGAAAAAAAAAGAGAGAGAGCCTGCCCCGCTCCTCCCTCCTGGGAGCCGACGCTCCCCTCTTCTCCTCCAAAAGAAGAACCTCTCCCAGTGGCAGAGGAACAGAGATAAATACGAGACAGAGCCGAATAAAAAATAAAAAAAAAAAAGAGAGAAAAAAAAAAAGAGAGGGGTCCAGGGCAGCCTTTCCGGCCCCTTCCCACCCGCGGCGTTCCCGGGAGCGGGACAGGGCGGAGCGGATGGCTGGCGGTAGCGGGCCGGGGGGTCTCTCACCCCGCACGAGGGAGGAGGGCAGGGCCGGGCATCCTCACAGCTCCTTGGTCCGTACAAATGGCCAGAAAAAGAAACAAAAAACCCTCGAGAAACGGGAGGGGGAGGAAAAAAAAAGGGGAGGGGAGGGGAGGGAAAAGACAGTTCGTGGATGGGACCTGGTGCTCCCCCGGGAGAAAGTCCAGTCCAGCGCTACTTCCTCTTCTTCTTGGGGGGGCCGGCGCTGCGGCCCGGGCTGCGGCCGTGGCTGCTGCGGCCAGTGCTGTGTGCCGGCACCTTCCTCTTCCGGCTGCGGCTGTGCTCCTCCTCCTCCTCGTACTGGCTCTCCCGGTCAGCTGCAGCGGGCAGGGAGATGGGGGCGGCTCAGGCGGGTGCTCGGGAGCCGCTCTGCACGGGGCCCCGGGGGGTGCTCACCTTTCCTGGCTTCCTCCTCCAGCTCGTCCCAGTCCTTCCCGCTCTCCTCCTCGCTGCCCAGGGACTCCTTGGAGTACTCTGCGAGGGGGGGAGCGGCGCCTCAGCGCAGCCCGGAGAGGGCCAGGCGCCGGGCGGGGAACAGGGCGGCCGCCCTACCTGACTCCTCGGCCTCGGAGGAGTAATCCTCGTCGCTGTCTTCCTCCTCTTCCTCGTAGTCCTCCTCCGAGGGGTTAAAGGTCTCGTCCTCTATCTCTGACTCCGACTCGCCCACCTCGGCGTCGCTGCCCTGGGGAGGGAGGGAGGGAGTGGTGGCTGTGGTCCCTCTTGGGGATGGAGCAGGGCCCCCGTGCCAGTCCGGGTCCCCCCGCCCCACCCCACCCCACGGCCGCTACCTCGCCTTCGGGCTCCAGGAAGGACCAGCCGCCCTGCTCGAAGAAGCCCTCAGGGTCGTCCACGATGGTCTTCATGATTTTGGTCCAGTTGAGGGACTGCACGCCCTCTGTGTACTTGAGGTCGCAGGAGCTGGTGGGGAGAGGAAGAGGAGGGTGAGGGAGCTGGGAGGGTGGGGCGGGTGGATGAAGGCAGGAGTGGGGTCGCTCACTTGAGCCACTCTTTGATGGGGTCGAGCGAGGCCACGGGGATAGCGTTGATCATGGTGACCTTCTTGCTGTAGTCCTTGTAGACGATGACCATGTCGAAGTTCTTCAGGTGGAACTGCACCCGCTCGAAGTGGATCAGCTCCACCTCGTCCAGCGTCACCACGAAGGGGGGCTGCCGGGGCACGTCAGTGGGGTGGGGTGGGGCGTCCTGTCCGCCCGTCCCCCCCCCCCCCCGCCCGCTTTCTCCTCCCTGCCTGACACTCACCCACTCGGTGCAGTTGACTAGCGCGCTGCTGGTGGGCTGCAGCAGGCACGTGCTGCGGTACGGGGCGCCATTGAACCTGCCGAGGCGACGGGCATCAGCGCAGCGGCGGCCACCAGGGCCCGGCCGTGGAGGGGGACGGGACACCTTTGCTTACCCCAGCTCCCGGAAGGGCACCTCGAACTCCAGCTCCTCCTTGGTGAGAGCTTCCACTTTCTCGATGAAGTTCTTGAAGGCTGTCTTCAGTTTGTGGCGCATCTCCCGCTCCATCTGGGGTGGGAGGAAGGAGGCTCAGCCCCGCTCCGTCGGCGGGAGACGGGGAGCGCCCCGTCCGCCCCCCCGGCACCGCCCTCCCAACCTGCTCGGCGTAGAGGTCGTCGCGGTCGTGCATGTGCTGGTGCTTGCCCAGGTCGGTGGTGATCTCGCCCACTTCCGTGTAGAACTGCACGTCCGTGTGCCGCTTCTTCCCGAACATGATGGCGTTCTGGGTGGGGAAGGGGGCGGGCGTGAGGGCTCTGCCCCAAGGGACTCCGAGCCCGGTGCGGCAGACGCAGCGGCAGAGGAGGTACCTTGAGATGGAAGTGCAAGACGATGATCATCTCGCCATCGCAGGGCTGGAAGACGGCATGCTTGATGTTGTTGTAGAGAATGTCCACCTTGTCGCCACGCACCGAGGTGAAGCGGAAACCTGGCACGCAGAGAGAAGCGGCAAGATGGGGGGAGACTTGCTGCGCCGCCCTGGCCCCCCACCCCGGGCCTCCTCGTACCGTTGACGTGGGCTTCCAGCGAGCCCTGCATTCTCTTCTGGGCGATGTTGGGGCGGATGTACAAGTCCTTCAGCTTGGGGTTGCTGCGGTTGAGGTTGATCACCAGCGAGTCTTGCTTAACAATGCCCTGGAGAGGAGGAGGCGGAGGAGACGGAGCGGGCCATGAAGCGCTCGCTGAACCCGTGGCGCTCCCCTCCACCCTGCACGGAGCCCGCCGGTCGCCTCCTCACCTCCTTCTCCTTCTCCTCGGCCTCGCGGGTCTTGTAGCGCTTCTGCACCTCCTTGATAATGCGGAAGGCGTTCTGTAGGTTGAGGGCTGGCACTGTCTGCTCCCCGGGGGTCTTCATGTTGGAGGCGCGATAGGTGCTGTGGTGGGGGGCGAGAGCGAGCGGGCGCCACGGTTGAGGGCGGCGGCGCGCTCCACTGGCGCGTCCCCGGAGAGGAGGGCGGTGGGGCACTCACATCTCCTTGACGAAGGTGGCCTCAGGGTTGGGGAAGATGTTGCCCTCGTTGCGGCCCAGGGCGCTGCCCGGGCAGTAGAAATTGATGCGCAGGTAGGTGTAGTCTCCCTCCACCGACATGCTGATGTTCTGCGCCGCGAGGAGGGAGAAGCCGGGGTGAGGCGGGCAGACTCCCCCCACAACCGTCGGCCAGAGGGGACGCAGGATGCCACCGCCGTCCTGCCGGGAACGGGGCCGGGCAGAAGACGCGTACCTTGATGGTAGCAATATGGAAGGGGGTGGCGATGCCGAACACGGGCATGATGACGGTCTCGTACTTCTTGTCGATGTAGATCTTCATCTCCCGGATGTGGGGCTCCTTGGGCATCAGCGAGGGGTTCTTGTAGGAGATGTTGGACTTGCGGGCTCTGGTGGGGGGCGGAGGAAGAGAAGGTGGTGAAGGCAACACGCGCGAGACGCCGCGGGGGCCCTCCCAAGCGTCCCCCTGCCGCGCCCGCCTCACTTCTGTATCTGCTGCTCGCCCTTCTGCTCCGTCAGCCGCCGCCTGGCCTCCTCGTTGAGCTGCATGGCCAGCTCCTTCTGGTGCGCCCGGCGCTTCTCCTCGGCCGTCAGCTCGTTCTGCGGGCGGGAGAGGTGTGAAGAAGGCGCCAGCGCCGCCATGCCAGGGCCCCCAGCGCCCCACGGGCAGGGGCTGGGCACAGCCGGGAGGCAGGGAGCCGCACCCGAGTCCTCTCCGTCAGAAGCGCCGCTCGGGAGCTGCGGCCCAGGAGGTCTTCGGCTTCATCTTTCTCCTCCTCTTCCTCCTCCTCGTCCTCGTTCTTTAAGACACGGAGAGGCGGGTCAGAGGAGACGCCTCTGCCCCGAGCCACCCGCCCGCTCTCCCGGCACCCCTCTTCTCTTTCCCGGGTCCCCGGGCCTCACCTTGAGGAAGATACCGACGTTTTTAACCTTCTTCTTGACAGCGGTGAGGATGGTGGCGGGACCGTCCTGGGCGGGAGAGTGTGCGTCAGCGAGCTTCCGGGCGGCGGGAGGAGGCGCCCCGCCGCCACCGCCCTGCGCTCACCTCGTCCACCAGCACCGTGTCCCCGACAAACATGGCATACGTCCGCTCCTCGGGCTTTTTGCCCTCCTTGTTGGTCAGGTCCGAGAAGCCAATGTTGACGCTGAAGACCATGCCTGGAAGAGGAAGGGGAGATGGGGATGCCCCGCGGGGAAAGGGCTGCCAGAGAGGCCAGCGTGGCGCGTGGAGAGGCGCCGCTCACCCTTCTTGAGCCGGTGCTGGTTCTTGCTGTTGATGACGAGGGAGCCCTCCCTGAACTCGATGCCCATGGCGAACCTAGAGCAGATGCGAGCAGAGACCGTCAGACCCCTCCAAACGCCTCCTGCGAGGCGCCCGAGACCGGCTCCACGCCCCCTTCCCCCACGGCAGAACCGCACTTCCAAGCCGGAGATGGCCGCCCTCATCCCGCCTTGCGAGATGGGAATGAAAAGACCAGGCGGCAGTGAGCAGAGCGCGGCCTCACCCTAAATTCTTGGTGATTTTGCTCAACAGCTCCGGCTTCTGCTTCTTCACCACATCCATGACGGCGGCGTAGACGTCGCAGAGCTTAGCGCCTGGGCAGGGGAGAGCGGGGCCTGAGCGCCAGGCAGAGCACGGAGGCAGGCAGCTCCTCCCCGCCCCGCGGACGTGGCTCCTCACCGTGCCGCATCTCCTTGAGCATCTCGTCCTGCAGCTGCAGCAGGAAGGTGTAGCTGTCCTGCATGTCCTGCGGCGGGTCGACCATGAGCGTGCGCACCAGGTTGGAGCAGTAGGACTTGTAGCGGATGCCCATAGCGCAGGTAATAGCCCCGAAGTGCATGTGGTTCTTGTCGCTGGAAAGGAGCGGCGAGCGTCAGTGTGTGTGCTGACGGACATTCCCAGCCGGAAAAGCGGGAAAAGGGGGAGCGCTCGGAGCACGGACCTGACCACGCTGAACTTGAGGTTGTAGTTGCCGCCGCTCTGTATGATGGGGGGGTAGCACATCTCCACCGTGGAGGGATCTGCCCCAGATAAATATTTCTTCTCCTCAATGGCCTTCTCCACCGACTCGGCCAGCTTGCTGTGCCGCACTTTCTGCACGTATTTGCAGGGGGAAAAACGAGGAAAAGCTGAACCCAAGCGTCTGGGAACGGCGCAGCGCCCCAGCGTGAGCCACGTTCGTCCCAAATCGAGGCCCATCTCCCTCATGTTCCCCCTCTCCCCACCGCGGTCCGAGCCCGACGAGCGCCCCCAGCCCCGGGCTTTCTCCCCGCTCCCTGCTCCGACCTCATCGGCGTCGACGATTTCCATGACCCGCTCCTTGAAGAACTTGTTGAAGACCTCGGAAGTGATGGCGGCCGCCTTGCGCATGAGGTTCAGCTCCCCGTCCTCCTTCACAGCGATGGTGTAAGCCACCACGGCGCTGATGTCCACCTGCGGAGGCGGGCAGCGGCGTGAGCGCTGCCCCGGCGGGGGGGCTGGGTTCTCCCCCCTCCCCACCCTTTCCGGGGCCGCCGCTTGCCTTCTCGAAGCCCTCCTTGCTGAGACAGTCGTTCCAGCTTTTCATGAACTCCCCGGGGAACTTGTCCTTGCTGAAGACCCCGATGCGCTTGCCGTCCTTGCTGGCCTTCAGCGCCTCGATCATCTTCTCAAAGTTGGCTTTATTGCTCTCGTTCTGTGCCGGGAACAGGGGATGAAGAAACGTCAGCGGAAGGTGCGGGGGGGCCTCGCTGGGGGAGGAGAGGCGCCCGGCGGCGGCGGCTCACCTTCTCCCGCACCAGCAGCGTGATGGCGGGGAGACCGTTGGCGTTCTCGCTGCCCTTGCTGTTGGCCACCTGCTTCAGGAACTCCACCTTCTTCTTGCTGGCCATAAAGAGGATCTTGTCCTCGCAGAACACCATGATGGTGTCCGTCAGCTCGTAGCCGAACAACCAGGTCTGCCGGGGATGGGGGGTGGTGTCGGTGGTGGGGGGGACACACAGAGTGCCCCCCCCCGCTCTCCCGACCCCCCTCTCTGGCTCACCTGCAGGGCGGTGGACTTGGCGTAGACGATCTCTTCGTCCACCCCCACCGAGACCACGATGGCGTCGACGTTGGCAAACTCGTCCTCCCCCTTCTGTGGGGCGGAAGAGGGGGGGCACCGTGGGGGGTCTCCCCGCACACACGCACCCCAAACCACCCCCTCTGACACCCCCAAAAAAAGCCCCACGTACCCCCAAATACATCGACCGCCCCTGAACTTGGTTGTTCCCCTCCTTCGCCCTCCTCCACGGCAGCTCCTCCCCCTCCTTGGCCCTGGTGACCCCCCAAACAGCTCCTCCGACCTCCCCTTGACTCCCAGGCCTGCCCCCCCCTTCCCCCTCCAGCCGCTCCCCACTCCCTAGACTCAGTGACCCCCCAAATCCCTCTGACCCCCCCCAAACACTGCAGAGAAGCCCCCCTCGACCCCCACAGCTAGTTGCCCCCCCTTATCCCCTCCCAGGCCACTCCCCACCCCCAGTGACCCCCCCCAAGCCCTCTGCCCCCCCCAACGTCCCCCAAATGGCCCAGAGCCCCGTCCGACCCCTGTACCCGACTGCCCTCCCCTAACCCCCCCCCCACAGACCTCTCCCCCCCTCCCCGTACCCAGTAACCCCCCCCCGGGCCCCTCTAGCCTCCCCAACGGCCCCCTACACCCCCCTTCCTCCCCTCCAAACTGCCCTCCCCGCCCCCCGAACCCGGTAACGCCCCCCCCAGCCGATTACCTCCCCCAATAGGTCGCTCCCCGCCCCTTCCCGGGCCCGGTAACCGCCCCCCCGGACCCGGTGCCCCCCCCCGCCGCAGGCTGCCGCGGGAGGGGGGGCGGCGGCGGCGTTGGGGCCCCCCGCACCTGCCAGTTGCCATAGAGACGCTTGACGCGGCGGTAGTAGGCCTCGCGGTCCAGGCTCAGCGCCATGGGGGCGGCTCGGGCTCGCAGGGGCGCTGCGGTCGCCGGTGCCGCCGTGCGGGGGCTCCCCGCCGCCCCCCGCCGCCGCCTGCGCTCACCCGGAAGCGCTTCCCCCGCCGCCGCCGCCCGCCACCACCAGGACGACGGGAGCGAGAGAGAGCGCGCGAGCGCGCGCGCTTCCGCTTCCGGTGCCGCGACCTCTGCGCGTGCGCGTGCGCCGCGTCCCTCCCCCCCACAGCCTCCCGCCACCTGCGCGCGCGCGAGGAGGCGGGGCTGAAAGTGGAGGCGGGGGAAGGGGCCGGCGCGCTGGCGGCGCCGCTGCGCATGCGCGAGCGCGGGAAAAAAGGCGGGCGCGAGGCACCACGTGACCTCCTCGTCGCCTCAGCGCGCCGCTGGCGAAGGGCGCCGCTGCGCGGGCCGCGCTCACACACACAAACGCCTGTTTCCGGCCCATTTTTGTCCCTTTTTATTAGAAAAAAGAAAAAGACTCCAACTACGGGAAGCTCTACCCCCAAAGCCTGGCCGTCGACCCCTCCCGCCCCCCCCCCCGCCGCCCCTAGATAACAGCCCGCCCCCCCCCCCGCCCCCCCTGCACCCCCCGCCCCCCCTCCCGTATGACACAAGACATTTTTACATATTTATATAAATATAGCGCCCGGGGCGCGGGGGGGAGACGGGGCGAGAGGAGACAGTCTCGGTTCTCGGGGGTGGGGGGGGACGCGCGCGCGCGCTCACTCGGCCTCGTTGGCCCCGTCGCTGGAGTCCGAGTTGGCCGGCATCATGGGGTCGTCGAGCAGGGAGAAGTCCCGCTCGGAGCTGGCGTAGCCCTGAGACAAGTCGTCCATCTCGTCGTCGTCGTCGTCCTCCTCCTCCTCGTCGCGGCGGGGGGCCAGGGCGAAGGCGCCGGGGTGCAGCAGGGCGGCCGAGGACGAGGCGGCGGCCACGGCGGCGTAGGAGCCGGGGGCCGGGCCGGGGGCGAAGGGGCCGTGCAGCCCCCCCAGCAAGCCCGGCCCCGCCGGCCCCATCAGCGACACCATCTTGGAGAGGTCCACGCCAGCCCGGCGGCCCCGCGGCTTGGGGCTGCCCTCTGGCAGCAGCCGGCTCATCACAGGGTCTGGCAGGAAGCCCTGGCAGGGGGCGGCAGGGTGGTGAAATACTCCCCCCGCCCCTGGCGCCTCAGCTGGGCCGGCGGAGGGAGGTCCTCCACAACCGCGGAGGAACGTTCTCCGCAACGGCGGAAGGAGGTCCTCCGCGCTCATGGAGGAACGTTCTCCGTGACGGTGGAGGGACGTCCTCCGCGATGGTGGAGAGAGATCCTCCATGATCACGGACGCATGTCCTGCATGCTCATGGAGGAACGTTCTCTGTGATGGCGGAGGGATGTCCTCCGTGCCAATAGAGAGAGATTCTCCACGATCACGGAGGCATGTCCTCCACGACGGTGGAGAGAAATCCTCCACGACACAGAGCTTCCCCCTTCCCACCCTCCCGCCTCAGTATTTTGGGACTGGGTGGAGACGGAAACCCCAGTGAGCCCCAGAAGGGATTTCCAACTTCCAGGATGGCCACGGGAGGAGGGGGGCAGGGAGGACGTCGTGCTGGGGGCTACCTCACCTTCTTGCTGTTGGTTTCGCCCGGCACCGTCCCTCGCTCCAGCCCAGGCAGGCAGCTAGTCTCCACAGGGCCTGTTTTTTTGCAGCGGTGCCACTTGTGCTGCTTTCGGCGGTCCTCCATGTACTGCGGCAAGAGAAATTGGGAAAGGAGGGGGTGAGAAAGTAGCTCGGCGGCACCAGAAAACCGGCTGCCTGCCCCCAGGGGACACTCACCGCCAGGAAGCGGGGGTCCACGGCAAAGTCGGGGTGCGCCTGCAGCCAGCTCTCCAGGTCGGCGCGGCGGGGGGCGGCGTCGCCCACCAGCAGCGTGCCGTCGCCCTTGTGCACCACAGGGATGCGGGCCTCCAGGTCGATGTCGGGGCCCCGCAGCCCCTCCAGGCACTGCAGCTCCAGCTGGGGGCAAGAGATGAGCGAGGCGGCCCCCAAAAAGCCGGGAGGAAGAGACTGCCGCGAGCGGCCTCGCTGCCGCGCCGCTCACCTCCACCAGCTTCTTGCTGTTCTTCTTGTGGCCGGGCGGGTGGAGGTGCTGGCAGCGGTCCCGCAGGGCACCGTTGGGCACCAGCCGGTGTTTCTGGAACGTCAGCTTGATGCCTTCCTCCTGGGGCGGCACGGGGCGAGACGTCGGCGGGGAGCCCCGGCGGCGGGCGGGCACCGCGCCGGGGGAGACCCTCGGGGGGCTACTCACGTCCTTGATCTGCACCGTGAACTCCTTCTCCTCGGGGCCGTGCCGCAGGCGGGTGTACGGGGCCGGCGGTTCCTCCTGGGGGGCGGCGTAGGCGCCGGGCAGCCGGGGCCCGCCGTCCGCCTGGCCCCCGCCGGGCTCGGGGCCGCGCTGGGCCGCCGGCCACTTGCCCGACAGCACGGCCTGGCACACCAGGTCGATGCGGTGGATGAGAGCCCGGTCCTGCAGCGGGAAGGCAGCAGTTAGCAGGGAGCCGGCGGCAGGAGGAAACGGGGGAAACGAGCCCCCCGCCGGGTCTCACCTTGGGCCACTCGCGGAGGTGCGGCTGCTCCAGCGGCAGTCCCGGGGCCAGGGGCTGCGGCGAGTCGCCCTCCCGGGAGGTGGGCAGCGACAGCAGCGACTCCTCTTCCTCGAAGAGCTTCGTCCCGCCGGCCGGGTCCGGCCCTGGGGAGAGCGGGGAGGCGAGGGGTGAGGGCAGCCAGGAGGCCCCGGACGGCCGCGGAGGAACGCCCTGGGGGGACGCCTGGTTTCATGCCAGGGGGGCAGAAAGCCAGCGGAAAGGGATGCTGGGGTGCGGGAAAGGACGCTGGGATGCGGGAAGGGATGCTGGGGTGTGGTGAAAGGATGCTGGGGCTTGGGGAAGTAACCCCGGGGTGCAGGGAAGCGACACAGGGATGCAGGAAGTGATGCCAGGATGTGGGAAGTGACACGGGGATGCAAGGAGGCGACGCCGGGGCGCAGGGAAAGGGACCCGCGCAAGCTGTGGTGCACGAGGAGCCGAGATACGCAGGGAGGGAGGAGGGAGCAGGCGCGCGACTCACCCCGGTCATCATCGCTGTCCTCGGAGCAGGAGGACGACTCGGAGGTGGAGGCCGAGAGCTTGCCGAGGTCCAGCTCCGAGTCAGAGTCTTCGGCCGAGTCGGGCTTGGGGGGCAGCGGCGGCGGCGGGGGCAGCGGCGGCGGGGCGGCGGGGGGCTGCGGCGTCCCCGCTCGCCCCTGACAGAAGCCAAAGCGGGCGGCGAGGAAGGAGAAGTCGGGGTCGTTCATGATGGCGGCCTCGGCCTGGCCCAGGCCATGGCGGGCGGCGCCGCGGAGCAGCTCGCCGTCGTGGCGGCCGCACTCCCACCAGGCGGGCAGCTCGGGGCCGGGGGGCTGGCAGAGGGCGAGCCGCTCGGGCAGCAGCGGGTGGCACAGCACCTGCTCCCGCAGGCGCCGCAGCAGGTCCACGCGGTAGAGGGTGCGCGAGGCCCGCTCCTCCGAGACGGGCTCGATGAACACCGCGGGGTCCGGCGGCTCTGTGGGGCACGGAGCGGGTTAGGGGGGCCTTCCCGCCACTCTCTCAGCCCAAAAACGAGCATGGGAGAGGGCTGGGAGATCCCGCGATCCTCCTCGGGCTGGACCTTTCGCAACCGCGATCCCGAGTCGGGGCCTTTTGCAACCGCAATCCCGCCCTGCGCGCTTGCAAGAGGATCCGGCACGCGGCGCAGCCCGGCTTCGCCGCTTCCAGCGGGTTTCGCGCACTCACCGTCGCCGGCGGCCGGCGGCAAGCGGCAGACCTGCCGGCACATGGCCACGAAGCCGTGGAAGTACTTGGTGAGGCTCTCGTCCGTCTTGCGGTCGAGGCGGGCCAGGGCGCGGAAGCGGCCCCAGCGGAAGCGCCGGGCATCGGGGTCGTACTCCACGCCGAAGCTCGACACCACCCGATAGAAGTCGGACTGCTCCCGCCGGGTCCATCTGCGGCAGCGGGTTAGGGAGAGTCGGGATGGGCGTCCCGCACCGCAACGGGACCTTGCCTGCCCCCCGGCTCCGGTACCTCTGCTGCTTCTCGCGGCGCGCCATCTCCTTGAGCTTGCAAGCGGCCTCGCAGCGCCGGCGCCGGCGGTCGCCCCGCTCAGCCGCCTCCATCTTCAGCTGCTCCTGCTTGTAGCTGCGCTGGTAGGCGGTGATGAGGCGCCGGAGGCGAGCCGTCAGCGCCGAGCCCGGTGGCCAGAAGAGCTGCCCCGGCTGGGCCGGCTGGCCTGGCGGCGGGGAGATGGAGGGAAGGGGGGTGGTCAGGGGGCGGCCGCTCCAGGGCCGCCCCTGGCGCCGGGGAAAAAGCTCCCTCCGGACCGGTTACCTTCGTCCCCGTCCACCACCGAGATCTCCTCGTCCAGCAGCATCAGCGGGTCGGTCTAAGAGGGAGGACAGAGATCGAGGCGGTGGTTTTCCCCTCTGCGGGTCAGAGTGCGCCAAGCTTGCCGGAGAAAAGGACAGAGCCCGAACCCGCCTCACCTCGTCGTCCGGCTCCTTGGCTGTCCCTGGGAGTGGCTTGTACTCAGGGTCCTCGCAGTCCTTGTCGAAATCCACGCTGGGGGAGAAGACGGGGACACGGATACGCGTGAGCCCGGCCCCCGTGAAGCGCTGCCTCCCCCTTCCCCACGGCGGCACGAGCGCCTTCAGCTCTTCCCGAGAAGAGGTTTCAACTCATCCTGGCCCCGCCAGATGCGCCGGGCCCCTCGCCCTGGCTGGCGGGCCGGTCGGTATTAGCATGGCGAGTCATCACGGGCAGCTCTCGTCCCCTTCCCCCAGCCCTCCTCTGCTCTGCCGCCGCCCCGCAGGGGTGAAGGGCGAAGGCTCACCCCTCGGCAACGTCCAGGCGCTGCTCAGCAGCGATGGCCTTCTCGTCGGGCCGGCCGGCTTTCTCCAGGAAGCAGAGCGCGGGGTCGGCACGCATGGTGTTGTACTTCTCGTAGCCTGCAGAAGAGGCTCGGGCGTAAGAGCGGGCGCCTGGACGGAAGCCACCTTTTCTTCCACCCCGTTTCCCCCCACGACGCGCGCACCGTGTTTGAAGACACCGATGAGCAAGGACTTGTCGGCTTCGGCGTCCCACCAGGCGGTCGGCACCTCGAGCTGCTCCACCAGCGGGAACCATATGTCGATGTCGCTGCAGGGGCAGGACGGGGAAGGAAGAGTGAAACGGGGAGGTCCGAGGCCAGGAGCAGCCCGGAGACGAGGCTGGAGGCTCCTACCTGGCCACCGCCCCCGCCAACACCTTCTCGGCCTGGTCGCCGATCACCTCCTGACGCAGGTAGTACAGCATGCGCACCCGGAGCAGCACCCTGGGCGGGCGGAGGGGGCAAAGTCAAGGAGAGAAGGCGGCGGGCGCAGCCAGGACCGCGGCAGAGCAGCCCAGACATCCCCCGCCTCTCTCACTTGTTGCACTGATGCTTGAGATGCTTCTTGTAGCTCTCGTCCTGGAAGAGGGTGTCGGGGTTGTACTTGCGGATCCACTCGGCCTTGTGGACATCGAAGGTGCTCTGCGATTTCACCTTCTTGCCCTTGCGGCCCCGGGGCACCGGGATGGAAAGGCCTGGTGGAGGGGAGAAGAAAGAGGGGTCAGAGCGGGACCCCGAGGGTCCCCGCAGCCCCGTAGCTCCCGCGCCTGCGGGGGACCCTCACCCGAGTGGTTTTGCAGCTCCTTGGCCTTGCCGTTCTCTGCAGGGCTGATGAGGTCCCAGATGAAGCCCTTGATGTTCTCGTCGCCCCGGTAGTGCAGCAGGCAGTAGACCAGGATGGCCCGGCAGATGGTCTCCACGTCCCGCTCCGAGAGGCGCCGCTTGAACCGCCCGTGCGACAGGATCTCCCGCCACCGTCCCCAGCTGCCGGCAGAGCCAAGGCGGCGGGGTGTTGGGCGCCTGCTCCCCACCGGATGCGAAACCCGCCGGCCCCTTGCTTCCAGAGGAACCGCGCGAGGAACCACCCAAACCGACAGCTTTCCAGCCCGGGAAACGGGGGAAAACACGCAGGAACAAGGGCTTTCCAAAGCCACCGCACGGAGGGGAGAAGAAAAACAAAGGTCCACGCCCTCACCCATAGACCAGGAGGTGCTTCTCGACACGGAAGCAGTCGGTGCGGCCGTAGGCGTGGTGCAAGGCATGGTGGTGGCGGTCGTGGCGCCGGGAGCGGGGCCTCTCCTCGTCTTCGCTCTCCAGGTCGGAGAACTCCACCAGGTCATCGTCGCGCAGGGTGCTGAAGTGCCGCGTCTGCTTGCGCACCCGGGGTGTGTCGATCACCAGGTTGTTCTGGAAGGGGAAGAAAACAAAAAACAAGGAGAGGGAGGTGCGTCTGAGCCCCTCTGCCACCGGAGGAGCGCCCGGCCCTGCTGCCGACGGTCCCCAGCCGCCCTCACCTTGCTGTTGAGCAGGTCCAGGTCCAGGTCGGCTTTCTTGGCCCACTTCTGCCAGAAGTTGGGGTCGTCCAAGGCGATGTCGGTGCGGTTCTCGGAGGCCACAAAGCTCGCCTGCGGAGGGGAGGAGTGGTGTGAAACGGCAGCAATGGAAACACAAAAAGTGGAGGTGCTACTGGCTTACGTGCGCCCCCCCCCCCATCCCGGAAGCAGTTTAACAAGGCTCGTTAAACCTGGGGGCAACGAATGGCAGTGCCTGGACGTACCTTGGCAAAGGTGGAGCCCTTCCCCTCACTCTCGATGGTGATGGTGGTGGTGCGGCGTAGCAGGATCTGGTCTATGTCCTCCTCGCAAAACTTGGAGCCCTCGTCATCCTCCTCCATGATGGCAGCATAGGCCCCCTTGCGCAGCAGGTCTTCGATCTCCTTCTTGGAGAACTGCTGGATCTGCCCATGGCGGGGAGAAGCAGGCCAAAGACGTGTAGACGCCCAGCGAGGCACCACGCAACCCTCCGCAAAAGCCACCTTGGACCAGGAGGTCTCCGAGTCCCATCCCAAGCCACCCCCAAATCCCAGGTCCTGCAAGACCGGAGGATGGACCCCCCCCACGCGGCGCCTCACCCCGGCGATGTTGCCCTCGCGGCCGCTCATGGACTGCAGCACGGCCTTGTCGAGGCCCAGCTTGAGGCTGGCCTTGTCGAACATCTCCCGCTCATATGAGTTGCGTGTGATGAGGCGGTAGACCTTCACCGCCTTGCTCTGCCCGATGCGGTGGCACCGTGCCTGGGCCTGTGCGGGGAGAGGGGGGGAAGACGACGAAATCGGGTCAAGCCGGTGGCGAGGCAGGGAGTGCCGCGAGCCGCGGGCCGCAGTTACCTGGAGGTCGTTCTGGGGGTTCCAGTCGGAGTCGAAGATGATGCAGGTGTCGGCGGCGGTGAGGTTGATGCCCAGCCCACCCGCCCGGGTGCACAGCAGGAACACGAAGCGGTCCGAGTCGGGCTTGCTGAAGCGGTCGATGGCGGCCTGCCGCAGGTTGCCGCGCACCCGCCCGTCGATCCGCTCGTACAGGTACCTGCGGGCGGCCCAGGGGTGCGTGCCGGGGTGGGAGAACCGGAGGAGGGGGGACACGAACGTCCCCAGCTCTCCCCAGTCCCTCCCCTCCTTTCCCCAGCGCCGCGTCCCGCTCACCTCTTCTGGATGAGGTAGTCCTCCAAGATGTCGAGGCACCGCACCATCTGGGAGAAGATCAGCACCTTGTGGCCGCCGGCCTTGAGCTTGGGCAGCAGCTTGTCGATGAGCACCAGCTTGCCGGCCGAGCGCACCATGGCCTGGAGGTGGAAGTCGTGGGGCACGTGGTGGTGGCACGATTCCCGAAACTCGGCCAGGATCTTCTCCTCCGCGCCTGCGTCGGGGGGGGGGGAAGGAAACGGGACCGTCAAAGGGGCACGGACCGAGGCGGCGGCGCGCGCACGACCTTCTTGGGGAGCCCCCTAGCCCGGGGGTCGCCCCGCCAAAGCGAGACCTTGGCGGCATCAAAGCCAAACTAGGTGCTGCGAGAACTCCTCTCCCCGTGATATCAAGCACGCCGGGGCGGTTACACGGGCTCTGCGGACTGTATGAGGTCAGGGAAGAGAAGCCCCAAACCCAAGAGGCCACCGAGTCCCTGACGAAAGAAAGGGCGAAGCTGGGAGACTAGGGAGGGATGGGCCATCCACGTTCTCCCACGAGGTGTCTGCTTGCGGCTGCTGCTGGAGAAAGGACAAGGGGCAGACCCCGGCCCCTTGAGCCCTGCCTGCCCCTCACCGTTGATGAGGTAGGGGTGGTTACAACATTTCCGCAGCTCCATCATGGTGTTGAGCAGGTTGGGCATGTTGGTGTGGCCAGCACCCTTGGACAGGAAGGAGAAGTTTTTCTCCAGGATGGCCCGATAGTATTTCTTCTGGATGTTTGTCAGTTCCACCTCAATGATGGTCTCCTGCTTGGGAGCGAGGTTCTTTTCCACGTCCTCCTTCAACCGCCGGAGCATCATGGGCTTGAGGATGGCCTGCAGCTTCTGCACCTGGGGATGGGACCGGGGGGAGAGTCGGTGCACGGGCAGGGCAGGACCTGCACGACCAGGAAGGGGTCAGCGAGGGCTGTTCTCCTCACCTGCTCCTCCGTCTTGAGGTCTCCAAAGTCCTTGAGGAACTCAGCTTCGGAAGGGAACTGAGAAGGCTCCAGAAAGTGCAGGAGGCTGAAGAGCTCCTCCACCGTGTTTTGCAGGGGGGTGCCCGTCAAGAGGACCTTGTGCTCCTGCCATCCGAGGCGGGGGCAGAGCGTGAGGGCCCGGAGGGAGGCGAGCCGAGCCCGTCCCCACATGATCATCCTCACCCCCGTCATGGGCACAGAGAGCCCCCGGAGCACGGGACAAGTCCGGACACCACTGGGACCCGCTGGGGAAACCCCCCCCCCGCCAAAGAAGGCAGAGGGAGAGGGAGACTCCACATCCCCACAGCGCTCACCAGGTCCATGTGCTTGAGGCTATCGAGCAGCTTGCAGTTGCGGTTCTTGAGCCGGTGGGCTTCGTCGATGATGACGCAGCGCCACTCGATCTCCCGCAGCTCTGGGCAGTCCGACAGGATCATCTCGAAGGTGGTGATGAGCGCATCAAACTTGTAGGCCCCGGGGATGAGGCGGCCCTGGCCAGAGGAGGGCAGTGGACCCGTAAGGGAGAAATGTCCAACCTCTCCCCTCCCGCACCCATACCTCGCCCCGCTCCCGATGGCCACGCTTAGCTACAAATCCGTGTGGTTTGCGGCAGCGCTCGTGGCCCGCGAGAACCGAGCTGTCCCCTCCTGCCAGCCGCCCAGCCCCGGGAGCGCCCCTCAGGCCGTACCCGGGAGTCCTTGCAGTACATCTCGTACTGCTGGATCATCTGCCGTGAGGCCAGGCTGCCGTGGTAGACGATGCTGTTCATCTCCGTCCACGTGTTGAACTCCCGCTCCCAGTTGGTGATGGTGGAGAGCGGCGCAATGACGAGGAAGGGGCCCCGGATGCCCACGTTGTACACCTCCTGCAGGAAGGCGATGGACTGGATGGTTTTGCCCAGGCCCATCTCGTCGGCCAGGATGCAGTTCTGCCTGCGGGTCGGGGAGCAGAGGGGCGTTCGGGTTGGCGGAGGAGGCTGGAGCAGGCGTCCTTGGAGCCGTGCGCCCGCCCCGGCTCGGCCCCGTCACTCGCCTGTTGTACCAGTTGAAGAGCAGCCAGTTGACGCCCTCGAGCTGGTACTCGCGGAGCTGGTTGTGGTTCTTGTACTCGTGGGACAGCTCGAGCTTCTTCCAGGAGCCCGCCTGGGGCCGGGCCTGCAGGAGAGATGGGCACGGAGTGAGCGGCAGCTGCTGGGGGAGAGGGCAGCCGGGGGGGGAAAGCCAGGCCGGGCCGGTGAAAGGGCCTGCGATGGCTCACCACGCGCTTGAGCTCCGGGTGCCGCGCCTGGATCCGCTTGAACTCCCCAATCTTGCCCTCGTCCACGTCCTCCTTGAGCTCCCAGGTGCTGTCCTCGTAGGGCAGAGAGCACCACTTCACCAGGTAGTAGACCACCGGCTGACCAGGAGCAGAAAGGGAAGGAGGATGGAGACCGCTGGAGTTACTCGGCGCCCACCGCGTCCAAGAAACACGCCGCCACCCGTGGACGGTCCCAACCGTCCCCCGAGACCCAGCGCCCGCTCACCTCCCCGTTGTCCTTGTCTACGCTGTGGGATTCATCCAGGATGCGGTCCACCTCCACGTAGTCCGGGTTGAAGGGCTCCTCGTCCTTTCGGAGAGGCGAGGTGAGAAGGGCGCCGCGCTGCCGGCGTCCCCCCTCCACCAGCTCCGGCTCTGCCCCGCCGGGCCAGCACCGTACCTCATGGAAGAAGTGCCGCATCTGCGTCATCTTGGTCTTGAAGCGCTTCAGTTTCTGGTGGATCCTCTTGTCCTTCTCCAGCTGGTCGATGGTGGCCCACTCGCAGTGCAGGTAGGAGCTGAGAGGGGAAGGGGCATCAGGGCAGCGTTTTATTGACCCTGCAGCCCAGGCGCCAAGTTTGCTTCCCTCAAAGCATTGGGACCTGAGGAGGAAATTCCCACCCGCAGGAGGAAAGCTGGTAGGAATCCAGGTGGTATCGCCCTAGCTTTGACTGTCGCATCGTTACGGCAAGGCATTAACGAGCCAGCCCTCTCCCGGGCCAAGCCATGTACCCCTTAATTGAGTTTATGCAGCTCGAGCCAAGGTCCCGTCACGCCCCCCTTGGCCAAAGCCCGCTTGCCAGGACACCTACTAGTTCTTGTACTTGACGAAGAACTCCTCCGATTCCGTGAACTGCCCCGACGGGAGCTGCGAAGGGCAAGGAAGGGCCGTTAGCATCACCCAAAACCCGCCTGGGGCCGCGGCCGCAGCAGGAGAAGCCTGCGGAAGCGTCCCGGGGAAGCCCCCGCTCACCTCCTTCTTCACCACCCGCATGGAGAGGACCTTGTCCACGATGGCAGCATCCTCCTCGCTGGGGTTTTCCTGCGGAGGAAGGAGGGTTAAGCGGCAGCGCTCCCGAAGCGCCGGCCTCAGGTGCTCCCGGCCCCGGCGGGGGGGACTCACCACGAAGAACTGCATGGAGGGCAAGGTCTCGCCCTCGGGCTCGGGCTCGGGCATGGGGGGCTGCGGGGCCGGCGGCTGCTCAGGCCGCACCGGCCCGGTCACGTCCAGCTCTTCGTCTTCCTCGTCGTCGGTGATTTTGATGTCCAGGTCCTCGGTGTACTTCTTGCGCTTCACCTGGCGGTTTGAGCGCCGTTTCTGGGCGACAAAGGGAAGGCACAAAGGCGTCACAAGCGACCGTCCCGGATGAGGAAAGACTTCAGGTCAGTGCGAGGAGGCGGGACGCCCTCCGGAAACCCCCGTCTCCCACGGGACACCGCCGCCAGCACCCCCTTACCTGCACGCTGCTCTCCTCCTCCTCCCGCGGCGACGGGGCCGGCATCACCTCGGCGTCCGAGTTGTCGGACGAGGCGTTGCGCTTCCGCTTCTTCCCCACCACGGGGGTGATGGTGCTGGCGGTGGGAGAGGGGAGGGTGAGGATGGCCCCCGGGCGCCCGCTGGGCGGCAGCGGGGGGTCCCCCGGCTCCGGGGTCCCTCACCTGGGCTTGCCGCGGCCCTTGCTCTTGCCGGCGCCGCCCTGGCCCTTGCCCTTGCGGGGCCGCTCCTCCTTGGGGCCGCTGCGCTCGGCAGGCCCTTTGCGCCGGCGCTTGCGCTCGCCTTCCTCCTCGGGCCGCACGCTGGGCAGCTCGTCCTCGTTGAGGACGCGGGGGATGTTCTGCTCGCCCCGGGCCCGGGCCCGGGCGATGGCCTCGGCCACGATGCGGTTGGCTTTCTCCTGCTTCTTCTGGTGCTCCAGCTTGCGACTCTCCTCCGAGGCGCCCCGCGAGCCGGGGCCCGACAGCGCCGCCACCTCGCCGCTGCTGAGCACCTTCACCACCGACAGCCCCGGCGAGCTGCCTTGAGACGAGCCGGCCTGCGACCGAAAAGAGGGTCAAAACCTCAGCGCCGGGCATCTCCGTGGCCCCCCCGAATCCCACCCCGCCGGCTCGCACCTGGGGCTGCAGCACCACCTTGAGCGGCACCGTCAGCCGCTGGCCCGCGCCACCCACCACCTGCGCCGGGGGCACGGAGGAGACGGCCACGGGCGCCGGCTGCCCTGCGGCCGGAGGCTGCTGGAGCAGCTGGATCTTCTGGGGGTTGGCGCCGGGCTGGGCGCCCGGTGCCGCCGACGGCGGCTGCTGCTGCACCTGGAGCTGGATGGTGACCACCTTGGCCGGCTGGCCCGGCGTGCCCTTGCCTTGGCCGAGAGCGGCCAGCTGGTTGCCCTGCAGGACGATCTTGCCCGGCAGGCTGCCCAGCACCACGTGCCGCTGCCCGGTGGCCGCGTTGGCGCCCGGCGGCTGCTGCAGCACCAGGGTGATGCGCTTGGATTCGCCCTGCAGGTGGGAAGAGAAGATGTGAAGCCACCGCCACCACCACCTTCATGAGATGCTTCTCCATCCCCGTTGCCCCCAACGCCCTGGGAGACGTTTCTCCATCCCCGTTGCCCCCAACGCCCTGGGAGACGTTTCTCCATCCCCGTTGCCCCCAACGCCCTGGGAGACGTTTCTCCATCCCCCTCGGCCGCTCTCACCTGGGCGGGAGCCGACGTGAGGGTGACGGCGGGCTTCAGGGGCGCCCCGGCGCCCGGCGGCTTCACGGGCTGCAGCACCAGCTGCTTCACAGGCCGTCCCGGCTGCACCAGGCGGTGGACGGCAGCGGCGCCCGGCCCGGCCGGCGTCACTTTGCCGGCGAGCACGGCGTTGCCGGAGACGATGGAGACGCCGGGCCGGAGCGGGGTGCCCGTGAGCACTTTGGCGAAGGTCACCTTGCCCCCGTTGGCCGCCCCCAGCGGCTGGGCCGGCGCCTGGAGCTGCGCCACGTGGGCGCCGGGCGCCGAGCCCCCCGCCGGGGCTTTCAGGATGACGATTTTGGGAGCCGGCAGAGCCGCGGCGGCGGAGGAGGAGGAGGGCGCGGGGGCCGCGGCGGACACCCCCATGAAGGGGTTCCCTTGGCTCAGCACGTCCTGCTCCGGCGCGGCGTCTGGCGGGGCGGCACCGGGCGCCGGCGGCTCCGGGGGCGGCGGCGGCGGCTCCGGGGGGGCGGATTCGGGCGCCATTGGCGGCTCCGGCGGCGGCTCCGGCTCCGGCGGCGGCGGCTCCTCCAGGGCCCCCGCCAGCCCCAGCGCCTCCTCGATGGGGTCGTGGGGGGCCGGGGCGAAGCCCTCGTCCGTCAGCGCGTCCAGCCCGAAGAGGTTGGGGTCGTCGAAGAGGTCCATGATGGGGTCGGCCATGGCGGGGAGGGGGCCGGTGCCGCGGCGGGCGGCCGGCGCGGGGGGCTCAGGCGGCGGGAGCGGAGCCGGCTGCGGGGCACGCGGCGGGTCGGCGGGGGGGCCCGGCTGCCCCACGCCGCCGCCGCAACGGGGCCAAGCACGTCCGCAACGCCCCCCAGCCCCGCTGCAGCCCCCTCCCGCCCCACAGACTCCACGCGACCCCCCCCCGGCCCCATACAGGCCCCTCCAGCCCCCCAGATCCCCTGCGATTGCCCCCCACGCACCCTGCAACCCCCCCCAGCCCCGTGCAGTGCCCTCCTGCCCCCCAGACCCTGTACAATCCCCCCCAGGCCCCATGCAATCTCCCCCCCAAACATTGTGCAGTCCCCTCCGGCCCCCCGACCCCTGCAATCGCCCCCCAGACCCCATGCAACTCCCTCCTGCCCCCCCAACCCCGTGCAATCGCCCCCACACCCCCTGCAAGCCCCCAGACCCCCAACCCCCGTGCAATGCCCCCCAGACCTCCAACCCCATGCAACCTGCCCCCCAAACCCCGTGCAGCTCCTTCCTGCCCCCCGAGACCCCGTGCAATCCCCCCAACTCCCAGTCCCATGCAATCCCTTCCCAGGCCCTATACAACCCCCCCAAGACCCCCCACAATCCTGCCTAGACCCCTAACCCCATGCAATCCCCCCAGACCCCATGCAGCCCACCCCAGACCCCCAGCAACCCCCCCAGCCCCCGTGCAATCCCCCTCAGACCCCGTACAGCCCTCTCCTGCCCCACAGCCCCATGCAATCCCCCCCAGACTCCCTGCAATCCTGCTCAGCCCCCTGCAATCCCCCCCCGACTCCCGGCAGCCCCCTCCTGCCCCCTAACCCCTGCAATCCCCCCCGGGCTCCCTGCAATCCCCCTCAGACCCTGTACAGCCCCCTCCTGCCCCCCAGACCCCCTGCAATCCCCCTCAGACCCCCTGCAGCCCCCTCCTGCCCCACAGCCCCATGCAATCCCCCCAGACCCCCTGCAGCCCCCTCCTGCCCCACAGCCCCATGCAATCCCCCCCAGACCCCCTACAGCCCCCTCCTGCCCCCCAGACCCCCTGCAATCCCCCTCAGACCCCCTACAGCCCTCTCCTGCCCCATAGACCCATGCAACCCCCCCAGACCCCCTGCAATCCCCCCCAGCTCCCGCGCACTCGCTGTGGGCCCGGCCCCGGTCCGCAGCAGCGGCGGGAGCCTCCCGGGGGGCCGGGCCGAGGCGGGGCCGGGCCGAGGCCGCCGCGGCCCCCGAAAACGCCGCCCCGCGGTGCTCGCGCCCCCTCCGCGGCCGCCCAGCGAGACCCGCAGCCCGCTGCGCCCCCCAAACCGTGGCCCGACGCCCGTGGGGGGCACGGGAACCGCATTCACCCCGGCCCCAGCAGCGGGGCGCCGGGGTCCGGCCGGAGCTGCAGAGCGATCCGGGGCGTTATCCCGCTCCGGGGCGTTATCCCGCTCCGGCCCGGCCAGGCGGTGACTCAGGGAGATGCGAAGCCGGGGAGGAGAGGAGGGGTGCGAGCTCCCAGTAATGGGGGACCCGTGGGGCACTGGGGGGGCCAGTAAATGGGGCACTGGGGGGGCCAGTAATAGGGAGATTGGGGCACTGGGGGGCAGTAAGTGGGGCACTGGGGGGCCAGTAATGGGGAGATCGGGGCACTAGGAAGCCAGTAACTGGGGCACTGGCAGGATCAATTACAGGGGGACCGGGGGCACTGAGGTGCCCAGTCACAGGGGGAACTAGGAACCCAGCTGCAGGGAAACTGGGGGCACTGGACCGTCCAGTCACGGGGGAACTGGGCTGCCTGGCGATAAGGAACTGGGAGCGCTGGGCCGCCCAGTCACAGGAGAACTGGGCCTCCTAGTAATAAGGAACTGGGAGCACTGGGCTGCCTGGTCACAGGGGAACAGGGTGCCCAGTAAAAAGGGAATGGGGGGCACTAGGGCGCCCAGTCACAGGAGAACTAGGGGCATTGGGCTGCCCAGTAATAAGGAAATGGGGGCACCGGGGTGCCCAGTCACAGGGTGACAGGGAGTCCAGTTGCAGGGGGACTGGGGGCACTGGGATACCCAGTAATAAGGAAATGGGGGCACTAGGCCACCCAGTCACAGGAGAACTGGGGGCACTGGGGTGCCCAGCCACAGGGGGACTGGGGGCCCAGTCACAAGGTGACTGGGTCGCCCAGTAAAAAGGGAACGGGGAGCACTGGGGTGCCCAGTCACAAGGGAATTGGGGGCACTAGGCCACCCAGTCACAGGAGAACTGGGGGCACTGGGGTGCCCAGCCACAGGGGGACTGGGGGCCCAGTCACAAGGTGACTGGGTCGCCCAGTAAAAAGGGAACGGGGAGCACTGGGGTGCCCAGTCACAAGGGAATTGGGGGCGTTGGGGTTCCCAGTCACGGGGGAACGGGGAACCCAGCTGCAGGGAAACGGGGGGCACAGGGCTGCCCAGTCACAGGGGGAACTGGGCCACCTGGAGATAAGGAACTGGGAGCACTGGGGTACCCAGCCACAGGGGGACTGGGGGCACTGGGCCGCCCAGTAACTGGGTTACAAGGAGCCTAGCTGCACTGGGACTGGGAGCACTGGGGTGCCCAGTTAGGGGGACTGGGCCTCCCAGTAACAAGGAAATGGGGGCACTAAGGAGCCCGGCTGCAGGGAAAGTGGGAGCCCCGGTGTGCCCAGTCACGGGGGAACCAGGCCTCCCAGCGACGGCGGAACTGGGAGCACTGGGCCGCCCCCCCTTCCTCCCCCCCGGGAGCCGCGCGGTCGCGCCCACGTGCCCCCCCCCCGCGGCGGCCCTACCGTCCTTCCGCGGCGCTCCCTCCCCCCCCGCCGCCGCCGCGACATGGACGCGCCCCACCTCCCCCAAGAAGGGGGGGGGGGGAGGCTGAACCATCCCGCCCGCGCGGGGGGGGGGGGGAGGGAGGGAGGAACCTCCACCCGCGGCGGGGCCGCGCCATCCCATAATAAGCCCCCCCGCGCGCGCGTCGCCATGCCAACCGGGAAGGAAAGGGGGGGGTCTTACCTGGGGGGGGCGGGGGTGTCTCTGTCCCCCCCCCGCCCCGCGGTGGCCTCACCCGGCGCCCCCTCCCCCGCCCCTCCGGCAAGGGGGGGGAAGCGCGAGAACAAGGCGGCCCGCGCGGGCGCGGCGCAACGCAGCGTGCTGCCCCCCCCCGCGCGCGCACGCACACACGTCCCCACGCACGGCCAGGCCACGCCCACTCCCTCCGCTGCGCGCCGCGGCGCGGTGGGCGTGGCCGGGCGCCAGCAGGGTAGGCTGCGCGCCTTCCCGGAAGTGGCCGCGGAGGGGGCCTGAGCGGGGGGGGGGGCTGCCGCCGCGCCGCCTGACGCCCCCTCCCCTCAGCAACTATTTGCCTTTAATTGACCCCCATCCTCCCCCCTCCCTTTCTCCTCTATATACTTTTACCGCGGCAGGATGCGGCGCTCCGGGCCTCCCCGTCTTCCTCCGCGGCCAAGGCGCGGCGGAAGGGGGCGGCGCCTCCCGTCAGGCAGCGCCGCGGGCAGCTAAGCGCCGCCGCCATCTTGCCGCGGCGTTAACCCCCTCCCCGCCATGGCGGCGGCGTCCCCTCCGCCCCCAAATCCCCCCCCGCCCCCGTCTCTCATAAAACTCCTTAATCTCTCTGGGGGAGAAAAAAAATACATCCATTAAACGATGCGGCACACCAAACCCCTCCCTCAGCTGACCCCCCCCTTTTTTTAATTAATAAAACACCAAATTTGACATTTTGTGTTCCTGCAACGGGGTTGATTTGCCTATTTAAAAATACATATATAGGAGAAAAAATGCAAGCATCTGCTTTTTAAGCAAGCTGGAAGCTCAGATTTGCCTCCTGGCCTCCTGCTTGGGCTTTATTTTCATTATTAATAAAGTGCAAGAAAAAAAAGACCAATAAAAAGCTCAAAATGGGGAAGCTCGCAGCCCCCAAAAGCACATTACCCCCCCCTTTAGCGTGTTTTCTTATATACTCAAATGCAGAAAATCAGCAAAAATGGGGATTTAGCCACACAAAGTCATATTTACACTCCTCCTACCAGCTGCTTTTCTGGCACGTAAACCCCCAAAATGAGCAGTTAAAACCCACCACAAAGTTTAAAAATCGTCCCCCAATCCTCCCCCACCTTGGAAGCAGGGGAAAACCCACGCTGGGCCCCAAAAACCCATTTCTACCCATTTTACGCAGCAGCGTTTTACCCCAAGACAAGGCAAAGTTGGGGCAGAGCCTCAGCCTTAAAGATTTTTTTCCTTTCCCCACTAAAACTGTTTTCGCACAAATCCATGGGGGAAAAAAAAGCAGTTTTTTAAAACTTGAACAGTTCATTTTCCTAAAGGGGGTGGTGGTGAAAATCCCACTGCTGCACGTTTTCATCTTTCCCAAAGAAATCATTAAGGAAGGGGCGGGAGGGACTTGAAAACCCCTTCATATTCCTTTTTATAAAGCAGAGCAGGTGAACGTCAAGGATCTGTCACTTTAGAAAAAAAAATACATATTTTTGGTGTTTTTCTAAACATATTTTGCTGTTTTTTTCCTATGGCAAGGAGGAAGAGGGCGAAACGCCGCGATTTTGGCCAAAGCGTTTTATCCCGACTGCTCATCCTCCCCTCCATCGCTGCAAGCAGCACAAGTAGGGGGGAGAAAAGAAGGAAAAAGAAAAAGGAAAACAACCCGTATCAGCTCAAAAATTTACATAGGTACGTTGGGGCTGCATTGGGTTGTGATTTTTTTTTCTCCCTTACCAGAGCAAAACACATCGGGGGGGCGGGGGGACAGGTTAATTTTGGCAGAAGGAGGAATGGGACTATTTGTGGGAATGAAGCGGAAAGGAAATCAGGGTGCTGCTGTGATGAGTGGGGCTGCGGGGTGGGAATTTCTGCCCCCAAAATATTGCAGTTTGAGGGCAATTCCGGATTTACGGAGCCGGCTGACAGTGTGACGGCGTTTAGCAACGGAGAGAGCCCGCCGCAAGCGGGAAACAGGGTTAAAAAGTAAAAAGACAAAGCTCGTTTACAGGCAGCAGAGACGGCACTAAAGCCGCGGGAACCGACGAGCCACCCCCGGATCCCCTCCAGCAGCAAGAAATGCATCTGGCAGCGGTGGCAATCGGGGGGGGGAAAAGGCACTGACGTGGGGCGGCCTCAACCCCTGAAGCGCAAGGGGAAAATAACATGGTGCCGCCGTCCTCGCCCCCAAGCCGCGGAGGGAAGATCCGATCCAATGCGGACGAGAGCGAGCGCCCTCAGCAGCAGCCGGAGCCATCTCCTGAGCCCGGAGCGCTGTGCCGGGTGGCGGATCCTGGCACCGTCCCCGCAGGCTGCTGCGGGCCGATTTTGATGCCGTTGGCCTAGAAGAGGAAAAGGGAAAAGGAGCGCGAGGGAGGCAGCGGGGTGGGTGCGGAGCCGCTCCCCCCTTCCTCCTCATCCTCGGGCACTCACCTCGTTGCTCACGTCGAACAAGCCCTGCTGGATCTTGCGGTAGATCTCCTTGGCCGTGTCAATAAAAGCCTGCAAACAAGAGGCAAGAAAAGACAGAAAAAAGAAGAGGAAAAACCAGCTGCCCCAGGGCTCTGAGGGGGGATTTCCTGCAGCATTTCTCCAGGCAGAAAGGAGTAAGCGTATATACATAACCCGCCCAGCTAAAATAATCCTCTTTACCTCTTCAACGTTGGCCGCTGTCTTAGCCGATGTCTCCATGAAGACCAGCCCGTGCTCCCGGGCGAAGGCTTCGCCCTCCTCCTTCCGCACATCCCGCCGCGACTCCAGATCACTGCCAAGGCCAACGGAGTTGGCAGAGGGGCACTACAACCCCCCTGCTGCCCCATTCGGTGCGGCCAAAAAGCAAACCCCTCCTCCCTGCCGGGCTGCCCTGCTTTTACCTCTTGTTCCCGATGAGCATAATGACCATGTTGGAGCTGGAGTGCTGGCGCGCATCTTCCAGCCAGGACGTCAAGTGGTTGAAGGTCTCGCGCCTGCAGGGCAGCGGAAAGAGCCGGGCGAGGGCAGAGCCGGCCCCGTTCCCATCCCGCCAGCGCGGCCGAACGGCCGGCGGTACCTGGTGATGTCGTAAACCAGCAGCGCCCCGGCTGCTCCCCGGTAGTAAGAACGCGTGATCGAGCGGAAAGACTCCTGTCCGGCCTGAGAAAAACCAAACAAATAAAAGGAATATTAAAAAAAATAAAGGGCTTTTCCTGCAAGGCTGGGTCCTTCTCTCAGTGGTGCCCGGGCCTCACCGTGTCCCAGATCTGCAGCTTGATCTGCTTGTTGTCGATGCCAATCATGCGCGCCCCGAACTCGACACCTGCGGAGACGGGACACGCTGGGAGACATCCCTTGTGCCCGCCGGGGCCCTGGAGCTGGGAAACTCCTCGCCGGGGCTCTGGGGAGAGGCGGGAGGCTCCTGGCTCTGCCCGGGAGCTGCTCACCGATGGTCAGGTCATGGACGGGCTGGAAGCGCTTGTCCGTGAACTGCAGCAGCAGGCAGGACTTCCCGACGCCTACGGTGCCGGGCGGGCGCACGGACGGAGGGAGCTCGGAGCTCCGGCGAGCGCCGAGGCCCAGCTCCCCCCTCCCCAAACATCCCCCTTTTCATGAAACCTCGCTGCCCCCCCAGCGCCCTCCTGCCCCCTTCCACATTCCCCTTTTACCCCTGGAAATTCCCAGGGATCCCCATTTGCCCCCCCAGGCCCTTCCTGCCCCCCCCAGCCCCAATCTCACCCCCTTCTGCCCCCCCCCGGCCTCTTTTCTGTCCCCCTTCTGCCGCCCCCAGCCCCTTTCTGCCCCCTCCAGCCCCTCCCTTAGCCCCCCCGACCCCACCCCCACCCCCTTCTGCCCCCCCAAGCTCTTCTGTCCCCCCCAGCCCCATTCGACCCCTCTCCCCGGCCCGGTACCGGTATCGCCGATGATGATGTACTTAAACAGATACGCGTAAGACATGATGCCCGGAACCAGGTCCGCCCAGGGCCGCTCTGTCCTCGGAGGCCTTCGCCTCTACTGCTCCGCCTTCCGGCGGCACTCCGGCCGCCCTTCCACCTCTACTGCTCCGCCTTCCGGCGGCACTCTGGCCGCCATTCCACCTCTACGGCTCCGTCTTCCGGCGGCGCTCTAGGCAGAAGCAGGGCGCTCTGGGGCAGGGTGCCGTAGGCTCCAGCGCTCCGGCCGCGGCGCTGCGAGGCCGGAAAGGACAGAGAAGACTCAAACGCGAACCTCTCCCCCCTCTCGCCGTCTTTACCTCCGCCGGGCGGGGAGAGTGGGAGGCCGCCTCTATGGCCGGCACGCCGGAAGCGGCCTGAGGCGCAGTGACGCGCGGGAGGCGGGACTTCCGCTTCCGGGGTCGGGGCCGAACCGCGTCGCGGGGAGACTCTCGCTCGGCGGCGGAGCCATGGAGGTGAGCGGGCCCGGGGCGGGGGCCGGCGCTCGGCAGCTCCGGGACCCGGGGCGGCGCTGCCGTGGGGCCGGGGGGGGGTTTGGTTGGCGCTGGGGGTCCTCCGGAGGCGGGGGGGGCGTTGCCATGGGGATGGGGGCCCGGCGGTGGGGGGGGGGCCGGGGCGGGGGGTCTCCGCCGGGGGGATCCGGGCCCTGGGGGGGGAGATGGGAGCTATTAGGGGGGTGCTGGGGGCTACTGGGGGGCAGTTGGGGGCAGTGGGGGGGGAGATGAGGGCTATTAGGGGGTGCTGGGGGATGTGCAGGGCGAGATGGGGGCGCTGGGGGGAGATGAGGGCTGTCTAGGAGAAGATCGGGGTACTGGGGGGGTGCGGGGGGCTGTCTAGGGGGAGATGGGGGTGTGGGGGGCTGTCTAGGAGGAGATCAGGGCACTGGGGGGTGCTGGGGGCTGTCTAGGAGGAGATCAGGGCGCTGGGGGGAGATGGGGGCACCGGGGGGGTGCTGGGGGCTGTCTAGGAGGAGATCAGGGCACTGGGGGGAGATGGGGGCACCGGGGGGGTGCTGGGGGCTGTCTAGGAGGAGATCAGGGCGCTGGGGGGAGATGAGGGCTGTCTAGGAGAAGATCAGGGTACTGGGGGGGTGCGGGGGGCTGTCTAGGGGGAGATGGGGGTGTGGGGGGCTGTCTAGGAGGAGATCAGGGCACTGGGGGGTGCTGGGGGCTGTCTAGGAGAAGATGGGGGCACTGGGGGGATGTTGGGGGCTGTGTAGAGGGAGATGGGGGCTGTCTAAAAGAAGATCAGGGCACTGGGGGGGTGCTGGGGGCTGTCTAGGGGGAGATGGGGGCACTGGGGTCCTGTTCCCCGCCTCACCCATCACCGTTTTTCCCTCCCTCCTGAACCCCTGGCAGTTCCCCGGGGGCAACGACAACTACCTGGCCATCACGGGCACCGCGCACCCCTTCCTGACGGGGGCCGAGGTGAGGCGCCGGGGCCGGGAGAGGGCCGCGCCTTTCGGGGCAGGGGGTGGGGGGCCAGGGCTGCCACGCGGCGCCTTTTCTCCTCCTCCTCCTCCTCCCCGCTGCTGCCCGCTCTCGCCCCGCAGACCTTCCACACGCCCAGCCTGGGCGACGAGGAGTTCGAGATCCCCCCCATCGCCCTGGACGCCGACCCCTCGCTGGCCGTCTCCGACGTGGTGGGCCACTTCGACGACCTGGGCGACCCCGGCAGCGCTGCCGACGCCGGCTTCTCGGCCCAGTACGGGGTGCAGGCGCTGGACATGCCGGTGGGCATGAGCCACGGCCTGATGGAGCAGGGCGGCGGGCTGCTCTCCGGCAGCTTGGCCATGGTAAGGCGGCGGCCCGGGTGGTCCGGCCCCATAGACTGGGGCGGAATCGTGCAACGCCGCGCCCCCGTTTTTAGGACCTGGATCACTCCATGGGGACGCAGTACAGCGCCAACCCGCCGGTGACCATCGATGTGCCCATGGCGGCCATGAGCCCCGGCGGGCTGCTGGGCCACGGGCAGCTCACCACCATCGACCAGTCGGAGCTGAGCTCGCAGCTGGGGCTCAGCCTGGGTGGCGGCGGCAACGGCGGCGGTAACGGTGGCACCGGCGGCAGTGCTGCCGCCGTGCTGCCGCCGGCCCCGGCCCGCTCGCCCCAGGAGCGCCTCTCGCCCGCGCCGTCCCCCACCGGCTCCCTGCAGGAGGACGAGGCTGAGGAGTTCAGGCGGGTGAGACGCGCTCTGAATCTTTTCTCGACACGCCTGTGGCTTTTTTTTTACCCTTTCCCAGCTGCAAAAAAAAATCCCCAAAAAATCCCTTTCTGTCTTTTTTTTTTTTTTTTTTAGCAAGCCCCAGCCCAAAAGACGCCGACGCCGCCACCGCCGCCCGCTGCTGCGGCCACGCTGGTGCTGGACCCGGGCCGCAAGCAGAAGCCCCCCAAGAAGCAGAAGAAGAAGAAGGACCCCAACGAGCCGCAGAAGCCCGTCTCGGCCTACGCCCTCTTCTTCCGCGACACGCAGGCTGCCATCAAGGGCCAGAACCCCAACGCCACCTTCGGGGAGGTCTCCAAGATCGTGGCCTCCATGTGGGACAG
The DNA here is from genome assembly GCF_036370855.1 of Dromaius novaehollandiae. NCBI lineage: Eukaryota > Metazoa > Chordata > Aves > Casuariiformes > Dromaiidae > Dromaius > Dromaius novaehollandiae. Next base: position 240,383 of record NC_088135.1, read on the forward strand.
CCTGGGCGAGGAGCAGAAGCAGGTGGGAGAGGAGCGGGGACGGGGGAGACGGTGCGGAGCCCCCCGCGGGGCCTCAGCCGCGGGAGCTGCCGCCTGTCCCCTTTTCCTGGCAGGTTTACAAGCGGAAGACAGAGGCGGCCAAGAAGGAATACCTGAAGGCGCTGGCGGCCTACCGGGCCATCCAGGTGCGTTTCCCGGGCTCGGGCGCGTGCGGGGGGGGGGGGGGGACGCGGAGGGACGGCAAGCGGCGCTGACCTCCGCCTCTCCCCGCAGACCTCGGTGGAGACGGTGGAGCTGGACCCCAGCCCGACGTCGCCGGCCGCGCCGCCGGCCGCCTCGCCAGCCCCCGAGGCCTCGCCCGCGGCCCCCGCGCCGGCCCCGCCGCCCAGCATCACCAAAATCATCATCCCCAAGCAGATGCTGCCCTCCTCGCTGGCCGTGTCCTCGCAGGGCGGTGTGGTGACCGTCATCCCCGCCACGGTGGTGACCTCGCGGGGGGGGCTGCAGCTGGGGGCGGCGGCGGCGGCGGCGGGGGCCACGCAGATCGTCACCCGCTCGGTGCTGCAGGCGGCCGCCGCCGCCGCCGCCGCCGCCGCGCAGCAGCAGCAGCAGCTGCCCCGCCTGCAGCCGCCGCCGCTGCAGCAGATGCCGCCGCCGCAGCCCCCCGCGCAGCAGGTGGCCGTGCTGCAGCCCCCGCCGCCGCTGCAGGCCATGCAGCAGCCGCCGGCGCAGCAGAAAGCCCGGCTCCACCTGCAGCAGCCGCAGCCGCCGCCGCTGCAGATCAAGATCCTGCCGCCACCGGCCTTGCAGATCCAGCCACTGGCGCTGGCGGCGGCGGAGGAGGAGGAGGCCAGCCCCGAGCGTGCCACCGCCGCCGAGCTGCAGGGCTCGCCGGAGCCCGTGGAGATGATCGCGGCCGACGTGGTGCCCGAGGTGAGCGCGGAGAAGCCAGCGTCTGCCTCCTCATCTGCCCCACGCGGGGGGTGGGGGGGGGGTTGTCACAGAAAGGGAGAAAAAAACGTGTTTTTTTCGTTTTACCCTGCCTCGCCGCGGCAGGTGGAGTCACCCACGCAGATGGCAGTGGAGCTGGTGGCCGAGTCGCCGGCAGCGGAGTCGCCGCGGCCGCGGTGCGTGCGCTCAGGCTGCGAGAACCCGCCGGTGGCCAGCAGCGACTGGGACAACGAGTACTGCAGCAGCGAGTGCGTGGTGAAGCACTGCCGGTGAGCCAGGGCGAGGACGCGGACGCGGCCGGGCAGCCACCGCAGCGATGCCCTGCTGACACTCTCACCCGTCTCCTCTCCCCCTTTTCTGCCTCGCAGGGACGTCTTCCTCGCCTGGCTGGCATCCCGCAACTCCAGCAACAGCGTGGTCTTCGTGAAATAGCCCCCCGGGGCCCCGCACGGACTCTCTTTTTTCTTTCTATGGCCACGACGTGGATGCGATTTCTTCTCTGATTTCCATTAAAGCGGGTGGGGCGGAGGAGCTGTGCTGGCCTCGTTGCTGAGCGCGGCGGGGAGAAACACGGCTGCCCGCAGCATTGGTTTTTTTTCCTCTTTTATTACAAAAACCGTGTGCGTTTGTGTCCCCGCAAGCAGCGCTATCGAGCCCGGGCTCCGCTACATGTTTTTGGGCTTGGAGATGATGCCGTCGGGGTAGTGCTGCTTGAACTGGGCCACCACGTCGGGGTCGAGGAGGTGGATGCCGTCCAGCTGGTTCCCCAGCGTGATCCTGGGACAGAGCGGAGGGTTACGGGGGGAAACGCGGGGAAAGGGGGCTGCGCGCGCGGCCCCCCCGGCGCTCACCAGTTGGGCTGGACGTTGTGGGGGCGGCCGAAGAGCTCGATCTTGCGGGTGCCGGGCGAGAGGCGCTCGATCATGCCGTAGATCTCGTCAGGCTTGTGGCTGGTGGAGCGGACCTGGGGGGGGGGGGGGGGGGGGGCGGCCGGCGGTGGGGGGTTATTGGGGGGGGGGGGGGGGGGGGACAGTGGCCGTTTTCCTGGCCCCGTCCCGCCGCCGGACTCACCTCTGCCACGATGACGTCGCAGTCCAGCCCGCGGTTGAAGCCCTGTGGGTTTCCCTTCACCCCCACCTGCACGAGAGGCGGAGGGGACGGGGCGGGGTAGAAAGGGGCGTTGGGTGGGGGGATGTGGGGCAGCAGCAGGGCTTCCTCCTTCCCCGTAGGTCCCCGAAGAAAGTGGTCCCCAAAGACCCAAAAGTGGCCCTAGAAGACCCCACACTGGCCCCAAAGACCCCAAAGTAGCTGCCAAGGACACAAAACCGGCCCCACAGACCGCAAAATGGCCCCAAAAGATCCCAAAGTGGCCCCAAAGACCCCACACTGGCCCTGAAACTGACCCTAAAGCCCCCAAAGTGGGCCCCAAAGACCCAGAATTGGCTCCCGAAGAGCCAAAACTGCTCCCAAAGCCCCCAAACTAGCCCCCCAAGCCCCCAAACTAGCCCCCCAAGCCCCCAAACTAGCCCCCAAGCCAGCCCCAAAGCCCCCGTTGCCAGTAGGGAGCAGCAGCCGCTGGCATTCGCCGCACGGGCTCCTTCCTGGCTGGGCTGGGGCACCCAGGATGCGACATGGCTGGAGTCTCCTGCTGGGGGGGGGGCACGTTTTTTGGGGGGGATTTGGGGCACCATCCCACGGCGGCAGTGGGGGGGGACGTGGCCCCCTACCAGGCAGTGCTCCTTGCCGTGGTTGAGCCAGTGGCCCGTGCGCCCTGTGCGGATGATGCGCTGCAGCTGGTTCGTCTTCACCCAGATGATCTCGTCCACCCGCTCGTACCTGGCAAGGGGGGTGGGGGGGGAGCAGAGGGCTGCCACAGCCGCCAGCAAGGACGAGGAAGAGGAGGAACGGGGCACCAAACTCACCCCCAGAGGTTGAGGCACTCACGTCCCAGCTCCATGGCCCTGCCGAGGGGAAGAGACGAGAGCTGACGGGGCCAGAAAGGGTCCCCCCCCCCCGCCCCAGTCCGGGGGTGGCTGGTTTCTGTCTTTAATCCCCGCTGCCGCTCACCGCCCGGTGACCCAGAGGAAGAGGAAGCCTTCGTCCTGCAGCACGGGGATGTTGAGGCGCCGCATCTCGTCGTCGGTCAGCGTGCCGTAGGGCAGCTCCATGTGGATGTCCCAGGGCGGGTCGGCCATGACCACGGCGAACTTCCCCAGGATGCTGACGTCCAGGTAGCGGATGTCGCAGCAGATCCACTGCGGCGGCGAGAGGGGCGCGGGGGCAGCCGTGGGGTTACGCGCGCGGCCCCTCCCCTAAAGCCCCCTCCCCGCAGCAGGACGGGCGATACCTGCGGGGGGAAGAGGCGGTCGACGCTGGCGTCGCCGCCAACGGCTTGGGGCAGGGCCAGCTCCTGGCCGGGGTTGTGCTCGCGGCCCCCCGGCGCCCCGGCGTCGGAGCAGGCGTCGATCTCGTAGTGGACGTACTTGCAGGTGTCCATGTGGAAGCAGGTGTTGAGGAAGGAGCAGTCGCCCAGCGACTCGTCCGTGTGCTTGTTGATGATGCGCCTGGGGCGGGGGGGGGGAAAGCGGGATGAGAGGCGGGACGGCGGTGCCGAAGGGGAAAAGGGGGCGTCGCGTACCGGAAATGGAGCTTGCGGCAGGGCCGCTCGGCGTCGGTGGCCTTCATGCACTCCTCCTTGGTGCCATAGTCGCAGAACTCCTGCACCTGGGCCCGGCCCCGTGAGCGAAACTTCTCCACGATGGACTGCTCCTTGGCCGTGGTGGTGTTGAGCAGCTCCAGGATCTCCTGGCTCACCTGGCGGCGGGGGGGGGAGAAACAAATCCTGAAGCCTTCGCTGGGGGGAAACGTGAAACCCTGAAGTTTTAGGGGAAAAACGTGAAATCCTGGAGCCTTTGAGGGGGGAAAAAAATCCTGGAGCCTTTGAGGGGGGAAAAAAAACAACAAAATCCTGAGGCCTTTTGGGGTGGAAGAAAACAAAATCCTGAGGCCTTGGCGGGGGGGGTGGAAAGGACCACAAAATCCTGAAGCTTTGGAGCAGGGGGAAATCACAAAATCCTGAAGCTTTTGGAGGGAGAAACCACAAAACCCAGGAACTTTTGGGGGGGAAAACACAAAACCCTGAAGCCTTTAGGGGGGAAACCGCAAAACCCAAAGCCTTCAGGGGGCAAAACGCGAAGCCCTGACGCCGTCCGGGAGGGGTTTCCGCGCCAGGGCACCGCTACCTTCTTGCTCTGCTGCTCCTTGGTGGACTGCTGGCTGAGCAAGCTCTCGATCTCCCGGTCGACGTCGGACGCCTGCTTGCGCCACTTCTTGGCCGGCTCCTTGCCGGGCTCGGAGGCGGGCGAGGCGCCGGCAGCGGCTCCGGGGGTGCCGGGGCCGCCGGCCTCGGCGCGGCGCTTGCGCTCGGCCACGGCGCCGGTCATGGCCGAGAGCTTGGCGTGGTCGGCGTAGGTGACCAGGGTGGGCTGCGCCGCCTCCTCGTGCAGCAGCCCCCGGCGCACCTCGATGAGCTCCTGGGCGGCGAACTTCTGCAGCAGGCTCTCCACGCTGCGCTGCGTCACCGGCGCCTCGGGCTGCGGGAGCGGGACACGGCGGGGTCAGCGGCGCGGCGCGGCAGGCGGGCGGGGGCTGGGCGCGGACCTACCGTGGCGATGGCGCGGCAGATGGCCAGGGCGTCGGTGGGCAGCGGCAGCGCCAGGTCAGCCAGGTGCCGCAGCAGCCGCCGCTCCAGCGCCGGGTCCGTGGCCAGCTCGGACGCTTCCCCGCCGGCTCCGCCGCCGGCTCCGGCTGCCCCGGCCGCTGCGGGAGCCGGGGGCGCTGGGCTGGCGCTGCGGGACGGCGGGGCCAGCGCCAGCTCCGGGTGACGCGGGTCTGGGGGCGGAGGGCACCGGGGGGGTCAGAGGCCTGAGGCCCCCCCCCCCCCCCCCCGCTCCTGCACTGCCACTCCGGAGCGCCCCAGCGCCCTCTGACCCCTGCTGCTGCCCTCTGACCCCTCTGACCCCTCCTGCCACCCCCGACCCCTTCCGATGCCCTCCGAACCCTCCCTGACCCCCCATGACGCCCTCTGACCCCCCCATGACGCCCTCTGACCCCCCCATGATGCCCGTGCCCTTTGACCCCTCCTGGTGCCCCCTGACCCTGACTTGCATTCACGAACTTTGACCCTTGCTGACGCCCTCTGACCCCCCTGACGCCCGTGCCCTTTGACCCCCCCCCCGACGCCCGGCAGCCCACCCCGCACCCCTGCCCCTTGACCCCCCCCACGCTGCCCTCTGACCTCTGCCCTTCCCCGGCACGCACCGAGCGGGTCCTGCTTCCGCCGCCGCTGGAGCCGCTCCCGCAGCGAGTCCAGCTGCTTCTTGTGGGCCTGGATCGAGCTCCACGTGTCCGACATGACGGCGACGGCCCCGGCCCCGCCGCCGCCGGCCCCGGCCCCGCTCCGCCGCCGCCGAACCGGAAGCGGGGCGAAGCCGCGCCCGCCTGGCCGCGCCTCCGCCCTCACCACGAAGCCGCGCGCGCCATGTTGACTGCTGGCGCGGCGGCCCTCTTAGTGGCGGGAAGGGAGCGGCGGTGTCCTAGCAACGGGCGCCTGCCCTCACCGCGAAGCCGCGTGCGCCATGTTGGCTGCTGGCGCGGCGGCCCTCTTAGCGCGGGGGGGAAGTGGTGTCCTAGCAACGGGCGCCTGCCCTCACCCTGAGGCCGCGCGCGCCATGTCGGCTGCTGGCGCGGCGGCCATCTTAGTGGCGGCAGGGCAGTGGTGTCCTAGCAACGGGCGATGTCGCCGCGCCGCCATCTTTGTTGCGGGCTGGGCCGCGGCGGGGTGCGGGGGGGGGGGGAGACACCCCCAAAACTCCCCCAAAATGGTGCCGCCTCCCTCCTCCCTCCTCCCCCCGCAAGAAGCAGAGACGAGTCGCGGCGGGAGAGTCACCAAAACGGCTTTAATGGAGGGCGGGGGGTCCGAGGCTGGTGCTACGCTATGGGGAGGAGGAACAGGGGTGCAACGGCACGGGGTGGGGGTGGGGGGGACGCTAAAACTACAACCAAAAAAGAAAAGGGCACTAAAACGCGTTAAAAGCCCTCGGGGCGCTACTTGTCGGCGGGGCCGGACGCCGGGGGCGCGGCGGCCTCGGCGGGTGCGGGGCGGGCGCGGGCCGCCTTGGCGCCGGCGGCCACGAAGGCGCTGTACTGGCTCCAGAAGGAGAGGGCTGGCGGCGGCGGCGGCGGGCGGGCCGGGAAGTCTGGCGGTTTGCCGGCCCCGCGGCTCAGCGGTGGTGGCGTTGGTGGTGGCGGCGGCGGCGGCGGCGGTGGCGGCGGGACGTCCGGGGCGGGCGGGCGGGCGCGGGGCACCGGGCTGCAGCTCCAGCACGGGGGCACCTGCGGGGAGAGGTGGGGGGGGGGGGGCGCTGGTGGTGTCCCTACGGGCCAGGAGCATCCCTATGTGCCAGGAGCATCCGTACGGATCACCAGCATCCCTATGGAGGGACCACGAGCGCCTCTACAGACCGGGAGCATCCCTATGGACCATGAACATCCATAGGGACTACCAGCATCCCTATGGACCAGGAGCGTCCATAAGGACCACTGGCATCCCTATGGAGGCACCGCGAGCGTCCCTATGGACCACGAGTGTCCCTGTGGAGAGACCGTTAACATTCCTATGGCCCGGGAGGATCCCTAGGGACTGCCAGCATCCCCATGGAGTGACCAGGAGTGTCCCTATGGACCGGGACCATCCTTATGGACCACGAGCGTCCCTATGGATGGACCACGAGCGTCCCTAGGGACCGCCAGCATCCCTAGGGAGGGCCCAGGAGTGTCCCTGTGGACCACAAGCATCTCTACGAACCATGAGCATCCCTTCAGAGGGACCAGGACCATCCCTATGGCAGAACCAGGACCGTCCTTACCTGCCCGGCCTTCCTGGCCGTGGCCCCGTCGGGAGCGCCCTCCTTGGCCGGGCTGGCCTGCGGCTCCTCCGGGGCCTCCTCCCCTCCGCGCGCACCTCCTTCCTCCACCACGGGCTCGCCGGCTCCCTCCGAGGCTGGCGCGGGGCTGCCCGCCCGGCGGCGACCTTCACCTTCCTCCTCCTCCTCCTCCTGCTCCTCCTCCTCCTCTTCTTCCTCGGCTGGGGGCTTCTCGGGACCGCTCTCGGCAGACTCGTCCTCCTCGGAGGCATCCTCCTCCTCCTCCTCCTCCTCCTCCTCCTCCTCCTCCTCGGAGAGCTCCTCGGGCCGGCGGGCCGGCGTCGGGCCGCCGTTGGGGATCTGGCCGCCCAGGTGCAGGCGGACGTGGTGCTGGAGGCCCGGGGCGTCGGCGAACGTCTTCTGGCAGATGGGGCAGGAGTTTCGGGGCCGGGCGGCGGCGGCGGCGGGGGCCGGGCCGGGCCGGTGGGCGGCCGAGTGGGCCCGCAGGTTGCCGCGGCTGGAGAAGGCCCGGCCGCACGCCTTGCAGCGGAAGGGGCGCTCGGCCCCGGCGTGCTGCCCCGCGTGCAGCCGCAGCGCCCGGGGGCAGCTCAGCACCCGCCGGCACACGGGGCACTGGTTGGGGACGGAGGCGGGCGGTGGCGCGGGGGCGGCGGCCGCCGTCGCCGTCCCCGGGGCCTCGGTGGCGGCGGCGGCGGCGGCGGCGGTGGTGCCCGGCGGGTCGATCTTCTCCACCAGCTGCTGCAGCTTGGAGGTCTCGGAGGGGGCCGCCGCCAGCGGCTCCAGGAGGAAGGGGAAGGCGGCGGCGTGGTGGTGGTGGTGGTGGTGGTGGCCGCCCTTGAAGTGGCTGGCCAGCAAGGCCCAGGCGGGCAGCTTGCCCGGCGGGGTGTTCTCGTCCCCCTTGGCCTTCTCCTCCGCCGCCTTCAGCAGCACCAGCTTGTTGAAGCCGGGCAGGGGCTGGGGCAGCAGCGGGAGGCCCTCCGCGGCCAGCGGCACCTTCAGCGCCGGCAGCGGCGGCTTCTCGGCGGCGTCGCTCTTCTCCGGCGGGGCGCCGGGGCGGCCGGCCAGCAGGTAGTCGAGGTGCTCGGGCACGGGGTGGGGGTTCATCTGCACGTGGGGGTAGCGGTCGCGGTGGCGGTGGAAGTGCACCTTGAGGTTGCCGCGGGTGGTGAAGCGGTTGCCGCAGACGTTGCACTTGTAGGGCCGCTCGCCGGTGTGCGAGCGCAGGTGGATCTGCAGGGCGCTGTCGCTGCCGAAGGCCTTGGCGCAGAAGCGGCAGCGGTGCCGCCCGCCGCCGGGCCTCTCCTCCGCCTCGTTGCGGGGGCGCAGGGAGCCCTCCCGCGCCGTCGGCAGGGGCGGGAACGCCGCCGCCTCCGCCTTGGCGCCCCAGGGCCGGTAGAGGTGGAAGAAGGCGGGCTTGGGGGGCGGCCCGGACGCCGGGGCCCGCGGCGGCTCGGCCTTGGGGGCGGCGAAGAGGGCCGGGGGGGCCTTGGGGGGCGCGGGGGCGCCCAGCAGCAGCACCTGGCGGCAGATCTCCTCCGTGAGCTGCAGCTGGTGCAGCTGCCGCTGCTGCAGCACCCGCAGCTCCTCCAGCAGCAGCGGGATGTCCAGCGGCGGCGGCGGCGGCGGCGGCGGCGGCGGCGGCTCCGCGTCCATCCCCGGCGGCTCCGAGGAGGACGAGCAGGCGGCGGCGGCAGCCGGGGAGCCTGCGGGGCGAGAATTAGCGGAATCGCCTCTATCCGGCCCCAAAATCTGCTCCCCCCCATCCCCGTGTTCGGAAATAAAGGGGGGGGGTCCCTCCCTCCCTCCCGTACGGACAGACGGACGAGTGCGCCACAGGGATGGAGGGAGGGAGGGGATGCCGGCGGGGACAGACGGATGGATGGGGAGACCCGGAGACATGGGGACAGAGGGACGGAGAGACCTGGGGACGGAGGGAAGGACAGACGGACGTGGGGACGGAGGGACGGGATGCCGGCGGGGACGGACGGATGGATGGGGAGACCCGGAGACGGAGGGAAGAACAGACAGACACAGGGATGGAGGAACGGATGGACAGAGAAACGCAGAGACGGAGGGAAGGATGGACAGACACAGGGATGGAGGGAAGGACAGACAGACACGGGGACGCAGGGACGGATGAGGGGATGCAGGCACGGCAGGATGGATGGAGAGACCCGGGGAGGGAAGGAAGGACGGACGGACGCAGGCAGGGCTGGACGCACAGAGACCCGAAGGACGGCCGGAGCCGGAGGGCAGGACGGACAGACACAGGGACGGATGGATGCAGGGACGCGAAGGACGGACGGATGGAGAGACCCGGAGCCGGAGGGCAGGACGGACGGGCGGACGGACGCGGGGACGGAGGGAGGGATGTGGGCAGGGCCGGACGCACAGAGAGACCCGAAGGATGGACAGACGGACGGAGGAGCCGTGCCCCCAGGAAGGAGCCCGGGGCCGGGGGGGAACGGCATCCATCCGTCCATCCATCCATCCGGGGTGGGTGGGCCCGCACCTCCCGGCTCGGCCATGGCCGGTCCTGCAGCGGCTCCGGGAGGAAGAGGAGGAAGAGGAGGAGACGAGGGCGGATGCGGCGGCTGCAGGGACCTCTGGTGTCCGGAGGGGACAGGGAGGGGGGGCACGGGGGGGGGCGTCCCCGGGCTGTGATGCAATCAAGGGGGGGTGTCCCTAGGCTATGATGCAAACAAGGGGGTGTCCCTGTGCGATGATGCAATTGGGGGGGGGGTCCCCAAGCTGTGATGCGATCAAGGCAGGGGGACCAGACTATGATGCAAAGCAGGGGGGGTGCCCAAGCTGTGACGCAATCGGGGGGGACCCCAAGTCTTAATGCAAGGGGGGGAGGGCCCTGTGCTATGATGCAATGGGGGGGGGACCCCAAGCTGTGATGCAACTGGGGGGGGTGCCTAAGTTGCGATGCAAAAAGCAATCGCATCGGGGTGCATGGCTGCAAAGTCCCCGAGCTGCAATGCAAGGGGGGGGGTGTTAAAATAAGGCCCCGGCACTGGGGAGAAAGGCGGCGGGGGGGGGGGGCAGAAAGGGCCCCGAAAAGCCACATCCACGTCCCCCCCATCTCCGTGCGCAAGGGCGCGAGCGTCGCGCGGGGATACCGAGTGCAGGCGTTGCGCGTGGATATTGCGCAGGCAGGTGTTGCGCACAGGCATGCATGGAAGTGCTGCACACGGACCTCGTACGCAACCCTGCACGCAAGCAGCGCACGCAGACGTTGCACGCAAGCGTTGCACGCAGATAACTGCCTGCGAGTGTTGCACGCGTGCAAGCATCGTGCGCGGATGCTGCACGTGGCTGCAAGCCACACGCAAGCATTGCACGCAAGCATCAAATGCAGATATTGCACCCAGATACTGCGCGCAAGCGTCGCACGCAGACATGGTGCGCAAATCCTGCACGCAGATATCGCACGCCGTTGCACGCAGATATCGCACACCACTGTTGCATGCAGATATTGCAGACACTGCGTGCAATCACTGCCTGCAGACGCTGCGCACGGTCCTTGCACGCAAGCTTTGCACGCAGACACTGCGCACAAGTCCTGCGTGCAAGCGTTGCACGCAGATATCGCACACAAGCATCGCGTGCAGATGCTGCACACGAGCGTTGCGTGCAGATATGGCGCGCAAATCCTGCATGCGAGCATTGCATGCACGTACTGCATGCAGCCGTTGCACGCAGCTACTGCGCGCAAATCCTGCACGCCCGCGCTGCACAGGGGCACTGCACCATGGCAGGGCCCCTCTCTCGGCTGGGGGGGTGGGTTCACCTGCAGGGGATGTGGGGGGGTCCGTTTTGGGCCGGAACAGGGGACCCCCAGCAAAGGAGCACGCCGCGAAGTTGGCACCCCACCCTGGGGACAGGATGGGACGGGGACGCCGTTGCAAAAGTTAAGATGGGGAAAAGAAAACAGTGCAACCCCCCAAAAAATCCTGCCCCCCCCCCCATTGCCCCTTTGTCCTCCCCCTCCTCTTCCTCGGGGCGGGGGGGGGGCACCCACCGTGCTCAGCGGCCGGGGAGACGAGCTGCTGCGGCCGGCGCTGCTTGCGGCGCGGCATCCCCGCGCGGGGGGGACGCCCCTGTCCCCCCCCCCGCGTCTGTCCGTCCGTCCAGCAGCGTCGGCACGCTCCCCCCCCCGCCTTTTTTCCCCTCAAAAAAAAAAGTCCTAATCTTGCTGCACTTTTTTTTTTTTTTTGCTCCTCTTTTGTGCACGCTCAGGGTGGGCAAAAAGCCTTTAACCCCTTCCCGCCTGGCTTGGGGCTGGGGGGGGGGGCAGATGCACCCTGCGCCGGGACAAAACTTGAGCATTTTGGTGGGAAAAGAAAGAGAAAAAGAAAAAGAAAAAAAAAACCAAAACAACAAAAAAGGCAATGCAACCTGTTGCATTTTTGGTACAAAAAGGGGGAAATAAATAAATAAATAGAAGCAACCTGCTGCACCCAACACCTGATGCAACAAGTTCTTGGGGGGTTTTTTAAATTACTTTTGGGGACTTATTTTGCAAATCGGTTTTGCATTGGGAATTTTTTTGGGGGGGGTGTGCAAATGTGTTTCTTTTTCTTTGCAATGCAAAAAAAAAAATTACTCTTAAAGAGGCGAATTTCCTCGGTTTATTCCCCCCCAAAAGGGGACCCCGGCGCCTCGGCGGCCTCCCGACCTCCCCGGCGCGCCACAAAAGCGGGCTGGCGCGGGGCGAATGCTAATGAGGGCCGGGCACAATGTGGGGGAAAAAAAACACAAAAAGCATTAAAAAAAAAGAGAGGGAGAGGAAAAAAAGGAGGAAAGAGGAGCTTTTGGCCGAGGCCACCGGCGGGGGGATGAGGGAGGTTGCACCGGCCGCCTCTGTCCCGCGAAACGGCTCTCAAGCCGTCTGCTGGGCTCCTGGGTGACCCCAAACTGTGGGGAAAAAATAGGCAAAAAAGTGAGGAAAAAAGGGGAAAAAAAAAACCCAATTTATTACCCAGCAGCAAGTGCATGTGCAGGTGGGTGACAGCGCAAATGCGACCCCAAAAGGGGGCAAATTTCACATTTCTGAGTTGCCCCCCCCAATCCCCACGATGGGCAGAAATAAATGCAAAAAGCGGGGAATGGCTGTGGAGAGCCCCCAAAAACACGTACTTAAAGGGTTTTCAGGCCTCCGGGAATAGGATGGTTCGGGGGTGGGGGTTCACCCCGTCCCCACTTCTGCTGCCTGGCGCAAGAGCCGAAAAAAGCAGGTTTTTAGGAAAAAATAAAATGGGGTTGCCACCCTCATCACAGCAGATGGAAAAGGGGCAAAAAAAGAGGGGTTTTAGTCCCTTCGTCGCAAGGAAAACATCCGGTGGGGGCACGCTGGGGTGGCAGAGCCCACCAGACGCCTCCGGACGTGCTTCAAGGCAGGAGAAAGCAATTTCATTTTTTGCCCACTTTTTCCTTTTTTTCCCCTTTTTCTTTTTTTTTTCCCTGCATGTTTTCGTTCCCCAGCAGAGCAGGAATCCCACCGGAGAGCCACTGCTCTGGCTGCGAGATGGCACCTGCCGAAGGGGTGGTGGCGGGGGGGGGCCCAGATGCCTGGGCCCCCCTTGCCCCCGGGCAGGGTAACAAGGAGGGACCTGGGGCTGCTCTGGGGGCCTCCATGGCTGCTGGGCCTAGCTGGGGCGGGGGGGGGGGGCGCCATGGTTGCTGGGGAAAAAAACCCACGGTTGTTGGGGAAAAAAAACCTACAGTTGCTGGGGGGTCACAGGGACCCCGCGTCCCCCCTTAGGGGCCTCAAGGCAGGGGCACGGAGAGGCCGCGGCGGCCACGGGGCCCCCCCGGGCCAGCAGGACCCGCCGCGGGAGGCCAGACCACCCGGTTGCTAAGGGACACCCCGCGGTTGCTAAGGAAGGGGGCACTTCCGGGACGCCCCCCCACCTGCGCCCGTGCGCAAGCGCGCTCACCCGCCCCCCCCCCCCGCCGTGGCGCATGCGCAGCGCCGCTCGGCGGGGGGGGAGCGCTCGCTCGAGCGGCGCATGCACCCGGCGCTGAGCGCCGCCACGCCCCCCCGGCATCCGCCGAGCCAATCAGCGTCGGGGGGGCGGGTGTTGCTAGGCTGATTAGGAAGCGAGGTCACCCACCCCCTAGCCCGGTCCGCGCCCTCGGTGCGGGGCTATCGCGACAGCGGCGATACAGCGACAGCCCTCCCCCTCAGAGCGCCAACGTCACCGCCCCCATAGGTGTAAGCGCTGCTATCGTGATAGAGCCCGCGATATCGCGACAGAAAGCACCCCCCCCCGCCTTGGCACGCGCCCTCGCCTCATTAGCATGCCCCTACCTGTTCCCATCGACGTCACAACGGCCGCTGTCAGCGGCCCGTCCGGTCCCATTCCTAGGCCCGCCCCGGGCCACGCCCCCTTCCGCCTTATGTCCCGCTTAGCCCCGCCCATTTCCGGTCGGCGGGTCCCGCCCGGGGCGACGGCGGAGGCGCAGCGGGGCCGCAGGGGGGCGCCCGGTGCCCCCAGTCTGGCCCAGTGCTTCCCAGTCTGGTCCAGTGTCCCAGTACTGCCCAGTGCCCCCAGTATGGCCCGGTGTCCCCAGTTTGGCCCAGTGCCCCTCGGCTGGGTGCCCAGTGCCCCCCAGTCTGCCCAGCACAGCCCTGTGACGGGGAGCTGGGGGCCCACCAGTACGGCCCAGTACGGCCCAGTGCCCCCTGGTATGGCCCATTGTCCCCAGTATTGCCTAGTGCCCCTCAGATGCATGCCCAGTGCCCCCCAGTAGGGCCCAGTGCCCCCAGTATGGCCCAGTGCCCATTGGCTGGATGCCCAGTGCCCCCCAGTCTGCCCAGCACAGCCCTGTGACAGGGCCGGGGGGGAGCTGGGGGCCCACCAGTACATCCCAGTGCCCCTAGGTTAGGTGCCCAGTGCCCCCCGGTATGGCCCAGTGCCCCCAGTATGGCCCAGTGCCCCTTGACTGGGTGTCCTGTGCCCCCAGTATGGCCCAGTGCCGGTCAGCTGGATGCCCAGTGCCCCCAGTATGGCCCAGTGCCCCTTGGCAGGGCGCCCAGTGCCCCCAGTCTGGCCCAATACCACTCAGCAGGGCACCCAGTGCCCCCCAGTATGGCCCAGTGCCCCCCCAGTCTGCCCAGCACAGCCCTGTGACAGAGCCTGGGGGGAGCTGGGGGCCCACCAGTACATCCCAGTATGGCCCAGTGCCCCTAGGCTGAGTGCCCAGTGCCCCCTGGTATGGCCTATTGTCCCCAGTATGGCCCAGTGCCCCTCAGATGCATGCCCAGTGCCCCCCAGTAGGGCCCAGTGCCCCCAGTATGGCCCAGTGCCCATTGGCTGGATGCCCAGTGCCCCCCAGTCTGCCCAGCACAGCCCTGTGACAGGGCCGGGGGGGGAGCTGGGGGCCCACCAGTACGTCCCAGTACGGCCCAGTGCCCCTAGGCTGAGTGTCCAGTGCCCCCTGGTATGGCCCATTGTCCCCAGTATGGCCCAGTGCCCATTGGCTGGATGCCCAGTGCCCCCCAGTATGGCCCAGTGCCCCCCAGTCTGCCCAGCACAGCCCTGTGACAGGTCCGGGGGGGGGAGCTGGGGGCCCACCAGTACGGCCCAGTACCCCCTGAGGCTTCGTGCAAGATGCAACAACCAGGAGGCGGCAGCAAATGCCGCCAAATTCAGGGCTTTCAGGGCCAAAAGAAAAAAAAAAAAAGCCACCGCCGCTGGGCCCCTTTCCCGCCCGGTCGCTGCTCTGCGGACGCCGGTGTCCGCTTCCACACGCACGGGCGTGCAAACAGAAACGCGCGGCAGCCCTGCATGGGTCTGTGTCGATGCACACGCACGCACGCACGCAGAGCTGCAGAAATCAGTTGCAGGGCGATCCCGTATAGATATAAACATAAATTGCAATGCAATCCTGTGCATATGTTTGTGCAGACGCATGCATGTATACAGAATATACGTATATACGTGAATATAAACTGCAATGCAATGCTGTACAGATGTATAAAAATAAGGGCAATGCGCCGCTCCCGTCACCCGGGGTGTCTGTGGGTGACCATCCGAAGCCCTCCCGGACCGTTCTTCCAGGTTTCGGCCCAGTGAAATTTGCCATTTTTGACTGTGTTCCATGGTGCAATTTTAGGAGCAATTCAGCGTAAGCTGCATTAGGGCGATGCATCTCTAGATGACTTTATATATGTGCATGAGTGCATGTATAGATATATAAAAATGCATCTATAAAGTGCATACATATAGCTGTATAATACCCAAAGTGCAAACTCCTACCTTATAGTGGGTTTAACCTGGCTTTAAAGTAGAAATTTGCTCATTTAAACACGGATTTTTTACCAAACCGGCAGAGCTTTTTGTGCAAAAAGGCCAGTCCCTGCAGCGGGCCTCGAAGTTAGTTTTCCCCATCGCGAACGTGCCTCGACTAGACAATTTTTGCCCCGTGTTTTTTTGCCCCGCAGATGCGAGTTTTGGTTTCGGCTTCTGCTATTTGCAGGCAAATGAAACGGGAAGTTTGGGCCCGGCGGCAGCTGGCCAGGCCCCCGAAACGCACGCGCGCTGCAGAAAAATATGTTTTGCGAGAAAAGAAAAAAATATATCTATTTAAAAGCCGGCAAGCAAATATTGTGCGCGGGCCAGTGCCGCAGCGGCAGGTGCTTGCCTTTATTTCGGCAACAAATTAAACTTATTTTTTTAATTAAAATATAGGCACTAGCAAGGCAGGTGGCAACTACAGAAGCCAATGCGCTTCGAAGCAAAAATGGCTTAAAAGTGCAATATCTTGTCTTTGCTGCCTATTCGCCTGCCTGCAATCTGTATTTTTCTTGGCTGTAAGCATACAAGAGCAACCTTTAAACCCCTGCTTAGGGCTTTTATTGCAATAAGGAAGCATATATATATATATATATATACACGTGACCTTTAAAACCCTGTTTGAGGTTCCTACTGCAATAAAAAGCATATAAAAAAGTGACCTTTAAGCCCCGCTTAGGGCTTGCTTTTGCAATAAGGTGCTGTTGCAAAACCCGCTGGCAAATGTTTTGCCCTCGCCTGTCACTATTGCCTTTGTTTGCAGGGAATTAGCAGCAAATTGCAAAATTTGGGCTGCGCTTTTGCCCCGGGGCTGGTTGCTAAATGGGTTTAACTAGGGGTATTCGGCTCCTTTTTAATGCTACGGTGGGGAAAAAAAGCATGCAACTCGCTAGCGCTAGCGGCTGCGAATAATTTTGCAATAATTTTTCCTCGAATCCAGGCTTTACTTTGAGGAAAGTATTTTTCTTTAAATATTTTTCTTTTTGGAAGTAGGACAGTGCCAAAAGCTGGAGTTCAGGGTCTGCGATTTTTTAAATTATTATTATTTTCACCGTTATCTTTAATTTTGCAAGTGTGTGTGTGTGTAGGGGGGGGGCTAAAATTAACCGCCCGTTAGCGGTTTCGAGCAGAAATGAGTCAGGGGGAGCCTGCAGGGAAACGGGGATTTTTTATTTATTGTTTTATTTTTATTTTTTGGCACCAGTGGAAAATCGCGCTTTGAGGCGTTTTACAGGAAAAAGCCGCCTCCACGGCGGGGGGGGGGGGGTAGCAGGGGTGTGTGCGGTGATTTCTGCACGCTGCAAATGGCCCCAGCACCTGCCGCGGGGGGCAAGGGGGGGGTCTTTTAATAATTAGAGTTTCTCTCTCTGCAAAGAGGGGCCCAGAAAGATTGGGCCTTTACTTTGCTTTTGCCCCGCTTTGCAAAAAAACAGAAGAACGGCATCACCGATTCGCTTCTTCTGCAAGGCGCACTAAGAAAAAATGGGATTTTAATTCAATTCTTTTTAAGGCACTCCAAGAGAGTGTGATTTTATTATCTAAGTCTTTATTTTTTTGTAAAAAAAAAGGATTTTTTTTGCAAAACCCTCAGCGAATGTGGGGGGGATCACGGGCGCAGTGTCCTTCGCGGCACTCCTGGCTCCCTGCAATTACTTTTGTGTCCCCAAAAAACCCTCCTGGCCCCTCTCATCCCCACCAAGGCTGGTTTTATACAACTCAATGTTTCTCCGCGTTATTGCGGAAATTGCAACACTTTTTCTTTGGATTTTTTTTTAATATATCGCCTGTTTTCCCTATTGCACGTTGCCGCTTTATCAGTTTTGGCTTTAATTATTATTATTGGTTTTTTTTGCACACGTCTCTGAAAATTATTCCTGCTGAAAACGAAATAGCACTAATTGCCCCGCCGCCCCCTGCTTTCGGGGAGATATTTTAACCGGGGCCTGGGCGAAAGCAGCTGCCGTTTTCGGGGATGGCAGCTGGCGAAATGCGCCCCGGCCCCCCCGCCTCGCCGCCACCTCCGAGTTACCAGAAAGCAGAAAATTTGAATTCAGGTGTTTGGAAAGTGTGTGTGTGGGGGGGGGAAGGAGCGTTTTCGGCAGAAATAATCCTGAAAATAATCAAGCTCCGCTTTGGCCCAGCCCGGTGGCGAAAATGATTCTTTTATTGCATTGAAGGTGCAGGAATTATACGCCCCCCCCCCACATCGGACAACCATATCGTGTTTCCTGCAACGCCGGCCCCCGCAGCAATCCGGTTTCCAGCTTTACGTTGAGATTTGTGCACGCATTTCCCTTCCCATGCCGCAAATTTTGTAGGGATTTGGGGGTTTTTTTGTTTTGCTTTGGGTTTTTTTGCAAGCTGTTCGTATTTGATCGCTGCAACAGCTGCCGTGCAGGAGGCCCTAAGGGATATATTGCAAAATCTGCTCTTTAATAGCTCTGCGAGCATGATTTATTTATTGGTGCAATCACTGCACGCGGGACGTGTCTGCCATTAGCCGTCTATTCCCCGGGCACAGCCATCGTTTTGGCAAAATACTTCTGTGCACTGCACCGCGTTTTGGGGCAAAAAAAGTCCGGGTGTGTGGGGGGTTGATTGCACCTCGCATCTTTCCTACAATTTACATTTTATTTGGGCTGGACACTGGCATCTTTGCAGCAGCTGCCCCGCCGCTTTGCACCCACGGGTTTTGGTCGAAATGCCTTTTCCCCTCCGTTTCAGGGGAAGGCAAGGCCAGAAATAGGACGTGAATCCGAGAGTGCCAGCTGCTGCTTTCGGGTCAGTTCTGGCCCGTTTGCATAACAAGAGCTGAACAAGGATTGCAAAAAGCACCCCGAAATTACCCTCCGGCACCTGCTGGGGTTTAACTTGGAGCATGGGCTGCAACGTGTAATTTGGGACAAAAAGGGCAGGGAACGAGGCCAGGAGAGAAAAACCGTCATTCCCGCGCACCTGGGGCCGAGGCTGGAAAATTTCCCCCCACTCCGGGGATGAATTCTGGGGATGTTGCTAGGTTTGGGGCAGGTCTGCAGCAATCCCACCCACGGCATGCACAGAAACAGGGCCGTTCCCCTCCTTTTCTTGCCCAAAGCTTTCCCGCATTTATTGCCCTTTTGGTGCTTTTGCGCATTTATTGCCTTTTCAGCTTGCGCCTAAAACTGCCCCAACTTGCTCCCTGCCTGCCTGAATTCGGGCTTTCCAGGCAGCCAAAAATTATATTTCCCTCCAGAGTCACTTGTTCCTACTTAATTTAAATGCAAGATTTTTGCACAAGGGAAAACCCTGATGGAGGCCAGCTCAATGTTACTGTTAAAGGCGTAATTAATCTGGGGGCAGATTCCTCCCCTAAACATGCAGGGGGGCATCAGCAGAGCGGGGTCCTTGTGGCTGCGGCCTCCTTCCTATTTAATAATCGTATTTTGAAGGGGAAAAAGTGGGGGGGGGGGGGAGACATTTAAAGGTTAAATGACTGCATTGCATGCAACCGCATCGCACTGGTGCAACATCCCCCGCACTGCACAATTCCACTTAATGGAAACGTGATTTTTGGCCTGGGTGTTTGCACAGTCGCCCAAAATGATGCAGGCTCCCTCCTCCTTCCAGTTGGTCCTGCAATATCTGCAGTGCCCGGGAGGAATTGCAATGTTTCCCATCGCAAATTGGTGTTTTAAGCCTGTGCCACAGCGAATACGGCTGGATTTGGAAAGGGTCGCGTGTTGGCGTGTTTTCCCTGTGCATTTTCCCTGTGCATGGAGGCATCGAGGTGCATAAGGTGAAGTCACACCACTAAGAGACCTTGATCCAGGCTGGGATTGGAGCTGGGCGCATTGCAACCGAATGATGTAGCCCACCCAAAAGCTAGCAAAGGGGTTATTTTTTTCTGTTTTGGGTTGTTCTTTTTTTGCACACATTCATTTCATCAAAGCATGCGGGAGGGGGGGTCCAAAATCCCCCCCAAACGTGCCTGCTGCTCACATTTACAGCTCCCCCTCTCCGAGGGGGCAACCTGTGCTTTATCTTCAGGGGCTGAAGGGAAGGAAAAGGAAAGGCTTGAGGGGAAAACGAAGGAGCCGCTCGGCAGCATCGCGTCGCAGGCGGGAGGGGGGCCAAGGTGCGAATCCTGGCAGGGATGCAAAGGCGGGAGTTTGCTTACGCAGGTGTGCAAATGAGGGGACGGGCGGCTGGGCGCGCGGGCAAACGAGGGCAGCTCCGACGAGCTGCCGATGGGCGAAGCCGCCCAGCTAGGAAGCGAGCCACCCGCACGCTCACAGCGCACAGCCAGGCTGCCTCGGTCCGCTGCCGACCCAGCGAGTTGTTGCGAAAAAAATAAAAAACAACTGCCTTGCTTTGCGCCGAACTAATTTGCACAGGAGGGGAAGGGCGGGGCGGGGGGGGTCTGCGTCCTCCTCTGCCCTCGGCCCTGGGTTGGGTGCTGCTGCCGTCCCCCCTAAACCGGCGCCGTTGGGGAGCAGGGGTTGCGGCGCTCTGTGCAACAATGTATCGCTCTTTGCAACAATGTTTTGCTCTGTGCAACAATGTTTCGCTCTTTGCAACAATGTATCACTGAGTGCTGCACTGGGTCACTCTTTGCAACAATGTATCGCTCTTTGCAACACTGTGTCGCTCTGTGCAACAATGTATCACACCGTACCGCTGCCCCGGAGCCCCTTCCCCGGCTGCTCCGCTCCCGCCTCTCCGCAGGGCTGCGGGGGCCGTGCAGCTGAGCGAGTCCGGAGGGGGCCTCCAGCCGCCCGGCGGCAGCCTCCGCCTCGCCTGCAAGGGAAGCGGCTTCACCTTCAGCAGCTTCTACATGTACTGGATCCGGCAGGCCCCCGGGAAGGGGCTTGAATACGTTGCGAGTATTTACAGCGATGGTAGTTATACAAACTACGCGTCTGCAGTGAAAGGGCGCTTCACCATCTCCAGGGACAACGCCCAGAGCACGCTCTACCTGCAGATGAGCAGCCTCCAGACCGACGACACCGGCACCTACTACTGCGCGAAATGTGCTGGTAGTTATGGTAGTGGTTGTGGTGCTTGGGCTGGTGGTGGACACCCTGTCTGTGCCCCGGGCCCTGATGGGAGGCACCCGCGAGTGGCCGACATGGGTGCTGGGCTGTTCCCCGTCACCCCGGCGAGGTCGTGGCCATCGGGAGCGGGGCCTGAGGCCGGGAAGGAAGCAAATGTCCCCCCGGGCTCCCAGAAGGGCAGGGGCAGGAGCCGGGGGCCTCCAGGCCAGTCAGCGGCACCTCCGTCCCCGGGCGGGTGGTGGGGCAGCTCCTCCCGGACACCACCTGAGAGGGCGGGCGGGAGCGGCGGGGCTGGGTGCAGCAAGGGGAGATGATGCTTCCCCAGCCCGCGAGCCCTCTCGGGCGGGATGAGCGGCTGGGCAGGGCAGGGCAGGGCAGTGGCCGTGCTCTCCCGGGACTTCAGCGGGGGTTTGGGCACCGTCTCCCGTAACACCCGTGTGGGGCGGCAGGGCTCGGGGAGCGGGCAGCGAGGCGGGCCGAGAACCGGCTGCAGGGCCGAGCTCAGGGCGTTGCGACGGGGGCCCGAGGTCTAGCTGGGGGCCTGCAGCCAGCGGCGTCCCCAAAGGTCGATACTGGGACCTGCCGTTCTTGCAGTGCTGCTGCCCTCATGCGTTGCGGGGGGGACGACTCGCTGGGGGTTTTGCCTGACCGCAACAGGGTCTCAACCAGCACAATAACCATAACAACCACAAGCACCAGCAGCTTTCGCGCAGTAGTAGGTGCCGGTGTCGTCGGTCTGGAGGCTGCTCATCTGCAGGTAGAGCGTGCTCTGGGCGTTGTCCCTGGAGATGGTGAAGCGCCCTTGCACCGCATCCGCGTACCATGTATCACCACCGGTGTTAACACCCGCGACCCACTCAAGCCCCTTCCCGGGTGGCTGTCGGACCCACTCCATGGCAAAGCTGCTGAAGGTGAAGCCGCTTCCCTTGCAGGCGAGGCGGAGGCTGCCGCCGGGCGGCTGGAGGCCCCCTCCGGACTCGCTCAGCTGCACGGCCGCCCGCAGCCCTGCGGAGAGAGGAGAGGAGAGGAGAGGAGCTGAGTGGGGTGGTGGCAGCGGAGGCGGGCGCGGGGCCGGCCCCGGGGGCGGCCGGGGCCGCGGGGAGCCCCCCGGGGCCGGCGGGTGCCGGCGGGGGGTCGGACCGTACCTGGCAGGGCCGCGAGGAGGAGGAGGGCGAGGCCGTGGAGCCGAGGGCTCATGGCGGCGGGCGGGAGGGGCGGTGGGTGCCGGGGCGGTGGCGGCGGGACGGCGGCGGCGGCGGCATTTGAAGGCGCCGCGCGGCCGGGATTTGCATGCGGCCCCGCTCAAAAGGGGCCCTCGATGCCGCCGCCTCTTTTGGGGCCAGAACTGCCTCCTTTGGGGCTCTGGCAGCTGCTTGTGTTGCATAGGATGTGCTGCCACCACGGTCAATACCACCACCAACACCACCATCACTACCACTTTTCGCGCAGTAGTAGGTGCCGGTGTCGTCGGTCTGGAGGCTGCTCATCTGCAGGTAGAGCGTGCTCTGGGCGTCGTCCCTGGAGATGGTGAAGCGCCCTTGCACCGCAGACGCGTAGGCTGTACCACCACCACTGGGGTCAATGCTTGCAATGTACTCGAGCCCCTTCCCAGGCGCTTGTCAGATCCAGAGCACGCCGAAGCTGCGGAAGGAGCAGCAACGATCCCTCTCGTGGGGAAACCCTGGAGCAGGACGCGGAGGGGCTGGGCTGTGCCCGGGGCTGCGGGGGCCGTGCAGCTGAGCGAGTCCGGAGGGGGCCTCCAGCCGCCCGGCGGCAGCCTCCGCCTCGCCTGCAAGGGAAGCGGCTTCACCTTCAGCAGCTTCAGCATGTTTTGGGTCAGACGAGTGATTGGGAAAGGGTTCAAGTTCATCACAAGTATTTGGAGCGATGGTAGATATCCAGGCTACGCGTCTGCAGTGAAAGGGCGCTTCACCATCTCCAAGGACAACGCCCAGAGCACGCTCTACCTGCAGATGAGCAGCCTCAAGCCCGACGACACCGGCACCTACTACTGCGCGAAAAGTGCTGGTGCTGGTGGTTGGGGTGGACACCTTGCTGTCCAACGTCATTGCTAGGCCACTCTGAATCATCTTGGACAGGTCACGGCCATCAGCACTCGTGGGTGCTTCCCATCAGGGCCCTGGCCACAAACAGGGTCTCCACCACAAGCCCAACCAGCACAACCACCACCAGCACTTTTCGCGCAGTAGTAGGTGCCGGTGTCGTCGGTCTGGAGGCTGCTCATCTGCAGGTAGAGCGTGCTCTGGGTGTCGTCCCTGGAGACGGTGAAGCGCCCTTGTACCGCAGACCCGTAGTATGTATTGCTACCATCGTTTTCAATACCTGTGAGGAACTCGAGCCACTTTGTGGGCTCTGCTAAACTCCTCTCCTCTCGCCTCTCCGCAGGGCTGCGGGCGGCCGTGCAGCTGAGCGAGTCCGGAGGGGGCCTCCAGCCGCCCGGCGGCAGCCTCCGCCTCGCCTGCAAGGGAAGCGGCTTCACCTTCAGCAGCTTCAACATGGTTTGGTTCCGACAGGCCCCCCGGGAAGGGGCTCGAGTTTGTCGCAGTTATTAGCAGCGATGGTAGCAATACATACTACGCGTCTGCGGTGAAAGGGCGCTTCACCATCTCCAGGGACAACGCCCAGAGCACGCTCTACCTGCAGATGAGCAGCCTCCAGACCGACGACACCGGCACCTACTACTGCGTGAAACGTGCTGGTGCTGGTGGTGTTGGTGGAGGCCCAGTTGGCCAACGTCATTCTAGGCCATGCTTGTTCACTTTGGACAGGTCACAGCCATCAGCACTCGTGGGTGCTTCCCATCAGGGCCCTGGCCACAAACAGGGTCTCCAGCACCACCAGCACCACCACAACTACCAGCCCAACCAGCACAACCACTACCAGCACATTTCGCGCAGTAGTAGGTGCTGGTGTCGTCGGTCTGGAGGCTGCTCATCTGCAGGTAGAGCGTGCTCTGGGCGTTGTCCCTGGAGGCGGTGAAGCGCCCTTTCACTGCAGACGCGTAGCCTGCCCAACTACCACTGCTGCTAATACACGCGATGCTTTCGAGCCCCTTCCCGGGCGCCTGCCGGACCCAAACCATGCTGAAGCTGCTGAAGGTGAAGCCGCTTCCCTTGCAGGCGAGGCGGAGGCTGCCGCCGGGCGGCTGGAGGCCCCCTCCGGACTCGCTCAGCTGCACGGCCCCCGCAGCCCCGGGCACAGCCCAGCCCCTCCGCGTCCTGCTCCAGGGTTCCCCCCCCAACAGGGACCGTTGCACCTTCAGCAGCTTCGTCATGTTCCAGATGCAGCCGGCACCTGCAAAAGGGCTCAAGCGAGTCACAAGTATTAGCAAGGATGGTAGTTGGACAGGCTACACGTCTGCAGTGAAAGGGCGCTTCACCGTCTCCAGGGACAACGCCCAGAGCACGCTCTACCTGCAGATGAGCAGCCTCCAGACCGACGACACCGGCACCTACTACTGCGGGAAAGCAGCTGGTGGTTGGGGTGGTCAGGACTGCGCTGTGCCCCGGGCCCTGGCGGGATGCACCCATGAGCGCTGAGGCTGCTGGCCCATGGCATTGAGGGCTCACTCTCCATCACCCTTGCAAGGTCACTGCCATCAGGAGAACCGGCTGCAGGGCCGAGCTCAGGGCGTTGCGACGGGGGCCCGAGGTCTAGCTGGGGGCCTGCAGCCAGCGGCGTTCCCAAAAGTCGATACTGGGACCTGCCGTTCTTGCAGTGCTGCTGCCCTTGTGCGTTGCGGGGGGAACGACTCACTGGGGGTTTTGCCTGACCGCAACAGGGTCTCAACCAGCACAAAAACCATAACAACCACCAGCACCAGCAGCTTTCGCGCGGTAGTAGGTGCCGGTGTCGTCGGTCTGGGGCTGCTCATCTGCAGGTAGAGCGTGCTCTGGGTGTTGTCCCTGGAGATGGTGAAGCGCCTGTGTACTGCCTCTGCCTCCCACGTGCTACCACCATCGGGGTTAATTTGTGCAATGAACTCGAGCCCCTTCCCCGGGGGTTGCTGGACCCCTCCGGTGTGAGAGCAGCCGAAGACGTAGCCAGTGCCCTTGCAGGACAGGCAGAGGCTCCCTCCAGCCTCCATCTGCTGCACATCTGCCCACACCCCCGCAAGGGAACTGGCTTCACCCTCAGCAGCGTCGGCATGGGCTGGTCCCGACAGGCGCCCGGGAAGGGGCTCGAATACGTCGCGGGTATTTACGGCAGTGGTAGCGCATACTACGCGTCTGCAGTGCAAGGGCGCTTCACCATCTCCAGGGACAACGCCCAGAGCACGCTCTACCTGCAGATGAGCAGCCTCAAGCCCGACGACACCGGCACCTACTACTGCGCGAAAGATGCTGGTGGTTATTATGGTGGTGGAGACCCTGTTTGTGGCCAGGGCCCTGACGAGATGCCCCCACGAGCGCATGCAGAGATGGAGCAGGAGACCCAGACCTGCAGATGCGGAGCCTCAAGACCTGCTGGAGACCAGCTCTGCAGAGAAGGACCTGGGTGTCCAGGTGGTGCAACCAGGAATTGCTGCCGTCATGCCTTGCCGGGGGAAATCCCCTGAACAGGCTTTTTTTTTTTTTTGACCACAAACAGGATCTGTTTCACCATCTGCTGCTTTCGCGCAGTAGTAGGTGCCGGTGTCGTCGGGCTTGAGGCTGCTCATCTGCAGGTAGAGCGTGCTCTGGGCGTTGTCCCTGGAGATGGTGAAGCGCCCTTTCACTGCAGACGCGTAGTATGTATTGCTACCATCGCTGCTAATAACTGCGACAAACTCGAGCCCCTTCCCGGGCGCCTGTCGGAACCAAACCATGTTGAAGCTGCTGAAGGTGAAGCCGCTTCCCTTGCAGGCGAGGCGGAGGCTGCCGCCGGGCGGCTGGAGGCCCCCTCCGGACTCGCTCAGCTGCACGGCCCCCGCAGCCCCGGGCACAGCCCAGCCCCTCCGTGTCCTGCTCCAGGGTTTCTCCTTGTGACAGCGAGCGTTGCTGCACCTCCAGCAGCTTCACCATGTTCTGGATCTGGCAAGCACCCGGGAAGGGGCTCGAGCGGGTTGCCACTATTAGCAACGATGGTAGTTATACAGGCTACGGGTCTGCGGTACAAGGGCGCTTCACCATCTCCAGGGACAACGCCCAGAGCACGCTCTACCTGCAGATGAGCAGCCTCCAGACCGACGACACCGGCACCTACTACTGCGCGAAAAGTGCTGGTGGTGGTTGTGCTGGTTGGGCTTGTGGTGGAGACCCTGATTGTGGCCAGGGCCCTGATGGGAAGCACCCACGAGTGCTGATGGCCGTGACCTGTCCAAAGTGAACAAGCATGGCCTAGAATGACGTTGGACAACAAAGTGTCCACCCCAACCACCAGCACCAGCACTTTTCGCGCAGTAGTAGGTGCCGGTGTCGTCGGTCTGGAGGCTGCTCATCTGCAGGTAGAGCGTGCTCTGGGCGTTGTCCCTGGAGACGGTGAAGCGCCCTTGCACCGCAGACGCATAGTTTGTATTACTACCATCGCTGCTAATAAGTGCGACAGGCTCACGGGGGCACACGGGGCGTTTGTGCATGGGCCTGCACATGGCAGCCACAGTCTGTGGCCCGCAGCCATCGCTCTGAATACTCGCGACGAACTCCAGCCCCTTCCCAGGCGCCTGTCGGGCCCAACCCATGCCGAAGCTGCTGAAGGTGAAGCCGCTTCCCTTGCAGGCGAGGCGGAGGCTGCCGCTGGGCGGCTGGAGGCCCCCTCCGGACTCGCTCAGCTGCACGGCCGCCCGCAGCCCCGGGCACAGCCCAGCCCCTCCGCGTCCTGCTCCAGGGTTTCCCCACGAGAGGGATCGTTGCTCCTTCCGCAGCTTCGGCATGTGGTGGATCCAACAGGCCCCCCGGGAAGGGGCTCGAGTTTGTCGCACTTATTAGCAGCAGTGGTAGCACAGCCTACGCGTCTGCGGTGCAAGGGCGCTTCACCGTCTCCAGGGACGACGCCCAGAGCACGCTCTACCTGCAGATGAGCAGCCTCCAGACCGATGACACCGGCACCTACTACTGCGTGAAAAGTGCTACTACTGGTGGTTGGGGTGGACACCTTGTTGTCCAACGTCATTGCTAGGCCACTCTGAATCATCTTAGACAGGTCACGGCCATCAGCACTTGTGGGGGCAACTCGTCAGGGCCCTGGCCACAATCAGGGTCTCCAGCACCATAATAATCACCAGCACTTTTCGCGCAGTAGTAGGTGCCGGTGTCGTCGGTCTGGAGGCTGCTCATCTGCAGGTAGAGCGTGCTCTGGGCGTCGTCCCTGGAGATGGTGAAGCGCCCTTGCACCGCAGACAGGTAGCCTGTGCTACCACCGCTGTTAATACCCGCGACGTATTCGAGCCCCTTCCCGGGGGCCTGCCGGACCCAGTTCATGTAGAAGCTGCTGAAGGTGAAGCCGCTTCCCTTGCAGGAGACGCAGCTCCAACAGACCCCGGCATCAGCAGCACGTGGCCTCCGCTCGGCTCCAGGCGCCCAGCTGCCCCCAGGGCCGGTCCTGTGCCAGGCGGCTCTGACCACCCCCACTGCCCCCTCAGCTCCTCTCCTCTCCTCCCGCCTCTCCGCAGGGCTGCGGGCGGCCGTGCAGCTGAGCGAGTCCGGAGGGGGCCTCCAGCCGCCCGGCGGCAGCCTCCGCCTCGCCTGCAAGGCCAGCGGCTTCACCTTCAGCAGCTCCGGCATGGTTTGGGTCCGGCAGGCGCCCGGGAAGGGGCTCGAAAGCATCGCGTGTATTAGCAGCAGTGGTGGTAGCACAAGCTACGCGGATGCGGTGCAAGGGCGCTTCACCATCTCCAGGGACAACGCCCAGAGCACGCTCTACCTGCAGATGAGCAGCCTCAAGCCCGACGACACCGGCACCTACTACTGCGCGAAACATGCTGGTAGTTATGGTAGTGGTTGGGACCATGTTGTGTCCAGGGCCCTGATGTGCTGGATGCATGAGTGCTGATGGCCGTGACCTGTCCAAGATGACCGAGAGTGGCCTAGCAATGACGTTGGCCAACAGGGTCTTGATCACCGTCGCCACCAGCACATTATTAGCAGCAGCAGTGGTAGCGCATACTACGCGTCTGCAGGTGCTGGTGCTGGTGGTTGGGGTGCTGGACACCTTGCTGTCCAACGTCATTGCTGGGTCACTCTCGTTCACCTTGGAGACCTCACGGCCATCAGCACTCGTGGGTTCATCCCATCAGGGCCCTGGCCACAAGCAGGGCTCTCCATCACCGCCGTCACCACCATCTTTCACGCAGTAGTAGGTGGCGGTGGCATCGGAAGTGCGGCCACGGGGTCTTGCACGAGGGACGGGCACGATGCACGTGGCGACCAGTGGGGAAGGCACGGGCACTGCAATACCTGCAGCGCGCACAGGGCTGCTGGGTGGGTTTGGATGGAATGGAGGCGTTTTGGGTTCAGAGGTGGCGCCGGGCATGGGAAGGCAAAGAGCAGCTGGAGCGGAGCGGGGCGCAGGCTGGCTGCCCTGTTCGCTGCGGCAGAGACGGGGCACACGGGGCGTTTGTGCATGGGCCTGCGCACAGTCCGTGGCCCGCAGCCATCGCTCTGAATACCTGCGACGAACTCCAGCCCCTTCCCGGGGGCCTGCCGGACCCAAACCATGCCGGAGCTGCCGAAGATGAAGCCGCTTCCCTTGCAGGCGAGGCGTGTTCTGGATCCGACAAGCGCTTGGGAAGGGGCTCGAGTACGTTGCAAGCATTGACCCCAGTGGTGGTGGTACAGCCTACGCGGATGCGGTGCAAGGGCGCTTCACCATCTCCAAGGACAACGCCCAGAGCACGCTCTACCTGCAGATGAGCAGCCTCCAGACCGACGACACCGGCACCTACTACTGCGCAAAAAGTGCTGCTGGTGATCAAGGCCCTGTTGGCCAACGGCATTGCTAGGCCACTCTCGGTCATCTTGGACAGGTCACGGCCATCAGCACTCGTGGGTGCTTCCCATCAGGGCCCTGGCCACAAACAGGGTCTCCACCACCATAATAACCACCAGCTTGTTTCGCGCAGTAGTAGGTGCCGGTGTCGTCGGGCTTGAGGCTGCTCATCTGCAGGTAGAGCGTGCTCTGGGCGTTGTCCCTGGAGGCGGTGAAGCGACCTTTCACCGCAGATGCGTAGTTTGTATCGCTACCATCGCTGCCAATAACTGCGACAGGCTCGAGCCCCTTCCCGGGCGCCTGCCGGATCCAACCCATGCCGAAGCTGCTGAAGGTGAAGCCGCTTCCCTTGCAGGCGAGGCGGAGGCTGCCGCCGGGCGGCTGGAGGCCCCCTCCGGACTCGCTCAGCTGCACGGCCGCCCGCAGCCCCGGGCACAGCCCAGCCCCTCCGCGTCCTGCTCCAGGGTTTCCCCACGAGAGGGATCGTTGCTCCTTCCGCAGCTTCGGCATGTGGTGGATCCGACAGGCCCCTGGGAAGGGACTCAGGTTCCTCTTGGGTATTGAAAGCGGTGGTAGCACAAGCTACGCGTCTGCGGTGAAAGGGCGCTTCACCGCCTCCAGGGACAACGCCCAGAGCACGCTCTACCTGCAGATGAGCAGCCTCCAGACCGACGACACCGGCACCTACTACTGCGCGAAAAGTGCTGGTGCTGCTGGTTGGGGTGGACACCTTGTTGTGCAACTTCATTGCTAGGCCACTCTGAATCATCTTGGACAGGTCACGGCCATCAGCACTCGTGGGTGCTTCCCATCAGGGCCCTGGCCACAAACAGGGTCTCCACCACAAGCCCAACCAGCACAACAACCAGCAGCACTTTTCGCGCAGTAGTAGGTGCCGGTGTCGTCGGTCTGGAGGCTGCTCATCTGCAGGTAGAGCGTGCTCTGGGCGTTGGCCCTGGAGATGGTGAAGCGCCCTTTCACCGCAGACGCGTAGCCCGTGCCACCATAACTGTTAATACGTGCGACGTATTCAAGCCCCTTCCCGGGCGCGTGTTGGACCAGACCATCTGGAAGCTGCTGAAGATTTGGCCAGTTCCCTTGCAGGAGAGGTGGGGAGGAGCCCTCCGGCCTCGACCTGCTGCACGTCCACCCGCGGCTCTGCCAGGGCAGCGGCTTCACCTTCGGCAGCGTCGGCATGAGCTGGTTCCGACAGGCGCCCGGGAAGGGGCTTGAGTTTGTCGCAGTTATTAGCAGCAGTGGTAGCGCATACTACGCGTCTGCAGTGCAAGGGCGCTTCACCATCTCCAGGGACAACGCCCAGAGCAC
Source organism: Dromaius novaehollandiae (assembly GCF_036370855.1). Classification (NCBI taxonomy): domain Eukaryota; kingdom Metazoa; phylum Chordata; class Aves; order Casuariiformes; family Dromaiidae; genus Dromaius; species Dromaius novaehollandiae. The sequence continues at coordinate 269,870 of NC_088135.1, forward strand.
GCTCTACCTGCAGATGAGCAGCCTCAAGCCCGACGACACCGGCACCTACTACTGCGCGAAACAAGCTGGTGGTTATTATGGTGGTGGAGACCCTGTTTGTGGCCAGGGCCCTGATGGGAAGCACCCACGAGTGCTGATGGCCGTGGCCTGTCCAAGATGACCGAGAGTGGCCTAGCAATGCCGTTGGCCAACAGGGTCTTGATCACCGTCACCATGAGCACTTTTCGCGCAGTAGTAGGTGCCGGTGTCGTCGGGCTTGAGGCTGCTCATCTGCAGGTAGAGCGTGCTCTGGGCGTTGTCCCTGGAGATGGTGAAGCGCCCTTGCACCGCAGACAGGTAGCCTGTGCTACCACCGCTGTTAATAGCTGCGACCCACTCAAGCCCCTTCCCGGGCGCTTGCCGGACCCATTCCATCTGGAAGCTGCTGAAGGTGTAGCCGCTTCCCTTGCAGGCGAGGCGGAGGCTGCCGCCGGGCGGCTGGAGGCCCCCTCCGGACTCGCTCAGCTGCACGGCCGCCCGCAGCCCCGGGCACAGCCCAGCCCCTCCGCGTCCTGCTCCAGGGTTTCCCCCCGAGAGGGATCGTTGCTCCTTCCGCAGCTTCGGCATGTGGTGGATCCGACAGGCCCCCGGGAAGGGACTCAGGTTCCTCTTGGGTATTGAAAGCGGTGGTAGCACAAGCTACGCGTCTGCAGTGAAAGGGCGCTTCACCATCTCCAGGGACAACGCCCAGAGCACGCTCTACCTGCAGATGAGCAGCCTCCAGACCGACGACACCGGCACCTACTACTGCGCGAAATGTGCTGGTGCTGGTGGAGCTGGTGGTGCTGGTAGTTGTGGTGGTGCTGGAGACCCTGATTGTGCCCAGGGCCCTGATGGGAAGCACCCACGAGTGCTGATGGCCGTGACCTGTCCAAGATGATTCAGAGTGGCCTAGCAATGAAGTTGCACAACAAGGTGTCCACCCCAACCACCAGTAGTAGCACTTTTCGCGCAGTAGTAGGTGCCGGTGTCGTCGGTCTGGAGGCTGCTCATCTGCAGGTAGAGCGTGCTCTGGGCGTTGTCCCTGGAGACGGTGAAGCGCCCTTGCACCGCAGACGCGTAGCCTGTAGCACTACCATTGCTTCTAATAACTGCGACAGGCTCGAGCCCCTTCCCAGGTGCTTGCCGGATCCAGAACATGGTGAAGCTGCTGGAGGTGCAGCAACGGTCGCTGTAATGAGGAGAAACCCTGGAGCAGGACACGGAGGGGCTGGGCTGTGCCCAGGGCTGCGGGCGGCCGTGCAGCTGAGTGAGTCCGGAGGGGGCCTCCGCCTCGCCTGCAAGGGAAGCGGCTTCACCTTCAGCAGCTTCAGCATGTACTGGATCCGGCAGGCCCCCGGGAAGGGGCTCGAAAGCGTCGCGTATATTAGGAGCGGTGGTGGTAGCACAGGCTACCTGTCTGCGGTGAAAGGGCGCTTCACCATCTCCAGGGACAACGCCCAGAGCACGCTCTACCTGCAGATGAGCAGCCTCCAGACCGATGACACCGGCACCTACTACTGCGGGAAAGCAGCTGGTGGTGGTTGTGCTGGTGGAGGCCCAGTTGGCCAACGTCATTCTAGGCCATGCTTGTTCACTTTGGACAGGTCACAGCCATCAGCACTCGTGGGTGCTTCCCATCAGGGCCCTGGCCACAAACAGGGTCTCCAGCACCACCATAATAACCACAACTACCAGCCCAACCAGCACAACCACTACCAGCACATTTCGCGCAGTAGTAGGTGCCGGTGTCGTCGGTCTGGAGGCTGCTCATCTGCAGGTAGAGCGTGCTCTGGGCGTTGTCCCTGGAGGCGGTGAAGCGCCCTTTCACCGCAGAAGCGTAGCCTGGATCGCTGCCATCAGGCCTAATCCACGCGACCCACTCGAGCCCCTTCCCGGGCGCTTGCCGGATCCAGTACATCCAGAAGCTGCTGAAGGTGAAGCCGCTTCCCTTGCAGGCGAGGCGGAGGCTGCCGCCGGGCGGCTGGAGGCCCCCTCCGGACTCGCTCAGCTGCACGGCCGCCCGCAGCCCTGCGGAGAGGCGGGAGCGGAGCAGCCGGGGAAGGGGCTCCGGGGGGGCGGGGGGGTCAGATGCAGCGATACAGCGCGATACGTTGTTGCACCACGCGACACACTGTTGCGCCGAGCGACACCCAGGGACACCCGCTCGAGCGGGACGACTCGCAGAGCACGGTCTACCCGCGGATGAGGAGCCTCACGTCGAGGACGTCGTGCGTGCAGGCCGCTGTGCACGGCGGCGTAGAGCCTGCCGGCGGCCGGGCAAGAAGTCGCGCACGTTATTTCCCCATGTGATGCACGAGCGCAGCACCCTGCACGCTCCCGGGCTCCCGGCACCGCGCTGGAAGCTTTGCCGCTTGCAGAACCCCGGCACCCTGCCCTGGCTCCACGCACTGTGCCAAAACCTTTGTGCCTTGCAAAAACCCCTGCACCGTGCCAAAACCTTTGCGCCTTGCAGAAAGCCCTGCACCGTGCCAAAACCTTTGCGCCTTGCAGAAAGCCCTGCACCGTGCCTGGCTCCGTGCACTGTGCCAACATCTTTGCACCTGGCAGAAAGCCCTGCACCGTGCCTGGCTCCGTGCACTGTGCCAACATCTTTGCACCTGGCAGAAAGCCCTGCACCGTGCCTGGCTCCGTGCACCCCACGCCTTATCCCCCAAACCGTGCCCCAGTCCCCCCCTGCACTGCTCCTGGATCCCCTGCGCCCACACCCTGCCCAAATCCCCCCCAGCCTGTCCCCGGCCTCCCCCCACGTCGCTCGTTCCTGCTGGGAACGAGAAATTGCAGCACAGAGCTGGGAAAATCCCCCCCTGCACCGGCAGCGAGGTGAAGCCCCCCAGGCCGGAACTCCTTCCCCAGCCTGCTCCAGGCCAGCCGCCCCCTCCATCATCATCATCCCCACGAACCCACAGCCCTTAACGACCGTGGGGCAAACGAGCTCAGCCTGTTTGCAGCCCCTCGGCTTCGCCCTGGCACTTTTTTGGCCCTTGGCTGGCCGGGGGGGGGGGGGGGGGCTCCCTTTTGCAGCGCCTTTTGCAGGGGGGGAGGATTTGCTGCCACCTGGAGCCACCTGCAAGAGCTGCCGCCGGGCACCCGCCCGCTTCCCCATTTTAATTAATTAATTAATTAATTAGGACCCCCCCTCGCCATCCCTCCCCATCTCAGTCCCCCCCTCCACGAGCAGCGCAGGGAACGCGCACGCGGACTCGCACGGGGGTCTCGGCTGCTCCCCGGCCGGGCTGGTGGCCGGGAGACGCAGGAACGCATTAAACCAACCCATTTTAGTGCCTATTTATAGCAGTGTGTAAGTGCTTGTGCATCACACTTGGCAACTGGGGGGGCCTCTTCTACCTGGGGGGGGGTTTGGGGGTGCTGTTGCCCCCCAAACACTTTTTTCCCCTAGATTCACACCCGGCCTTTGCAAAACCCCGCGGGGCAGCGTGGAGTTGGCCGGGAAGCTGCAGGATTCCCGCACGAGGCCTGGGGACGCGTTGGGATCACGATGCTGGGGGGGGATGTGGGGCGGCCGGGGCCGGGAGGGGTGCGCAGCCCCATTTGCCCACCGTGGGGCCAAGTCGGGCCCCGAATCCCTGCCGGCGCCGCTCGACGCAGAGGACGGAGTCGTTAAAAAAGGACAAAAACTGTCGGAATTGGGCTTGCAGGGAGATGTTTCGGGGCCGCAAAGAGCCGAAGCGAGCGGCAGAGTCCGCAGCCTCCTCGGGGCGCTGCAGCGGGGCGAGTGGCCCCAAAGGAGCCGGTTCCGGCCCCAAAAGAGGCGGCGGCATCGAGGGCCCCTTTTGAGCGGGGCCGCATGCAAATCCTGGCCGCGCGGCGCCTTCAAATGCCGCCGCCGCCGCCGTCCCGCCGCCACCGCCCCGGCACCCACCGCCCCTCCCGCCCGCCGCCATGAGCCCTCGGCTCCACGGCCTCGCCCTCCTCCTCCTCGCGGCCCTGCCAGGTACGGTCCGACCCCCCGCCGGCACCCGCCGGCCCCGGGGGGCTCCCCGCGGCCCCGGCCGCCCCTGGGGCCGGCCCCGCGCCGGCCTCCGCTGCCGCCACCCCGCTCAGCTCCTCTCCTCTCCTCTCCTCTCTCCGCAGGGCTGCGGGCGGCCGTGCAGCTGAGCGAGTCCGGAGGGGGCCTCCAGCCGCCCGGCGGCAGCCTCCGCCTCGCCTGCAAGGCCAGCGGCTTCACCTTCAGCAGCTTCAGCATGGTTTGGGTCCGGCAGGCGCCCGGGAAGGGGCTCGAGTGGGTCGCGGGTATTAGCAGCGATGGTAGTGGTACAGGCTACGCGGATGCGGTGCAAGGGCGCTTCACCGCCTCCAGGGACAACGCCCAGAGCACGCTCTACCTGCAGATGAGCAGCCTCCAGACCGACGACACCGGCACCTACTACTGCGCGAAAAGTGCTGGTGCTCACGGCGGTGCAGAGCCCGGCAGCGGCCCGGCAAAATCCCCAGCGAGTCGTTTCCCCCCCGCGACGCACGAGGGCAGCAATGCCTGCACGCTCCCCCGGCTGCCGGCACCGCACCGAAAGCTTTGCGCCTTGCAGAACGGCCTGCACCGCGTCCGGGCTCCATGCGCCGCGCCAAGTCTTTGTTGCACCTTGCAACACCCTTGTGCACCGTGCCGAAAGCTTTTCCCCTTGCAAAATCCCCCCCTGCACCGTGCCAAAAAGCTTTTCCCCTTGCAAAATCCCCCCCTGCACCGTGCCAAAAAGCTTTTCCCCTTGCAAAATCCCCTTGCACCGTGCCAAAAAGCTTTGCACCTTGCAAAATCCCCCTGCACCACGTCTGGGCTCCATGCGCCATGCCAAAAAGCTTTTCCCCTTGCAAAATCCCCCCCTGCACCGTGCCAAAAAGCTTTGCACCTTGCAAAATCCCCCCCTGCACCATGTCTGGGCTCCATGCGCCATGCCAAAAAGCTTTTCCCCTTGCAAAATCCCCTTGCACCGTGCCAAAAAGCTTTGCACCTTGCAAAATCCCCCCCTGCACCATGTCTGGGCTCCATGCGCCATGCCAAAAAGCTTTGCACCTTGCAAAATCCCCCCCTGCACCATGTCTGGGCTCCATGCGCCATGCCAAAAAGCTTTTCCCCTTGCAAAATCCCCTTGCACCGTGCCAAAAAGCTTTGCACCTTGCAAAATCCCCCCCTGCACCATGTCTGGGCTCCATGCGCCATGCCAAAAAGCTTTTCCCCTTACAAATTCCCCCCCTGTGCCGTGCCAAAAAGCTTTGCACCTTGCAGAATTCCCCTGCACCATGCCAAAAGGCTTTGCACCTTGCAGAAAGCCCCGCACCGCATGTGTTATCCCCAAAACTGCGCCTGAACCCCCAAACCATGCCCGGGCACCGGGCGCCTCCCCCCAGCCCCGCTGCACAAGGCCCCAGTCCCAGCCCCACCGCTGGGCCCCCACCCCGCTCCGCACTGCTGCCATCGCCGGGGGGATGGGGGGGGGAAGCCCCAGATCTACCGCAAAGGGGAAACAGCTGCAGAAGGTCAGGCCATAAAATACATAAATCAGCACTAACAGAGGAATCCCAGAACCACCTCGGTTTCTTCCAGCCCTGCAAAATCCAGGGGCTCTGATTTTGGGGGGGGAATCACTTTTTGCATGCAACTGCTTCACCACTGCAGCTGTTATTTCCTCCAGAGCAACACAAGGACGAGCTGAGGCCAAGGGACCCATCAGCCGCGATGCAAAAGGATGGGGCAATTCTGAAAAAAAGCAGATTGCTCCTTTCTGCAAAATTCTGCAATTTTTTTTTTTTTTTTGGCAAAAAAAAATCAACCCCCAGGTTGATTTGCCAGAAAAAAAAAAAAAAAAAAAAAGGAAACCTCCTTTCTGAGCACAAAAGTGTGCCTGCCTTCAGGGAAAAAGTGCATTTTTTTTTTTTGCAAACACAGGTTTTTCCGCTGGGATGACGCAACCTTCAGTAAAATCCTGGCAGAGCCCATGAAAGGACCAGAGCATCTGACCCTGCTGCAACTGCAAGAATTGCTCCAGACATGGTGCCTTAGTAAAGCTTTTTATAGCAAAATAACCCCCCATGCAACGAGCCAGGCTCGCGCAAACCTCAGCAAAGCACCCGTCACACAGCAGCAGATGCAACGGGGAAATGACCCAAAACAGGGCCCCTGGAGCCAGCAAAAGCCTCCTTTCGCAGATCAAACAGCTATTTTTACAACTTCCTCGAGTCATCAGAGGGAGAAGCCACCTGCAAAGGGCATTTCAGGGGCAGTTTCGGACTTTCAGGCATTTTCATGCCCCGGGTTGATTTGCATTGAGGCGAACTGCTTTTTTTTTTTTTTTTTTTTTTTTTTTGCCATTTCCCACGCCGTTTCTCCACCCCCCGGATGCTGCTGCCTTTCTGCTTATGCAGATCCAGCCCCCCAAAATGAGCTTAAAAACCCGCCGGGGTCATTGCTGCCGGCTCTCCGGGCTGGGGAGCAGGCAGCGAGGAGCACCGCGGACCGACTGAAATCTGCATTTTTTCCACCCGATCCTGGCGCCGTCACCGAAAACCACCTGGGTCAGGAGCATCAGCGACATCTCCTTTTTTTCTGGAGCAAACTGCACCTTCCCAGCACGCCGATCCGCCCCGTTTGCCAGCGGACGCAGCCCTCCCGGTGCCGCGAGGGAGGATGGATGATGCCAGGGCACTGGAGCCGTAAAATGGGATTTAACCCCCTTAAAAAGAAAGGTTTTTCTTTGCCCAGAGAGTGGAAAAAGCAAAAAGCAAAGACAGCAGCGCATTGCACCATGCAATTCCTTGCTGCGAACCCCGAGGATAAGGCAGGAGCTGCCGCAAAGGGCGGTTGCACCTGCTGGAAATGCACAAAAATTGCACAGCATTTACCAGCAAAAATCATCCACCGCAGACACGGAGGCTCTTCGATCCCGCCGAGCCAGGCGAGCGGGGATTTCGGCACGTGCGTGTCGCAGGTGCGTTAAAAAGCAAATCCATGCTGGAAAATGTTCTTTTTCCTGGGAAAGATGCACCGTATCCACAGGCTGCTGCACTACAGGATGCCCTAAACCCCTCCAATCCTTGCAAAAAGGGGTGATCCGCCAGGATATATCGCAATATAAAGGAATGCATCACCAGCAAGGGATATAAAGGAATATATGTTGCCCTGGGAATCGCTTTGGGAATTTATGCTTCAGGGCACCCCAGCTTGCAGGGTGCAAGGAATTAACGCCGGGATTTCGCGGTGCTCCGGCCCGTGACAAAACCCCCCGGCGGCTCCAAATCGCCGCCCGCAACGGAGAAATCGCGGCTGGAGGCCCAGTGCCGAAAGCGTCTTTTCCTGCGGATGAGGGATTTTTGCACCGCCCTGTGGCACCGTGGGTGGTGCTGGTGGTTGGTATCACGGTGATAAACTCCCTGACAAAAACAGCTGCTGCAAGCCGCGGAGAGGAGAGGAACGCCTTTTTCCACAAAAAAAATTCTCCCCCCCCCCCCATCCTGGATGCAAAAAATTCATCGCAAATGGTGCAACGTTGCCAAGAAAAAGCCAGGGATTTCTCTGCTTTTGCACCCTCTGCAGACCGAGTTCACTACGCAAAAGCCTCCAAAGAAATGGTTTTGTGCAAAAAACCCACCACTGCTTCAGTCCCCGGTTTAGGCTTTAGCGAGGTCATTAGCCGCTTTGTGCGTGCCTCTAATTGGGGTTTCCACCAGAGCAGCAGCATCTGTACAAATCCAGCAGGACAACGCAGCAGCAGAACGGGATTTTCGGCACGCGACGAGCATTTCAAGGCCTTTTTTGCCCCAAAACAGGCCGCACGGCAGGGAGGTAAAGCAGCGGCCCAGCCCGTCCTCCCGCCGTGCATTTACTGCGTTGCAGCAGGGCTCTCGCTGGCGAGGGAGGTTTTGTGCTACCGCGCACCGCTGCGTGTTTATGCCGATGCACGGGGATGCATGCCATGGCCAAAATAGGCAGCAACAGCGCCGTCCTGGGGCAAAACAGTGGCTTTTTGGGTGCGAGGTAAGGACCTTTTTGTGCGGGTCTGCATCACCGTGTGCTTGTGCTTATGCTGGTTATGCTGGTTGTGCTGGTTATGCTGGTTATGATGACACCATGACAGAGGCCATAGCAAAAACCCGTCCGCCACAAAGCCCCGGCAGCGCCAACCCCGCAGTTAACATCTGCGTGCAAAAAACAGCTAAAAATACCGATCTCAGGAAGTCACGAGGAATTAATCGACAGCAGCAAGCCGGCACAGCAATAACCTCCTTGCAAAACTCTCCCGCTTCTCTGCCTGGAAGGAGCATCTGCTTTGCTATAAAGCAACCATAAAAAAAAAAAAAAAACCAAAAAACTGATTTGCAGAAATGCAGAAAGCAAAGCCCCGAGAAAGCTCAATTGCTTCTTTTTCTTGCAGGGGGAAGAAATAAGAGTGCAAAAGGGGGAAGTTCCCCCCCGGTGGCATTTTGTACTGCAGTAAATCACTGGGTGCTGCTGCTGGTACTGATCACTGTGAAACACACCCAGACAAAAACCCTCCCCAAAACGGCTGCAGGAAAAGCGTTCAATTGGGGCCAAAGCACGGGAGGAACACAAAATCTGCAAGCAAACCTAAGGGGAAACAGGAAAACCCGCCTGATCCTGCAAAAATAATAAAATCCCAGCACGAGGTGCTGCAATCCTGGCAACTTCCAGAGAAATCCCTGCAGGAAACGCATTGCCACAAGGTGCGATCCTAGCAATTCCTTCGCTATTTCTTGCGCAAAACCACAAAACACAGCTTTCAGGGAAGTTATCACAACGCAAACACACCCCAATTAGCTATATTGCAGTTATTCAATCAGTTATAGCATTGCCCACATAATCAAGGCTTGGTGCAAATAGAAAAACGCAAAAAAAAGTCATTAAATGCACTCTAATTAGCAATAAAACCAATTATATCCCTGCAGCAAAGACCAGCCGGGTGAGCTTGCAGAGAGCTCCCGCTGGCTCAGAGCGGCACAGCTCCCAGCTCTTATTTGAAATAATTTCTCCGCTTCGGTGATTTTTAATGCCCCGGAGAGCTGGGGGTTAACGCCAAACCGCACGTTTGCATCGCTCACGCCGGCGAGAAACAGCAGCTTTCAACCGAAAAGCGCAGCCCCAGAGCCCCCACCTCACCCGGCACCGGGGGCTGCTGGGAGCCACCAGCCCAAGGGATTTGGGGGAGAAGCAGCTCAAAAAAAAGCATTTTAGCAAAGTGTTTTGCAGCCGCTCGTATCGCAGAAACGCAAGAGGGGAAAATAAGAGACGAAGCAGCAGCGTTGCAGCCGCCACTGCCCAGCGCGACACAAATCAGAGGATTTAAAGGACCCGGGGATGCTCCAACCACTACTGAGGGGGCAAAACATGGAGAAAAAAACAAAACTTGCCAAAACCCCCCCAAAATGAGGCTCGGCCAACAGCCCCCCATTCACTGTTGCATTTGAACCCCACAGATTTTGCAAAAAACCCCCAGTGGCAGCAGCCAGAGGGGACTTGGCTGCCTGGAAGACCCCAAACAAGGGCATTTGCTTCCCTTAGAAACAAGCAGATAAATGCAATTATGGGCAGGGACCAAAATTGCAGAAACACAACCCAAAAGAGCAGCAAAACAGGGACCGGCAGAGCACTTACCTTGCAAGGTGCAGAGCAGCCCCAGCAGCACTGTGCATACCCAAAAGCCAAATTTTGGGAGCCAAACAGCTCCCAGGAGCCGTTTTCCAAGCTTTTAAGCCCAAAGGCAGCCCTCCCTCCCCCCCCCCCCCCCCCCCCCCGCAGGTGCCGGGCATCAGGGCAGCGCGGGGTAAAAATGGGCTGCGCTGGGGAAAATGGGGGATTTGCTTAATTTGGTGCTGCTGCACTTCTTGTAGCAGGGAAAGGAGGTAAAACTGTTATTGCTGCTTTTTGGGGGCAAATTGGCTTGATTTACGGGGAAAAGGGGGACCTGAAGCATGTCTGGCTGCATGTCCCCCCTTATGCTGCACAAACCTGGGTGCATCTGAGAGCAGTTCCTGGGTTTTTGGTGTGCTTTAGCCTTGCTTGCTGGTGTTTCTGCTTTTTGGAGCCTCACTTCGTGGCGTTTGCTGGAGAAAAGCGGATTTTGGCAGCTCTGGGGCCAGGTGCTTCCTCCCAGGGCTGGAGGTTTTCAGCCCGGAGCTGTTGATCGCTGCTGGCTTTTCCTCCTGGTGCCCCTATTTCTGTGCAAATTGGGTGTTTAAGGGCGAATAGAGGGAGGGGGGGAATCGTGCTGGCACAAAGCTCTGTAAAGATCAATAAGTTGATTTTTGCATCGCCCCAGGAAAGGGTTTTTCCTCCTCTGTGGCAAAGTGCAAGAACGGAGGAAAAAAATATATCTTTTCCCCCACATTTCTTAATTTGCAGCATGCCCAGAGCTGCGGAGAAGGGGGGGGGGGGGTCCCTTTCCTCCTCCCCAAAACATTTGCACGAGCGGCGCCCAAAACTTGCAATAACTTGCAGTAACCAGGTATTGGGGAGGAATTGCGTTTTCCCAAGGGGGTGCGCGAAATTGCTGGTGCAAAGGGGGGGAAATAGGGGCAAAATTGCTGGTGCAGCGGGTGCAAGGGGGGTGCAAGAAATTGCTCTTGCAAAGGGGGTTCAGAAAAGGCAAAACTGGGCTGTTAAAGTGTTTTTTCCAGGCGGGCGCGGTGCTTCGGGGCTGGGAGGAGGGAAAAGAAACGATCTGCGTGAGAAAAGGGTGGAAATGCAGCAAACGAGCATCCCCCAAAGCGAAATAAACAAAAAAAGGAGGGTGATGGGCGAGGGAAGGGCTATTGCAGAGCGCCGATTTCCCCCTGTTTCGCCCCATTTCGCTGCCTCGGCAGCGCTGGTTGGGTTTTGGGTCCCAAAGGGGCGATGTGGCTGCGGCCGGCGGGTTTCGCTGCGGTGGTTTTTTTACTATTTTTTTTTTTAAATTGTGTTTTGCAGAACAGACTGGGGGAAGGGGTGGAAAAGAGGTGGAAAAGGGGTTTTGGCGGCCGGGGCGGCGGCGGCGCGGCACTGTGCTTGTCCTAGCAGGATTGACGCCGTGGGCCAGGGGACCGTGGTCACCGTGTCCTCAGGTGAGACCCTTTTCCCGGCGGTTTCGCGGTGAGAAATTGGGGGCGACAAATTGGGGGCGACTTCGGCGCTGGAGGGGGGGGGGCCGAAACGGCCCCCCAAAGTCATCGCGGGGCGGGGGAAAAGGGACCAAAACGGCCCGAATCGGCCGTCGGGAGGGCCGAAAATGTCCATTTCCCCCCCATTTTTCTTCGTTTTTCCCCTCTTCGTGCGGAGAAAAATGGACATTTGGGGGCCGAAAATGTCCATTTCCCCCCCATTTTTCTTCGTTTTTCCCCTCTTCGTGTGGAGAAAAATGGACATTTGGGGGCCGAAAATGTCCATTTTTCCGTCTTTTCTTTATTCCCCCCCTCCGTGCGGGAAAAATGAAAAACGGACATTTGGGGGCCGAAAATGTCCATTTTTCCGTCTTTTCTTTATTCCCCCCCCTCCGTGCGGGAAAAATGAAAAATGGACATTTGGGGGCCGAAAATGTCCATTTTTCCGTCTTTTCTTCATTTCCCCCCCCCACTTTGTGGGGGGAAAAAAAATTAGTCCGGAGACTGAGACTGGAAGCCGGGACTTGGAGGCGGCGATTTTTTTGGGGGGGAAAGGCATTTTATTGCGCAGAGATTAAGAGTGGAGGCCAGGACTTAGGGGCGGCAGGTTTTGGGGTGAAAAGGGCCATTTTTTTTATGCGGCTGCGGTGTTGCCGCCCGGGGCCAGGTGAGAAGTCGCCTTTTGGCCTATTTCCCCGCTTTTTGACCCCCAAAAGGCTCGATTTGGGACAAAAAATTCCCACTTTATAGGACTTCAGGGAGGGGGGGGAGGCCGGATTGGGGCCGGCGGCGGTGGAAATATGGAAGTTTTAGTCCTCCCGGGGGGGGGGGTCTTGGAGAGCTGCGATTTGGGGCAGAAAAGGGGTTTTTGCGCGCTGCCTCGGGGCTTTTTCGCACCGTGATAATATCGATCCTTGGGGCCGAGGAGTGCTGGTGACTGTCTCTTCAGGTAAGACCTCTCCTCCCCTCGCCCTGCCTTTTCGGGGCATTTTGCGGAATTTGGGGACTTTGGGGCATTTTGGGGCCGTCGGGAGGCCTCGGCGCCGGGTTTTCACCCCCGAGCCGGCAAAACGCCCTTTTCCGCCCCGTCCAATTTTAAACGGATTTATCTCCGAGGGGGCGTCGGGCTGCCCGCGGAGTGGAAATGTGGCTTTTTTGCCCCCCTTTTTCTTAATTTTGCCCCCGAATATCGATTTGTTAATTTTTTGGCGGGGGAGAAATTCGCTCCAAGTCGCGGAGAAATTAGGGCTTTGGGGCCAAATTAGGCGATAAAAGGGAGTCGGCGGATGGATCGGCCAGGGCGACTCAGAGGACTTAAACTTTTAATGTTTTTATTCGTCCCGGGCACTTAAATCTCCTCTTTAGGGCCCCAAATCGGCCCTCACGTTCGGCCTCGCGTTGTTTTTAATCGCAGAAATAGTCTTATTTTCCGTGGGAAAACTGACGTGTCGAGGCCTTAGGTCGAGCCCCGACAGCGGCTTTTCGGGTGTTTTTAGGCTGGATTTGGGGCTTCTGCGCGCTGCAGAGAAAGCGGCCAAAGTCCCGGTTTTTAGTTAAAAAGAGTCAGGGAGGTCGTTAGTGAGGGGAAAATTGCGCGATTTGGCCCGAAATGGGTTGAAGACTGAGGCCGAGGGACGACAGCAGCAGTGGCCGCAGGTAATTATTTTTCCCCTCTTTTTTTGACCGGTTCTCGTGGATTTTGGGTATAATTTGCTGTGTTTAGGTCCAGGCGTGGGCGTTAGTGGTTGGACTTTGTGCTTTGAATCGCGATGTTTTTGGTTAAAATATGGAGTTTTAGGGGCTCGCGGGTGAATTTTGGCGGACTTGGTTGCTGTGCCAAAAATCTTATTTTTGATCTCTTTAGGGTGTTTTTTTTTTTTTTAGGGAATTTTAGGGTGGCCGAGAGTGTGGAAAAGCTCCCGATTCGCACCGTTTGGGCGAATTTGGTCCCTTTTTTAAGTAGAAAAGGTGGAATTTGGCATCTTGGGGACTGTTTCGGGAAACGTTTGAATTGTTTAAGACTGAAAGATATATAATATATATAATATAATATATATTATATGTTATATAATATATATAATATAATACAATATATATTACATATATAATATAATATATATTCTAAACAATATAATATTATATATATTATATAACATATAATATATTTCCTTTAATGGATTATATATATTATATATATGCCCTTATATATATGTTTTAATCCTTTAATGGTTTAACCTGAACAGAGAAAAACCAAGAGCCGCTTGAGACGGTTCTCAAGTGCCGAGAGAAAAAGAATAATTTAATCATTAACGATAAATTACCGGACCTTATGTTTTTAAAGGTACATTTTTAGGAAATCGGGTTTTCTTCCTTTTCGGCGCTTGGTTTTGAGCTCTCGGCTCTTCTTTTTCTCCCCCTTTCCCGAAAATCGCCCCCACGAGTCTCGTTTTTAATGATTTTTTTTACGAGTGACTTTAATTACGTTTTTACGAGGCTTTTGCGTTAAAACAGTGGTGTTTTGTGAGTTTATGGAGAAATAGCGATTTTGGTGGGGGGGAAAGGCTTCTTTTTGTTAGTCTTAATCGTTCTTTGCAACAGAAATCATAAATAGGTTGAAAATAACCGGAAATGGGTTCTTTAAAGGGCGGAGCGGTAGGTTTTTTGCGAGGAGAAGCGATTTATTGCACTTATTAAGTGAAATAGAGAAAAACTGAAATATTTGGGCTTTTCTCTCTTAATGCCAATGAGACTCTCAAAACGTTTCACTGAAGTTCGTGCAATATGTTTCCCCCCCGGAAAAACAAATTGTTGTAAGAAAAAGGGACTTTGGGGCAGATCAGAGCTTTTAGGGTCAGATCAGGAGGCTGGAGGTGATTGATTGCCCGTTTTTGGCTTTTCTGCAGTGTTTTAAGGCTGAATTCAGGGCTCTAAAAGATATTCTGCCTCCAATAGTTTAATTATTTGCCTGTGGTCGGTGATAAAATAATCAAAAAACCTGCTTTTCTGCAGGTTTTGTGTGTGAAAAAGGTAAACTCGAGCCAGCCCAAAGGGTCTAAAATATATAGAAATAAAATCAAAACTCCTTTTTTTCGGGAGGGAAAGGGTTAGACCTAAAATGGTTGTTTTTCTGCCCAGGCTCAGTGGAGCGTGGGGCTGCAGGTGGCTCTTTCGGGTGGTTTATTTCGAGCCCCGAAACTGCCCTAAAATAACCCAGTTCTGGTTTCGAAAACAGCAGAAAATGGGAAGTGTTTTTTTCTCTCCTTTTTTGCATGCAAAAAATAACCCAGACTGAAAAACATTGCCACCTGCTCTGGGGAGGGAAATCAGCCCCCGCCGCGGTTTTGGGCTAAATTAAGCCGCTTTTGGGGTCAAGTCTTTTTTGTTTTGCTTTAGCAAACGATTCTCCTGGGCAAGTCTTGTTTTCCCAAAAGGGGAGTTTTTTCATCCCGGACAGGAAACCCGAATTTGCTGATTTTAACCTTGTGGATTTATCGCAATGCAAAAAAACAACCCTTAATAATTTAGGATTTGGGTCAAGCTGTTTTAAAAAAAACAAAGCAAAAAACCCCAAGGTGGCTGATAATTGTGACTTTAACATGTTCTCATTAGTTTTTAATCCCAATTAATTGAGTGTTTTCGGTGATGATTGTGACTTCAATGTGCCCCATTAGCTCATAGTCCCAATGATTGGAGTGTTTCTCCCATTTAAGACTTGACTAATGCTAATTAATTTTTATGAAGAGACTTCTTTTTTCCCTAGATAATCTTATTTTTTAAAAAGTACTTTAAGTCATGGACACCCTCGAGCCCATTTGAAAGGAATTCAACCATGAGCTCTCAGATGTTTATTAAGAGAGATATATATATAAAAAATATGGAGGCGACCACCGCTAATTATCGGCAAGGCAATTAATTAAACTCTTGGAAGTGGCGCTGCAAGAAAAGGGATGGGAATAAGTGAACGCTTGCTAGAAACGCAACCGGTAAGAGATTTATTTCACTTTATGCATTGATGGTTGATGGCTTTTAAGGAAGTTTGGTCCTTTGGGCTTAGGTTTGCTTTTTTTGGTGCGTAAGTGGGGCTGAAGTGCCCCAAAACTGTTCAGTGTTGGCCTGTCACTCGGTCCAGCAGTTGCATTTGGTGGAAATGTTGGGCGTTTTAGGCCACTTTTCTGCTTGGTGATGAGATAGTTCCCATTTTTGGTCTGTGGTTCGAAGTCAGGGAGCTTTCTGCTGGTCTCCACCGGCAGCAGATGGAGGTCGCCCATGGCTGAAATGGGGAGAAATAGCAGATTTCGATGAGTTTTGTCAGTGGAGGCATCTGAGTGCTTGTTGACTTGGATTTAAAGTGTTTTGAGGAATAGTTTGATTTTTTTCCCCACTTTTTTCTTTTTGGGGTGATACTTTGAGATTGTTTGAAGTAACTTCAAGGCTGTGCCTGATCTTGGAGACTTATTTCTGGGTTCAATGAGCTGAATTAACTGATCCGGGGCCCTTGGGTAGAGCTGAGACCCAGGCAGCTGGTGCGGAGGGGATGCTTGAGCAGTTGCAGGGTGGCAATTAAATTGCTTGATTAATTGGCTCATTAGTTGGGCTGAGGGCTTGGGCATGGGTGGGTTCCTCCTGGGGCTGCCTCTGTGGAGGGCATTGACCCAGTTTGGAGGAAATTTAGGGTCTGGTGCACGGTGGTACCAGCTGGTGCTGGGTCCAGGTCCTGCAGAACCAGCTCTGGGTGGACCCCGGGGTGCTGGTACCGACCCAGCTGGGGTCCGGCAGAGCCTGGTGCATGGTGGTACCAGGTGGTACCGGGAGCGGTTCCAGCACCACGGCATCCCCCAGGAGCCGGTTTCGCAGGAACTGACCCAGCCGGGGCCCAGTAGGGTCTGGCGGTACCAGGTGGTACCGGCTCTAGGACCACCATAACCAGTTCCCTGGGGGTGGTGGAGCAGCTGGGTGACCTCGGGGTGCTGGTACCGACCTGGCTGGGGCCCAGCAGGGTCTGGTGTGTGGTGGTACCAGGTGGTACCGGGAGCGGTTCCTGCAGAACTGGCTCCTGGGGCACCCCGGGGTGCTGGTACCGACCTGGCTGGGGCCCAGCAGGGTCTGGTGCATGGTGGTACCAGGTGGTACCGGGAGCGGTTCCTGCAGAACCGGCTCCTGGGGCACCCCGGGGTGCCGGTACCGATCCAGCTGGGGTCCAGTGGAGCCTGGTGCATGGTGGTACCAGGAGCGGTTCCTGCAGAACCGGCTCCTGGGGCACCCCGGGGTGCCGGTACCGATCCAGCTGGGGTCCAGTGGAGCCTGGTGCATGGTGGTACCAGGAGGGGTTCCTGCAGAACCGGCTCCTGGGGCACCCCGGGGTGCCGGTACCAACCCAGCTGGGGTCCAGTGGAGCCTGGTGCATGGTGGTACCAGGAGGGGTTCCTGCAGAACCGGCTCCTGGGGGACCTCGGGGTGCTGGTACCGACCCAGCTGGGGCTCAGCAGGGTCTGGTACATGGTGGTACTGGGAGCGGTTCCTGCAGAACCGGCTCCTGGGGGACCCCGGGGTGCCGGTATCGATCCAGCTGGGGTCCAGTGGAGCCTGGTGCATGGTGGTACCGGGAGCGGTTCCTGCAGAACCGGCTCATGGGGGACCCCGGGGTGCCGGTACCGATCCAGCTGGGGTCCAGTGGAGCCTGGTGCATGGTGGTACCGGGAGCGGTTCCTGCAGAACCGGCTCCTGGGGGACCCCGGGGTGCTGGTACCAACCCAGCTGGGGTCCAGTGGAGCCTGGTGCATGGTGGTACCGGGAGCGGTTCCTGCAGAACCGGCTCCTGGGGGACCCCGGGGTGCTGGTACCAACCCAGCTGGGGTCCAGTGGAGCCTGGTGCATGGTGGTACCAGGAGGGGTTCCTGCAGAACCGGCTCCTGGGGGACCCTGGGGTGCTGGTACCGGCCCAGCTGGGGCCCAGCAGGGTCTGGTGTGTGGTGGTACCAGGTGGTACTGGGAGCGGTTCCTGCAGAACCGGCTCCTGGGGCACCCCGGGGTGCCGGTACCGATCCAGCTGGGGTCCAGTGGAGCCTGGTGCATGGTGGTACTGGGAGCGGTTCCTGCAGAACCAGCTGCTGGGGGACCCTGGGGTGCTGGTACCGACCCAGCTGGGGCTCAGCAGGGTCTGGTGCATGGTGGTACCAGCGGGTGCTGGTTCTGGTTCCTGCAGAACCAGCTCTGGGGGGCATCTAGGGGACCCCGGGGTGCTGGTACCAACCCAGCTGGGGCCGAGCAGGGTCTGGCGCATGGTGGCACCAGGTCTGGAACCACCAAAACCAGTTCCTTGTGGAGCAGCTGGGGCACCCCGGGGTGCTGGTACTGGTCCAGCTGGGGCTCAGCAGGGTCTGGTGCATGGCGGTACCAGCTGGTACCGGGTCTGGGTCCTGCAGAACCGGCTCCTGGGGGACTGTAGAGCAGCTGGGGGACCCCAGGGTGCTGGTACCAGCTCAGCTGGGGCTTGTCAGGGTCTGGTGCATGGTGGTACTGGCTGGTACCAGGTCTGGAACCACCAAAACCAGTTCCCTGGAGGTCGTGGAGCAGCTGGGATACCCTGGGGTGCTGGTACTGGTCCAGCCAGGGTTCGGCAGGGTCTGGTGCGTGGTGGTACCAGGTCTGGATCCACCAAAACCAGTTCCCTGGGGGTCGTGGAGCAGCTGGGGCACCCCGGGGTGCTGGTACTGGTCCAGCTGGGGCTCAGCAGGGTCTGGTGCATGGCGGTACCAGCTGGTACCGGGTCTGGGTCCTGCAGAACCAGCTCCTGGGGACCCCGGGGTGCTGGTACTGGTCCAGCTGGGGCTCAGCAGGGTCTGGTGCATGGTGGTACTGGCTGGTACCAGGTCTGGATCCACCAAAACCAGTTCCCTGGAGGTCGTGGAGCAGCTGGGGCACCCCGGGGTGCTGGTACTGGTCCAGCTGGGGCTCAGCAGGGTCTGGTGCATGGCGGTACCAGCTGGTACCGGGTCTGGGTCCTGCAGAACCAGCTCCTGGGGACCCTGGGGTGCTGGTACCAGCTAAGCCGGGGTCCAGCAGGGTCTGGTGCATGGCGGTACCAGCTGGTACCGGGTCTGGGTCCTGCAGAACCAGCTCTGGGTGGGCTCTGCGGAGCAGCTGGGTTGGAGCGATGCTCTCTGCAGGCTCAGGGTTGCGTTGCACCGTCCCCCTCTTCCCCCCCCCCCCCCCCCCCAAAACGAGCTGTTTCCACCCGGTTTTGCACCGGCGGGGGACACGGTCCCTCTCCTCGGTGGCGGCAGGGTGGCTTCCCGCCGTGGTGGCTCCCCGTGAGGCTGGGGTGCAAATCGCGGCCATCGCCGTGCACGGAGGAGCCGCGCGCGACCGCGACCGCGCAGACCGCCCCGGCCCTTCCTCCGCTCGCCGCCGGCTGAGACGCCCCTTCTCTCCCCTCTGCCTCTCCCCCAGGGCGCCCCAGCGCCCCGAGCCTCTTCCCGCTGGTCTCCTGCGGCACGCCGGAGAGCAGCGAGCTCTACTCGGTGGGCTGCTTGGCCCTGGACTTCCTGCCCGAGGCGCTCGCCTTCTCCTGGACCAACTACGCCAACGAGAGCGTCTCCGGCGGCGTCGCCGTCTTCCCCGCGACCCTCGCCGACGGGCTCTACACGGCCGCCAGCCAGCTGACGCTGCCGCTGCCCGACGGCAAGAGCCAGCAGCCCTTCTACTGCCGGGCCCGGCACTCGGAGGGCGACCGCTACCTGCGGGTGGTCAACCCCGGTGAGTCCCGTCCCCCCGCCCCGGCCGCGCGGGGCCTTTCGGTGAGGGGGGACGTGTGGCGCGTGCTCAGCTCTCGCCCGTCCCGCAGCAGACCCGGTCGACGCCGTCCCCGCGGTGAGCATCCACCCGCCGTCCCGGGACGACTTCGAGGGGCCCTACAGGAACTCCACGGTCCTCTGCCGGGTGGTCAGCCCCCGCGGCCTGCCCGTCGCCGTGCAGTGGCTGAGGAACGGGGCTCTGCAGGAGGCCGGCGTGGCCACCGAGCGCCCCGTCCCCGACGGCCGCGGCGGCTACGTCACCAGCAGCGGCCTCTCCGTCTCCGAGTCGGACTGGAACGCCGGCACCACCTACACCTGCAAGGTGGACGCCGAGATGCGGAACACCAGCAAGGCCATGGAGTGCGGCTGTAAGTCCCCCCGCCCGCCGACGGCCCTCGCGGGGAGGGGACGCAGCTGCTGAAACGCCCCCCTTGCCCCCGCTGCAGATGACCACCAGCCGGACGTGAAGATCGTGGTGAGGACCGTCGCCCCGGCTTTCGCCGACATCTTCATCGACAAGGTGGCCAAGCTGACCTGCCGGGTGGCCAACCTGCCCAGCGTGGAGGGCCTGGCCATCGCCTGGGGCAAGGAGTCGGGCCAGGAGCTGGAGACCAAGACGTTGCCCCAGGTGCTGCAGCCCAACGGCCTCTACAGCGTGGACGGCGTGGCCACCGTCTGCGCCGACGAGTGGGACAAGGGGGAGGTCTACACGTGCAGAGTGAGCCACCCCGAGCTGCTCTTCCCCGCCGAGGAAAAGCTGCAGAAGAAGAGCGGTGAGCTGCCCTTTCTTTGCTTTCAAATCGGGGAAGGCAAAGCGCGTCGGCGTCCGAGCTCAGGGCGTCGCTCGCGTGCGCGCGCGAATCGCTGCAAAGGGGCTGCTCCCGCGGCAGAAACGGGCTGAAAATGCAAGAATTGCTGCCATTGCATTGGGTTTTTTAATGCAAAAATTGGGGAATTGTGCTTGGAGCAACGCCCGCCACTTCTGTGCGCGCACGAATCGCTGCAAAGGGGCTGCTCCCGCAGCAGAAACGGGCCCAAAGTGCAGGAATTGCTGCCATTGGGTTGGGGTTTTTGGCAAAAATTGGGGAAAGCAGGCGCGTTGCGTTTCTGCTTGGAGCCCCAATGCACGCGCGTCGCAGCGACTCGTGCGTGCGCCAAGGTTTGCTCCTGCGGCAGAAACGGGCTCAAAATGCAGGAATTGCCGCAACCCGCTCCCAACCCCCCTTCCTCCGGGACGCACGGCTCTTCCCAACCGCCCGTCTCCCTCTTCCCACCGCGCAGACAGCGACGCCAAGGCCCCGTCCATCTACGTCTTCTCGCCGCCGGCCGAGCAGCTCTCCATGCACGAGACGGCGACGGTGACCTGCCTGGTGAAGGGCTTCAACCCGCCCGACCTCTTCGTCCGCTGGCTGCGCAACGGGGAGCCGGTGGCGGCCGGCGACTACGTGACGCTGCCGCCGGCGGCCGAGGGGCAGCCGCCGCGCTCCTACTTCACCTACAGCGCCCTGAGCGTCGGCGGCGAGGACTGGGCCGCCGGCAACGTCTACACCTGCCTGGTGGGGCACGAGAAGCTGCCGCTGCAGGTGGCCCAGAAGTCGGTGGACAAGTCCTCGGGTAAACCCACCTCGGTCAATGTGTCCCTGGTGCTCTCCGACGCCGCCAGCGCCTGCTACTAACGCCCTCCGAGGCCCCCCCGTCCCCCACGCGTGTGTACATACAACCTCTACATAAAAAAAAATCAAAAAAAAAAAAAGAAAATCCTTCCCTCGATGTTGTTTCTGGAGTGCAAAATTGTTCCCTCTTCTAGACGGGGAAAAACCCAGCAATAAAGTCGATTCTCTCTTTTGGACTCAACCATCACCCCCATGCGATCTTTGGCTCGTGCGGCCTGGGGGGACGCGTCGGATGCTCCGGAAAGGCCCCGGCTCTGCGTCCGCGCTCCTCCCTGGCTCTTCTCGCGTCGCCTTGGGGCATTTTAGCTGCAGGGCGAAGGAGGCGCCGGCCGGCGTCGTCCCGGCTGCCGCGCGGCTTTCGCTTGGCGCCTGCGGCGTTTGCACCCTCTCGCAGCGGCTTGCGGGGCCCCGGCTTGCGCGTGCAATTGCAGCCAGCGTCCTTTTGCACCTCTTCTGCCTCTCCGCCCGCTTGGGAGGCGTCTCGGCGTGTTGGAGAGCCTGGAGGAAGGCTCGGCGCTGCTTTCTTGCGCCGCTTGACGCGATACCTGCCTTATTTTTCCCCCCTTTCCCGGGGTATTTAGGGATGCGTTGGCCCTGCGCGGCGGGGGGATGCGCGCACGCACACGTCCCCCTTTGCAGCAGCAGCTTGCGGAGGCTTTAGAGCATCTTTTCCTTTAAAAAAGGGGGAATCGTGTCCCCCACTGAAGCCCTTCAGGGGAGCGTCATGAGGAGAAGCAATGTGCATGCTGGGAAAGGGCTCCACTTTGGGGCGGAATAGGGGAAAATCTGCCCCGGAACCGGAGGCAGCAGGAAACGCTGCAAAGAGGGATCAAAAATGAGCACGAAGAGGGAAAAGCTGCTGTTCTTTTTTGGAGAGACGCCTCTTCCAGCACAGGAGCTGCCTGGGCCATTCGCAGGCAGAAGTTGGGGCAGCCGGAAGGGTTTTCCCAGGGGAAAAACGTCCTCCGGGAGGGATTTTGCACCCGGAGGGGTTTTGCCTCAACGGAGCCTGTTTGCAGGGGTGGCAAAGCTGCCCGAGGCCAAAGAAAGCTGCAAATTTGGGTGCGAAGCCCCAAACTTGGCGCGTTTGCACCCGTTGGGCGTGAGCCGAGGGGCGAAGCAAGCGCGGGGTCAGTGCGTAGTAGGAAACAGTCCAACCCCCGATGACAAAGCTAAAGAGGGGGAAAAAAATAGCGCCAGACCCCAAATCATGGTTTTTCCTTAGCTAGTTGTGCCTTTCCTTGAATGCACGACCCCAAATCCGCAATGCTCGGGGATCCCTGTGCTCTCTGTCGGAGCATGTTTCTTTTGGGGCGTCTCAGCCCCAGCTGATGCAAGAGCAAAACTGAGATTTTATTTATTTTTTTTATGATTTTTCGTCTGCTGAATGCAATGCGACCTCAGCTGCCGGTGCTTGTGCGATGCTTTGCAGCGGAGGGGGCAAAAGCTTATCCGCGGCGGCGAATGCAGCGCGACCGCAGAAATGGGGCTTTTCGGGAGCATCCGCCCCGGAAAGGGTGTTTTTGGGGGAAAAGGAGCCGGGTTCAGCGCTGGAGCTGATTTACCCCAGCGCGCTCCGGTGTCCCAGCTCACGGCGGAGCAATGGGCAGATGGAAAAGCCGCCTCAAAAACAGAGCCCAAACTCCCCCTCCCACCATCGAATTTGCAGGGAATTTGCAGGGAATTTTGCAAATTTGCCAATTTTGCCGATTGCATCCAGCTGCAACCATTTCCTGGGGTTTTTCCTCTGCGTGCCGACCCATTCTCCCGTGGCGATGGCTTGCGACAAATTCCCGCTCCTCGGTGGCTCCCACTTAACGCACGGAAACCCCAAAACCCGCCGTGGGGACGGGTGCCCCCGGCAAGGCCGAGGTTGCTTTCGCAAACCAGCCCCGGTTTTGGCTGCTTTGGGGCGTTTTCCCCTGTCGCTTCCACCTCCCTGTGGCTTTCGGAGCTGCAGCCCCTGTTTTGCAGCACCCGACCCCGTGCGACCCCCGCCCGGTGCAAAGCCGCAGCAAAACGGGGCCAAACGCGGCAAAACGGGGCCTTTTTCCCCGGCCGGGCGGAGGAGCTAACTTGCTTTTGACTCTGTCCCAAGCCTACCTGGACGGCTTCACGGAGGTGGAAGAGGAGGACCTGAACAACCTCTGGACCACAGCGTCGACCTTCATCGTCCTCTTCATCCTCAGCCTCTTCTACAGCGCCACGGTGACCTTGATCAAGGTACGGGCTAAATCGCCGCCTTCGCTCCCCGGTCCTGCTCCACCCCGGCGGTGCAAAAGACCCAGGCGGAAAGTTTTTTTCCCCAATGGAAAAAAAAACGTGGATTCCTCCTGCGCTCTGGCCAAAAATCCCCTTTTTTCCACCCTTTTTTCCCAGGGTGTTTCAGCAAGTTTTTTTATTCATTTGTGCATATATTGAAAGGGGCTCAAAGCTGGATGCTAGGAGAAAGGATGGGAAATAGGATAGCGCAAAAAATACGTATAAAAAATAGAGTAAAAACCTATGTTTAACTCTGTGCTAATAAATGCATTTTGCTTTCCCCGATTCCAGGTGAAATAACCGGTTTCCTGGGAAAGGCACACTGCCCGAAGATGCCGCCACCGGCTCCGGCTCCTCGGCAGCCCGTTTCCCCGCCGGGAGGTTTCGGGACTCTCCTGCTCTCCGTTTCGGGCTTGTTTGGTGCCGGACCGGCGGCCGCGGAGTGGGAGGCGTTGCAGCCGGGCTTCGGTTGCCCTTGTGATTTGTTTTTTCCTTGTAAATAGCTGGAAAAATAAAGGTTCCTAGTGTTTCCCCAGCACGTGCCGTCTTTGCTTGCGTCCGCGCCGCGGTTTCCAGGGGGGATGCGCCATGCACGGAGCAAGGATATCCCATGCATGGAGCAAGGATTTTCCATGCACGGAGCAGGGATGCACCATGCACGGAGCAAGGATTTTCCGAGCATGGAGCAGGGATGCACCATGCACGGAGCAAGGATTTTCCGAGCATGGAGCAGGGATATCCCATGCATGGAGCGGGAATACGCCATGCACGGAGCAGGGATGTGCCATGCACAGGGCAAAGATATTCCATGCACGGAGCAAGGATATTCTATGCACAGAGCAGGAATACCCCACGTACGGAGCAGGGATTTTCCGAGCATGGAGCAGGGATATCCCATGCATGGAGCAGGGATGCTCCATGCATGGAGAGCGGGAATACGCCATGCACGGAGCAGGGATGTGCCATGCACAGAGCAAAGATATTCCACGCACGGAGCAGGGATTTTCCATGCACGGAGCAGGGATTTTCCACGCACGGAGCAGGGATGCCGTGGGGCAATGCAGCCAAGCAGGTCGAGTTGCACCGCAGCGTCCCGGGTGGGTTGCAAAAAGCTGCCACAAACCGGCCGGGATTTGGGTGCCGGACGGGGACGGACGTTGCCCGGGGGGCGGCGGGCGGCTGCGCAGCTCCTCCGGCGGTTTGCAAGGTGATCCGGAGGCTGGCTGCCGCTTTGGGGTTGGAAACCCGCCTTTTTTTTTGCAAAGCTTCCTCAGAGGTTTTCCAGCTTCGTCCCCCCCCTCCCCACAGGGAAGCCGGCAAGAGGCAGCGTCTACCCCATCGTGCCTTGCTGCAGCGCCGGCGCCCCGGGCACGGACGCCCTCCTGGCCTGCCTGGCCACGGGCTTCAGCCCGGGCAGCGGCATCAAGTGGATCCTGCCGGAGTCGGGCAGCGCCGTCTTCATCCTCCCGCCGCTGCCGCCGCCACCCCGCCAGGACGTGGCCGCCGGGACCCACCTCATGGTGCTGCGGGACCCGGGGCGCCGGCAGGCGCTGAGCTGCAGCGTGACCTTCGGCGACAGGCAGACCATGTCCAAGGCCTTCCCGCCGGACGGTGAGGACGTGGCGGCCGGTTTGCTGCCAGGAAAGCAACCGTCCCCGTTGCAACCTGCTCGTTGGTCGCAACCTGCTCGTTGGGTGCAACTTGCCCATTGGGTGCAACCTGCCCATCGGGTGCAACCTGCCCATTGGGTGCAACCTGCCCATCGGGTGCAACCTGCTCGTTGGGTGCAACTTGCCCATTGGGTGCAACCTGCTCGTTGGGTGCAACCTGCTCATTGGTTGCAACCTGCTCGTTGGTTGCAACCTGCCCATCGGGTGCAACCTGCTCGTTGGGTGCAACCTGCCCGTTGGGTGCAACTTGCCCATCGGTTGCAACTTGCCCATCGGTTGCAACTTGCCCGTTGGGTGCAACCTGCTCGTTGGGTGCAACCTGCCCATTGGTTGCAACCTGCTCGTTGGGTGCAACTTGCCCATTGGGTGCAACTTGCCCATTGGGTGCAACCTCCCGTTGGTTGCAACCTGCCCATCGGGTGCAACCATCCCTGTTGCAACCTGCCCATCGGGTGCAACCTGCCCATCGGGTGCAACCTGCCCTCGGTCGCAGCCTCCCGTCGGTCACAGCCCCCCGTCGAGGGGCCGGGCTGACGGGGACTCTCTGCCCCGGCAGCGTGCGGGGCGGCGCGGCCGTCCTCCCGCGTGCACCTGGTGGAACCGCCGTGCCCGGCGGCCGAGGGCCCGGCGCCGCCGGAGCTGGTCTGCATTGTCTGGGGCTTCGGGAGCGGCGGGGCGGCGGCGGCGGCGACGACGTGGCTGCTCAACGGGCGGGAGACGGGCCTGGAGGCGCGGGTGTCCCTCGGCGAGGGCGAGGACGGCTCCGCCAGCAGCTACAGCCGGCTGGAGATCACCCGCGAGAGCTGGGACGCCGGCGACGTCTACACCTGCAAGGTGACCTACTCGGGCGGAGACGGGGCCGTGGAGATGCACAACAGCAGCAAGTGCCAGGGTGAGAGGCCCGGACGGGCGGTGGGGGCGCGCGCGGGGCAGGGATGCGACGGACGGCTGGACGGAGGGATGCACGTGTGCGCGATGGACGTGATGGATGGGTGCGTGGTGGGTGGACGGACTTGTGCCTGCACGATGGATGAGATGGATGGATGGATGGACTCATGCATGCAAGATGGACATGACGGATGGGTGGATGGATGGACTCGTGCATGAACGATGGACGAGATGGATGAGTGCAGGGGTGGGTGGATGGACTCGTGCCTGCATGATGGACGTGATGGATGGGTGCAGGGGTGGGTGGATGGACTTGTGCATGCACGATGGACGTGATGGATGGGTGCAGGGGTGGGTGGATGGACTTGTGCATGCACGATGGACGTGATGGATGGACGGATGGACTCCTGCCTGCACGATGGACGTGATGGATGGATGGATGGACTCGTGCATGAATGATGGACGTGATGGATGAGTGCAGGGGTGGGTGGATGGACTTGTGCATGCACGATGGACATGATGGATGGGTGCCTGGGTGGATGGATGGACTCCTGCCTGCACGATGGACGTGATGGATGGGTGCACGGGTGGACGGACTCATGCACGATGGGGACACGGACACGATGGAGGACAAGGACGAGGGGGAGGCAACTGCCAGCCTCGCGGTCCCTCACCCCCTGCTGCCCCCCCGCCCTTGCAGCCTGCCTCAGCGGCTCGATGACGCCCCGGCTGTACGTGACCCAGCCGTCCTTCGGCGACGCGCTCGCCGGCAAGGCCGTGGCCAGCTGCCTGCTGCTGGGCTGGCACCTGCGCGGCGCCAAGCTCTTCTGGCAGGCGGGCGGGAGCCGCCAGCCGGAGCGGCCCGTGGGGACCGTCACCCCGCACGCCAACGGCACCGAGAGCCTGCTCACCACCTACCCCGTCTCCCTGGAGCAGTGGAAGGCCGGCCTGAGGCTCGCCTGCCACGCCGACGTCCCCTGCCACGGCAGCATCTCCGAGGAGCTCGCCGTGGGGCCGGCACGTGAGTCGCCCCGGGGTGGCGGCGGGGGTGCACGAGGGCGTGCAGTGTTGCACGGCCGTGCACGAGGTTGCACGGGGATGCACGAGGTGATATGGCATCGTATGGCCGTGCATGGGGTTGCAGGGGATTGCACGGGGTTGCAGGGAGTTGCACAGGGTTGCAGGGAGTTGCACGGGGTTGCAGGGGATTGCACGGGCTTGCAGGGGATTGCACGGGGTTGCAGGGGCTTGCAGGAGATTGCACGGGGTTGCATGGGGTTGCAGGGGGTTGCAGGGGGTTGCACGGGGTTGCAGGGGATTGCACAGGATTGCACGGGATTGCAGGGGGTTGCACGGGGTTGCACGGGGTTGCACGGGCTTGCAGGGGATTGCACGGGGTTGCACAGGATTGCACGGGGTTGCACGGGGTTGCACGGGATTGCAGGGGATTGCCCGGGGTTGCCCGGGGTTGCACGGGGTTGCACGGGGCCACGCGGGCTTGCACAAACCCCTCTCTCCCCTCCGGAGACCCCCTAACCGCACACCCCGCCGCTCCTTTCCCCCCCGCCGCCCCCGGCCTTGCAGCGGGCCCGAGGAAGGTGCCGGTGGTGACCGTCTCCCGCGCCGTCCTCGAGGGCTCGGGGACGAGCGTCCCGGCGGCGCGGCTGCTCTGCGAGGCCAGCGACTTCTCCCCGCGGGACATCAGCGTGCGCTGGGAGGCGGAGGGCGCCGAGGAGCCCCCCGAGCGCTACGAGAGCGGCCCCGTGGCCGGCGACGGCCCCTTCTACACCCACAGCCTCCTCCGCGTGGCGGCCGGGCGGGAGGCGGCCAACTACACCTGCGTCGTGCAGCACCCGGCCGCGGAGCAGCCGCTGCGTGTCACGGGCCGCGCCGGTAAGCAGCGGCGCGGTCGTCCCCGCCGGCGCGTCCCGTCCCGTCCCGTCCCGTCCCCGCCGCGGTGCAATTCCTCCTCCCGCCGCGGCGCAAAAAGGGACGGGGACGCCGCGCCGCCGCGCAGCCCCCCGCCGCGCCGCGAGGCCCGTCCTCCCTCCCCGGGAGGGTTTTCGGGTGCAAACGCGACTTGCAGCCCCGGGAGGAGGTTGCAGGCGATAAACCCGGCGCCGCCGGACCCTTCTCGCAGGTGTCCCCAGCCCCCAGCGCCCGCGGGTCTCCGTCTTCCTCGCCCCCGGCGGCAGCGGCGGCGGCGGGGAGCTGGCCTGCTTCGCCGCCGGTTTCCACCCGCCCGGCGTCGACATGCGCTGGGAGGCGGCGGGCGGCCGGCGGCTGGACTGCGCCGGCGAGCGGGTGGCCCTGGCCGACGGCACCTTCCAGCAGCGCTGCACGGCCACGCTGGGCGCCGAGGAGTGGCGGGCCGGCGGCACCTACGCCTGCACGGTGACCCACGGGCCGTGGGCGGAGGAGAAGTCGCTCGCCCACCCCGGTGAGACGCCCTGCGACGCCGCGGCGAGCCTTGCAATGCCATCGCGCGCCTTGCAACGCCGTGGCGAGCCTTGCAACGCCGTGGCGAGCCTTGCAATGCCATCGCGCACCTTGCAATGCCGTGGCGAGCCTTGCAATGCCGTGGCGAGCCTTGCAATGCCATCGCGCACCTTGCAATGCCGTGGCGAGCCTTGCAATGCCATCGCGCACCTTGCAACGCCGTGGTGAACGTTGCAACGCCGTGGTGAGCCTCGTGACGCAGCAGAAAGCCTTGCAACGCCGTGGCGAGCCTTGCAATGCCATCGCGCACCTTGCAATGCCGTGGCGAACCTTGCAAAGCCGTGGCATGTCCTGCAATGCCGTGGCACGCCTTGCAATGTGGCAGAAAGCTTTACAACGCCGTGGCCAGCCTTGCAATGCGGCAGAAAGCCTTGCAATGCCGTAACGAGCCTTTTAATGCCATGGCACACCTTGCAACGCCGTGGCGAGCCTGGCAATGCCATCGCACACCTTGCAATATTGTGTTGAGCCTTTTAATGCCATGGCACACCTTGCAATGCCGTGGCATGTCCTGCAATGCCGTGGCATGTCCTGCAATGCCGTGGCAAGTCTTGCAATGCTGCGGCACGCCTTGCAACAGAACGACAAGTTTGAAATGGGGTGGGAAGCCTTGCAACGCTGTGGCACACCGTGCTTTGCCGCGGCGAGCCTTGCACCGTGCTGGGTGCTGCATTTGCTTTGCAAGGTGCCGAAGCGCGATGCATCCCGCCAGCTTTCAGCGCCGATCACCCCCACGCATTCCCACTGTCGAACAGCTAAAAATACTCTGGTTTTTTTGCCCCCCTCTCTCCGCGGTCGCAGGTTGCCAGACGCCGCCGCCGTCCTCGTCCTCGGTGCAGCCGCCGCCTTTCCGGGAGCTCTTCCTGCGCGGGGCGGCCGAGCTGACGTGCAGCGGGCCGCGGGGCAGCGCCGTGCTGGGCTGGCTGGTGCAGGGGCGCCCGGCCGAGCCCGGGGCCGTGCGGACGCAGCCCGGCGCCGAGGGCGGGGGGCCCCGCAGCCGGCTGCGCGTCAGCCTGCGCCAGTGGAACGACACGGCCCGCTTCGCCTGCCGCCTCCGCAGCGGCGCCGAGGAGACGCGGCTGGAGCTCAGCCGCACCACGGGTGAGGGCCGGGGGCCTCGGGGGCGTCCGGGGGGGCGGTGGGGGTTCGGAGAGCCCGTGCAACGCCGTGGCGAGCCTTGCAATGCGGTGCTGAGCCTTGCAACGCCGCGCTGAGCCTTGCAATGCGATAGCGAGCCTTGCAGCGCTGCAAAGAGCCTTGTAACGCTGCAAAGAGCCTTGCAACACTGCAGAGCGCCTTGTAACGCTGCGAAGAGCTTTGCAATGCTGTAAAGAGCCTTGTAACGCTGCAAAGGGCCCCGCAACGCTGCAAAGGGCCTTGTAACGCTGCAAAGGGCCTTGTAACGCTGCAAAGGGCCTTGTGAGGCTGCAAAGAGCCTTGTGAGGCTGCGAAGAGCCCTGCAATGCTGCAAAGAGCCTTATAATGCTGCAAAGGGCCTTATAATGCTGCAAAGGGCCTTATAATGCTGCAAAGGGCCTTGCAGTGCTGTAAAGAGCCTTGTAACGCTGCAAAGAGCCCTGCAATGCTGTAAAGAGCCTTGTAACGCTGCAAAGAGCCTTGAAACGCTGCAAAGAGCCCTGCAATGCTGCCAAGAGCCTTGTAACACTGCAAAGAGCCTTGTAACGCTGCAAAGAGCCTTGCAATGCTGCAAAGAGCCTTATAATGCTGCAAAGAGCCTTGTAACGCTGCAAAGAGCCTTGTAACGCTGCAAAGAGCCTTGTAATGCTGCAAAGAGCCTTGCAGTGCTGCAAAGAGCCTTGTAACGCTGCAAAGAGCCTTGTAATGCTGCGAAGAGCTTTGCAATGCTGCAAAGAGCCCTGTAATGCTGCAAAGGGCCTTGTAACGCTGTGAAGAGCCTTGTAACGCTGCAAAGAGCCCAGCAACGCTGCAAAGAGCCCAGCAACGCTGTGCAAAGAGCCCAGCAACGCTGTGCAAGGGAGCGCGAGAAAGGGGCCGCCGGTGCCAGTGCCGGTGCTCGGCCACGGCCCCCAGCTGCCCCCCGTCCCCCGCAGGCCCCTTGAAGCCGCCGACCATCCACGTGCTGCCGTCGTCGGTGGCGGAGGCCTGCGGCAGCCGCAACTTCACCCTCTTCTGCGTCGCCGACGATTTCTACCCGCCGGAGGTCGCGGTGTGGTGGCAGCGGGGCGGCGGGGGGGGCCCGGCCGGCGAGGCCGTCGCCCCGAGCTGCGACCACGAGGCCCGGCGCTGCTCGGCCGTGGCCAGGCTGGAGGTGGCCCGCAGCGAGTGGGCCGGGGGGGCCTCGTACGGCTGCTTCGCCGCCCACATCGCCGCCGCCGCCGTGGCGGAGAGGACCGTGGACGCCGACACCGGTGAGGGCGCCTCTTCCCCGCTTCTTGCGTTTTTTTGGGCATTCTTGCACGCGCGGGGCTGCAGACGCCCTGCCGGGGGGCTCGGGGGACGCGACGGACCCCCGCTTTCCTCCCGCAGGCCTCTGGGACTGCGGCGTCCCGCCCCCGGTGCCCTGCGGGCTGCTGGCCGACGGCGACGACGCCGATCCCGAGGACACCGACGGCGCCTGGACCTCCTTCTCCACCTTCGTCGTCCTCTTCCTCGTCCTGGTCTTCTACAGCGGAGTCGTCACGTTCATCAAGGTGGTGATGGGGCTGCGGCGAGGCTGCGCTCCCCCCCCGAGAAACGTCCCTTTCTCTCGTCCTTGCATGGACGGCGTTGCTTCGTGTCGCGTTGCGTTGCAGTGTGCTGCGTTGCACAACCTCGTGTCGCGTTGCACAACCTCGTGTCGCGTTGCACAACCTCGTGTCGCGTTGCACAGCTTTGCGTTGCGCTCTGCAGCCTTGCATCACGTTGCACAACCTTGTGTCGCGTTGTGCAGCCTTGCAGTGTGTTGCACACCCTTGCACTGCGTTGCACACTCTTGCATCGCTTTGCACACCCTCACATCGCGTTGCACACCCTTGCATTGCGTTGTACACCCTTGCATTGCGTTGCACACCCTCGCATTGCATTGCACACCCTCGCATCGCATTGCACACCCTCGCATTGCGTTGCACACCCTTCCATTGCGTTGCACACTCTTGCATTGCGTTGCACACTCTTGCATCGCGTTGCACACCCTCGCATTGCGTTGCACACCCTTCCATTGCGTTGCACACCCTCGCATTGCGTTGCACACTCTTGCATCGCGTTGCACACCCTCGCATTGCGTTGCACACCCTCGCATTGCGTTGCACACCCTTCCATTGCGTTGCACACTCTTGCATTGCGTTGCACACTCTTGCATCGCGTTGCACACCCTCGCATTGCGTTGCACACCCTTCCATTGCGTTGCACACCCTCGCATTGCGTTGCACACTCTTGCATCGCGTTGCACACCCTCGCATTGCGTTGCACACCCTTCCATTGCGTTGCACACCCTCGCATTG
This sequence comes from Dromaius novaehollandiae, assembly GCF_036370855.1. Classification (NCBI taxonomy): domain Eukaryota; kingdom Metazoa; phylum Chordata; class Aves; order Casuariiformes; family Dromaiidae; genus Dromaius; species Dromaius novaehollandiae. The sequence goes on from NC_088135.1 coordinate 301,258, forward strand.
CGTTGCACACCCTCGCATTGCGTTGCACACCCTTCCATTGCGTTGCACACCCTTGCATTGCATTGCACACCCTCGCATCGCACACCTTTCTCCCTAACCTCTCCCTTTCTCCCCTCGCAGGTGAAATAACGCCCAGCGCCGCCCGCGCGCCCCGAGGCCCGTCCCAACCCCTCCTCGGCCGCCGGCCCGTCGGAGCCGTGCGCCCGCCGCGCGTTTCCCCTCTGCCCGCTGCCTTCCCGGGCCGGAGCGCCCCGCGGTATCGGTCGCGCGAGGGTCGTTTGCGCACGCGCCTGTGCTGCCAAGGCGGGATGGCTGCGCGCGCCGTCCTCGTGCTGCGAACGCATCCTGCAAAACGGGCGAGGAAGAGCGCGGAGCGGCGCTGGCAATGCCCCGGCGCAAACGCCGCGGACTCCCCGCGCTCGGAGAGACGCCAGGGAGCAGCAGAGAGGGAGAAACCCGGCGGGGACGGATGCAAAAGCCGGCGGCGGGACTGCGGCCGCGCGATGCAAAAAAACGGCTTTTGCACCGCAATCGCTGACCCCCCCCCTTTTTCTAAATGGATTTCCAGCTTTTGCTCATCGTTCCACGGCGCTCGCGGGGGTTTTGGTGGAGAAACGCAGGCCGCGCGCTTCCCAATAAAAAAAAAAACGCCACTTTCGCCGTCTCCGTAGCTCCCTGCCTCAGTTTCCCGACCGTTGCAACAACCCGTCGCTTCCCTCTTGGCACCGCCGGGAAAGGGGTGAAAATGGGACATTTTGGGGCTGAAAGCGGCGATTTGGGTTGCAAGGGAAGCTTATCGGCTATTTTTACCCGCCGCAAGCGGCTGGGTTGCCTTTTCCTCCCCAATACATCCCCGCGCTGACTCAGAGGGAGAAAACGCGTTTTTGGTAAACAGGACACATCTGGCTGCCGGGAGCCCAAAATCCAGATGTTTGGGGCCGCCCGTGGGCACGGCGCCGGGGGCAACACCTGCCCCGGCTCCGATTTTAACCCACTTCTGCTCCGAAAATGACTCAGCGGCGGCAACGAGCAGCCCGAAAGGCGTGGGAAAGCGGCCGTGGGAAGTGAAAAATAATTAAAAAAAAAAGACGCCTTTTACCGTAAACGGGAGGTTTGGGGCTGGGCCGAGAGGGGAGACGCCGGGCCCGCGGGGTGCGGGGGCCTGTGGGCGCCGTCCTGGCAGATCGGGGCTTGCAAGGAAAACAGGGAGAAAAGGGGGTTTTGACCCTTTTGGAAGTTTAGAGATTGAGGTGCAATGCACCAAAACACCCCGGGGATCATCGCAAGGGAAAATGGGGTTTTTTTGCAAACCGATGGAAATTGAGGTGCAATGCACCAAAGTGCCGGGTCTCATTGCGAGGGAAAATGGGGTTTTTTTGCAAACCGATGGAAATTGAGGTGCAATGCACCAAAGCGCCCAGGAATCATCCCAAGGGAAAATGGGTTTTTTTGCAAACCGATGGAAACTGAGGTGCAATGCACCAAAGCACCGGGTCTCATTGCAAGGGAAAATGGGGTTTTTTTTTTGCAAACCGATGGAGACTGGGGCAGGGATGGGCGGAAGGGGGTTGGTTTTATTCCCTGCGTTTTCCGCGCGGCGCAAAGCCGCCTCCAGCGCTGCGCCGGGGCGAGGAGGACCGCGGGGACGAAGGTCTCGGCGCTCGGGGAGGCCTGGAGCAGTCACAGCACCTAGGAGAGACGCCCAGGGCCAAATCGCACGCAATCGTTGCTCGTTAATCACCTGTGCGCGCCGGCCGCTAACGAGCCTATCGCCGCCCGGCCGCGATTACCTTGAAGAGGGTGACGCCGGTGCTGTAGCAGAGGCTGAGGAGGAAGAGGAGGATGAAGGTCACGGCGGTCCAGAGGTTGCCGACGTCTTCCTCGCCCTCGGCCTGCGTGTCCTCGCCGAGCGTGACGAGCGGGCAGTCTGGGGGCGAGAGGGGGGCGGCGGTGAGCGGCCGGGGGGCGGCCGAGACCCCCCCAAACCCGCCGTGCAAGCCATGGGGATTTCGGTGCACGCCGCAAAGACCCCGATCGCACCCGTTTCCGTCACCGTCCTGCTCCGAAGCGCGGGGCGGAAAAAGGGGCCGCGGGGATTTTCGGTGCATGCAGCAAAACCCTCGTTTGCACCCGTTTCCCACCCAATCCCGCTCCCAAAGCTCGCTGCAAGCGGGATTTTTGGTGCGTGCAGCAAAACCCTAATTTCCACCCGTTTCCTACCCAATCCCGCTCGCTGCAAGCAGAGGGGCGATGGGGATTTTCGGTGCATGCAGCAAAACCCTAATTTCCACCCGTTTCCTACCCAATTCCGCTCCCAAAGCTCGCTGCAAGCAGGGGCTTTTCGGTGCATGCAGCAAAACCCTCATTTGCACCCGTTTCCCCCCCAGTCCTGCGTCACCCCTTTAATGATGATAGGAGGTGCTGGAAAACATGGCAAAAGCGCTGGGAAACGTGTTGCAAAAGCGCCGGGCCGTGCGTGCGGCTTGTCGTTCCGGGGGGAAAAACCACGTGTTTTGTGGTGTTGCCTCTCCTAGAAAGAGCAAATCGAGGGGGGAGGCTCTGCCCTTAATGGTGGCTGCGTGGCAAAACCGGATGCTCCTGCAGCCGGTGGCAGGAGGGGGCCGGTCGCGGGGCCGGTAAGGCCGAGTTTTAGGGATGCCCCGGCTCTTGGGGACGTTTCCTGCGGTTTTGGTGCATGCACGCGGCTCGCAAAGGGCCGGAGGAAGGGGGAAACCTCGTACGACGCCGCGTTTGGACGTGCACGTGTGGGACCCAGGGAGCTCCCGCCCCACGCACGGTTTTGGGGCGGCGCGGGGGGGTTTGCAAGCCCCTGCCCCGGACGAAGACCCCCCCCAGGCACGACCAAGCGCCGGCAGGTTGCAGGTATTTTTGCTTTATTTATCACAGCCCCCCGCCGCCGCGCGCCGGCGCGGCCCCGGCTCAGTAGCAGGTGAGTTCGGCGTCGGCCAGGACCACGGAGATGTTGACGGCGGCGGGTTTACCCGAGGCCTTGTCCAGGCTCTTGTGCACGAAGGTGACGGGGTTTCCCTCGTGCCCCACCACGCAGGCGAAGGAGTCGCCCCGCTGCCACTCCTCCGCGGGGACGCTCAGCTTGCTGTAGACCGTGTAGCCGTCGCCGTCCTCCTCGGGGCCGAAGACGGTGAAGCTCCCGGCGGGCACGGAGCGGTCCTGCTGGGTCCAGGTCACCAGGATGTCCTTGGGGTTGAAGCGCGTGGCCAGGCAGGTCAAGGTGGCCGTCTCCCCCAGGGCCAGCTCCTCCGGCGACGGCGGCAGGACGAGGACGGTGGGCGCCTGCACGGTGAGAGCTGCGGGCCGGGCGCAAGAGAAGGTCAGGGCGGCGGCGGGTGGGCTTGGACTGGCCCGGTTGGCTCTCCCAGTAGGCTAGACCCTTCCAGTAGGCTAGACCCTTCCATCGGACTGGCCCAGTTGGCTCTCCCAGTAGGCTAGACCCTTCCAGTAGGCTAGACCCTTCCATCAGACTGGCCCAGTTGGCTCTCCCGGTAGACTAGACCCTTCCAGTAGGCTAGACCCTTCCATCGGACTGGCCCAGTTGGCTCTCCCGGTAGACTAGACCCTTCCAGTAGACTAGACCCTTCCAGCAAACTGGCTCAGTTGGCTTTTCCAGTAGACTAGGCCCTTCCAGTAGACTAGGCCCTTCCAGTGGACTGGCCCAGTTGGCTCTCCCGGTAGACTAGACCCTTCCAGTAGGCTAGACCCTTCCATCGGACTGGCCCAGTTGGCTCTCCCGGTAGACTAGACCCTTCCAGTAGACTAGACCCTTCCACCGGACTGGCCCAGTTGGCTCTCCCAGTAGACTAGACCCTTCCAGTAGATTGCTCTCTTCCAGTAGACTGGCCCAATTGACCTTTCCAGTAGACTAGACCCATCCAACAGACAAGACCCTTCCAGCAAACTGGCCCAGTTGGCTTTTCCAGTAGACTAGGCCCTTCCAGTAGACTAGGCCCTTCCAGTGGACTGGTCCAGCTGACTCTCCCAGTAGACTAGGCCCTTCCAGTAGACTAGGCCCTTCCAGTGGACTGGTCCAGCTGACTCTCCCAGTAGACTAGGCCCTTCCAGTAGACTAGACCCTTCCAGCAGACTGGCCCAGCTGACTTTTCCAGTAGACTAGACTCTTCTGGTAGACTAACTCCTTCCAGCAGACTGGCCCAGTTGGCTCTCCCAGTAGACTAGACCCTTCCAACAGAGCGGCCTGGTCGACTCTCCCGGTAGACTAGACTCTCCCAGCAGCCCCGGCTCTCCAGCCAGCCCCGTCCAGCAGAGCAGCCTCTTCCAGCCAACCTCGACCTGCTCCTATCTCGCTGCAAACCCCGCCGTCCCCCGGGGCGGGGGGCTCGGAGCGGGGCGGGAAAGGGCGAGCTCCTACCTAGGTTCTTCTTTGAGGATTTGGTGATGGATGAGGGGAGCTCGGAGCCGCTCACGGTGCAGCTGAAGGTCTCGCCGGAGTTCCAGTCCTCGGCGCACACCTTCGCCGCGCTGGTGACTCGGTAGAGGCCGTTGTCCTGCTTCACCGCTTCCCCGTGGACCACGTCCAAGGGGGTGGCCTTCTGCCGCTGCCAGGAGAAGCTGATGCCGCTGGGCGTCTTGACGTTGGCTGCCACGCAGGTGAGGTTGGCCTCCTGGCTGAGGTAGAGGGCGTCCAAGGACGGGTTCTCCAGGGCGACCTCCAGCGACGTCGAGAGGGCAGCTGGGTGGAGGGAGCAGCGTTGAGAGGGATGCTCGACCAGCAATGGATTCCCGTTTTGCAGGCGTAGCTTCGAACCTTCCCGTTTTTCCCCGTCCTCGCGCTCTCCCCCATCGGGAAAAAAAGCCAAAAAGCGTTGCAACGGGTTTCCCCACTGCAGCGTCAGCGGCTGGACCGTGGCGCGTCGATACCTACCCCAGCAGGCATCAGCTTTGCAAGGAGCTCTCTAGCACAGCGGTTTTGCAAGGTATTATTTTTGCATCCACGGATCGCTTAGTCCATCCACTTCCTTAATACGCACTTTCAGTCTTCTGTTTGACCTCCGAAGCTCTTTTTTTAGAGCTAGCGTCACCTCTCTGACCTTCATTTCCGCACGCGCTCGGGGCGGCGAGGCTCGTCCGTGCATTGGTGCAGCCACGAACCCATCCGTGCATCCAGCCAGCCACCAACCCATCCATCCATCCATCCATCCATCCATCCATCCACCCACGTGTTCACGCATGCATCCACCCATCCACGTGTTCATCCATCCATCCATCCACGTCTTCATCCTTCCATCCATCCGTGACCTCCAGCAAACCACGGTCCCCCCCTTGCGCCCTACCGGGGCCGCGTCCCCCCCCCGGCCCCTCACCTGAGCAGGAGGTGCTGATGGTGCGCGTGATGGGCTCCGCCAGGGACGCGTGGGACACCTGGCAAGCGAACTCGGCCCCTCGATCCCAGCTTTTCCGGCTGACGTTGACCTGGCTCAGCTGTATGGCTTGGTTGTCGGAGCACTTGTCGCAGCGTTGGCTCTCCTGGGTCAGCGACACTACCTCTCGGTTCTGCAGCCACTGCACCGTGGCCGCGCCCTCGGAGAGCCCCTCGATGAGGCAGAGCAGCAGGACGGTATCGTCTGAGTTGTCTTCGTTTACGTAGCTCAGGATTTTTACCACGACGTTCACCTCTACTGGACATATATCTGCAGGGAAAGAGGATAAGGAAATCATTGTGGTGATCAACCAAGACGTCGCGCAACGCTGGGGGCAAGGCCGGGAGCAACTCCAGCCTATCTAGGAATCAACTGAGACGTCGTGCGATGCTGGGGGCAAGGCCGGGAGCAACTCTAGCCTATCTAGGAATCAACTGAGACGTCGCGCAACGCTGGGGGCAAGGCCAGGAGCAGCTCTAGCCTATCTAGGAATCAACCAAGACGTCATGCGATGCTGGGGACTAGGCCGGGAGCAGCTCTAGCCTATCTAGGAATCAACCGAGATGTCATGCGATGCTGGGGGCAAGGCCGGGAGCAACTCTAGCCTATCTAGGAATCAACCAAGACGTCATGCGATGCTGGGGACTAGGCCGGGAGCAGCTCTAGCCTATCTAGGAATCAACCGAGATGTCATGCGATGCTGGGGGCAAGGCCGGGAGCAACTCTAGCCTATCTAGGAATCAACCGAGATGTCATGCGATGCTGGGGGCAAGGCCAGGAGCAACTCTAGCCTTTCTAGGAACCAACCAATGCATCGTGCGATGCTGGGGGCAAGGCCGGGAGCAACTCTAGCCTATCTAGGAATCAACCGAGACGTCATGCGATGCTGGGGGCAAGGCCAGGAGCAACTCTAGCCTATCTAGGAACCAACCAATGCATCGTGCGATGCTGGGGGCAAGGCCAGGAGCAGCTCTAGCCTATCTAGGAATCAACCGAGACGTCATGCGATGCTGGGGGCAAGGCCGGGAGCAACTCCAGCCTATCTAGGAACCAACCAAGATGTTGTGCGATGCTGGGGGCAAGGCCAGGAGCAGCTCTAGCCTATCTAGGAATCAACCAAGACGTCATGCGATGCTGGGGACTAGGCCGGGAGCAACTCCAGCCTATCTAGGAATCAACCGAGACGTCATGCGATGCTGGGGGCAAGGCCGGGAGCAGCTCTAGCCTATCTAGGAATCAACCGAGACGTCATGCGATGCTGGGGGCAAGGCCAGGAGCAGCTCTAGCCTATCTAGGAATCAACCGAGACGTCGTGCGATGCTGGGGGCAAGGCCGGGAGCAACTCCAGCCTATCTAGGAACCAACCAACGCATCGTGCGATGCCCGGAGCAACCCCATTCCTTATCACCTTCTTCACCCCCGAAGTTCTTGGTGATGCTCGTGTCTGTGGAGCTGTGCTCCACGTTGCACTGGATGTCGTTCCCTTCCAGGTTGCTGACGGGCGTCGTGAGCTGGCTGCTGAAGCTGTAGAGGCTGTCGTCGCCCACCACGGCCGGGTAGGTCAAGGCGTCGTAGGCCGTGCTGGAAACCCAGCTGACGGTGGCGGGCTGGGGGAAATAGCTGCTCACGAAGCAGGCGACGGTGACGTTGACCTCGTCGCAGGCGCAGGGCTTCAGCGGGTAGACGACGGGCGCCTGGGCCGAGACTGCGGGAGAGGGACGGCGTCGCAGGGGGCCGCGGCGGGGGGCACCCGCCGGCTTTTGGCGGCCCGCCGAGGGTCCTCGAGCGACCCAGACGCCGCGGGGGCGGGGGCGGCTGCTTCCCACGGAAAAGCTGATGTGAAAGCGGCCCCCGAGGGGCCACCGCGGCCCCACGCGCCCGCCCGGAGCAGACGGCGGCGAGACGGGGCGGGGGGGCCCAAAACGGGAAGTTCAAAAGGGCAGGCGTTTCCCTCGAGACGGCGTTTCTCGACCCAAAATCGCGGGCCCCCCCGGCGCCGCCGGCCAGACGGAGACCCGCGCGTCACGGCGTCGCGCGCCGAGCCTTCCCCCGAAGCCCCGAGTTTCGGCGCGCGATGAGGGACCGGCTGGTGAGTGGCTCTGCAAGGGGGGCGCGGGATGGGGGGCTCCCCCAGCCCCGTTTTGGGGGGCCACCGTGATTTTTGGGGGTTGCAAAGTGCCTCCCGAGGGGCAGGAGAGCTGCTGGTTCCTGCTGGCACGGAGCAGCCGGGAGGAGCGATGGGGCGCGGGGGCAGCTCGCAAGGAAGGGGGCAGCTGGGGGAGCGAGGGGCAGCGCGGGGGCTGCGTTTGCAACGGGCTGCGGCTCAAAAAGCAGCATCGCGCGCACGGCTGGAAGCCGAGCGTTGCAGGCACGGCTCGAAAACGAGCTTTACAAGCACGGCTCGAAAATGCGCTTTGCAAGCACGGCTCGAAAATGAGCATTGCAAGCATGGCTTGAAGTGGAGCGTCGTGGGCACAGCTCGGAAACGAGCGTTGCAAGCACAGATCAAAAACGAGCGTTGCAAGCACGGCTCGAAAACGAGCATTGCAAGCACGGCTCGAAAATGCGTGCTGCAAGAATGGCTTGAAAATGGCAAGTGTAGCTCGAAAATGAGCATTGCGAGCAAAGCTTGAGAATGAGAATTGCAAGCACGGCTTGGAAACGAGCACTGCAAGCCCGGCTCTGAGCCGAGCTTAGCAAGCACGGCTCGAAAACAAGCATTGCAAGTGCGGCTCCAAGCCGAGCGTTGCAGGCCTGGCTCGAAAATCAGCATTGCAAGCGCAGCTGGAAGCCGAGCATTGCGGGCACGGCTCAGAAATGAGAATTGCAAGCATGGCTCCAAGCCGAGCATCGCAGAGACAGCTCCAAGCTGAGCACTGCAAGCACGGCTCCAAGCCGAACGCGGCAGGGACGGCTAGAAAACGAGTGTTGCAGGCAGGGCTCCAGGCCGAGCTTTGCAAGCACGGCTTGAAAACGAGCACTGCAAGCACGGCTCCAGGCCGAGCGTTGCAGGCACAGCTCGAAAATTAGCAGCTCGAAGCCAAGCGTGGCAGGGACGGCTCAAAAAGGACCGTAGCAGGCAGGGCTCCAAGCCAAGCTTAGCAAGCACGGCTGGAAAACGAGCACTGCAAGCACGGCTCCAAGCTGAGTGTGGCAGGGACGGCTCAAAAAGGACCGTAGCAGGCACGGCTCCAAGCCAAGCTTAGCAAGCACGGCTGGAAAACGAGCACTGCAAGCACGGCTCCAAGCTGAGCCTGGCAGGGACAGGTCAAAAATGAGCGTTGCAAGCACGGCTTGAAGCTGAGCTTGGCAAGCACGGCTTAAAAATGAGCATGGCAAGCACGGCTCGAAGCTGAGCTTGGCAAGCACGGCTTGAAAATGAGCATTGCAGGCAAAGCTCCAAGCCGAGCATTGCAAGCACGGCTCCAAGCTGAACGTGGCAGGGACGGCTCGAAAACGAGCGTCGCAGGCAGGGCTCCAGGCTGAGCTTTGCAAGCACAGCTTGAAAATGAGCATTGCAAGCACGGCTCGAAGCCAAGCGTGACGGGAACAGCTCAAAAATGAGCATTGCAGGCACGGCTCCAAGCTGAGCCTGACAGGGACAGGTCAAAAATGAGCACTGCAAGCACGGCTCCAGGCCGAGCTTTGCAAGCATGGCTCGAAAATTAGCAGCTCGAAGCCAAGCGTGGCAGGGACAGCTCAAAAAGGACCGTAGCAGGCAGGGCTCCAAGCCAAGCTTAGCAAGCACGGCTGGAAAACGAGCACTGCAAGCACGGCTCCAAGCTGAGCCTGGCAGGGACAGGTCAAAAATGAGCGTTGCAAGCACGGCTTGAAGCTGAGCTTGGCAAGCACGGCTTGAAAATGAGCATTGCAAGCACGGCTTGAAGCTGAGCTTGGCAAGCACGGCTTGAAAATGAGCATTGCAGGCACGGCTCGAAGCCAAGCGTGACAGGCACAGCTCAAAAATGAACATTGCAGGCACGGCTCCAAGCTGAACGTGGCAGGGACGGCTCAAAAACGAGCGTCGCAGGCAGGGCTCCAGGCTGAGCTTTGCAAGCACGGCTTGAAAATGAGCATTGCAAGCACGGCTCGAAGCCAAGCGTGACGGGAACAGCTCAAAAATGAGCATTGCAGGCACGGCTCCAAGCTGAGCCTGACAGGGACAGGTCAAAAATGAGCACTGCAAGCACGGCTCCAGGCCGAGCTTTGCAAGCATGGCTCGAAAATTAGCAGCTCGAAGCCAAGTGTGGCAGGGACAGCTCAAAAAGGACCGTAGCAGGCAGGGCTCCAAGCCAAGCTTAGCAAGCACGGCTGGAAAACGAGCACTGCAAGCACGGCTCCAAGCTGAGCCTGGCAGGGACAGGTCAAAAATGAGCGTTGCAAGCACGGCTTGAAGCTGAGCTTGGCAAGCACGGCTTAAAAATGAGCATGGCAAGCACGGCTCGAAGCTGAGCTTGGCAAGCACGGCTTGAAAATGAGCATTGCAGGCAAAGCTCCAAGCCGAGCATTGCAAGCACGGCTCCAAGCTGAGCATTGCAAGCACGGCTCGAAGCCAAGCGTGACAGGCACAGCTCAAAAATGAACATTGCAGGCACGGCTCCAAGCTGAACGTGGCAGGGACGGCTCGAAAACGAGCGTCGCAGGCAGGGCTCCAGGCTGAGCTTTGCAAGCACAGCTTGAAAATGAGCACTGCAAGCACGGCTCCAAGCTGAGCCTGGCAGGCGTGGCTCAAAAAGGAGCGTCGCAGGCACGGCTCCAGGCTGAGCTTGGCAAGCGTGACTCCAAGCCGAGCATTGCAGGGACAGCGCGAAGCTGAGCGTGGCAGGGAGGGCTCGAAGCCAAGCGTTGCAGGGACAGCTTGAAAATTAGCATTGCAAGTGCGGCTTGAAGCCGAGCATTGCAAGCCCAGCACCGAGCCGAGCATTGCAAGCACGGCTCAAAAATGAGCATTGCAAGCTTGGCTCCGAGCCGAGCTTAGCAAGCACAGCTGGAAAACGAGCATTGCAAGCCCAGCTCCGAGCCGAGCATTGCAAGCACGGCTCAAAAATGAGCATTGCAAGCTTGGCTCCGAGCCGAGCTTAGCAAGCACAGCTGGAAAACGAGCATTGCAAGCCCAGCTCCAAGCCGAGCATTGCAAGCACGGCTCAAAAACGAGCATTGCAAGCCCAGCTCCGAGCCGAGCATTGCAAGCACGGCTCAAAAACGAGCATTGCAAGCCCAGCTCCGAGCCGAGCTTAGCAAGCACAGCTGGAAAACGAGCATTGCAAGCCCAGCTCCGAGCCGAGCATTGCAAGCACGGCTTAAAAATGAGCATTGCAAGCTTGGCTCTGAGCCGAGCATTGCAAGCCCGGCTGGAAAACGAGCATTGCAAGCCCGGCTCAAAAACGAGCATTGCAAGCCCAGCTCTGAGCCGAGCATTGCAAGCACGGCTGGAAAACGAGCATTGCAAGCCCAGTTCCAAGCTGAGCATTGCAAGCCCGGCTCAAAAACGAGCATTGCAAGCCCGGCTCAAAAGCGAGCATTGCAAGCCCAGCACCGAGCCGAGCATTGCAAGCACAGTTCTAAGCTGAGCATTGCAACCACGGCTGGAAAACGAGCATTGCAAGCCCGGCTCGAAAACAAGCATTGCAAGACCGGCTCCGAGCCGAGCATTGCAACCACAGCTCAAAACCAAGCATTGCAAGCCCAGTTCCAAGCTGAGCATTGCAAGCACGGCTCAAAAACGAGCATTGCAAGCCCGGCTCAAAAACGAGCATTGCAAGCCCAGTTCCAAGCTGAGCATTGCAAGCCCGGCTCAAAAGCGAGCGTTGCAAGCCCAGCACCGAGCCGAGCATTGCAAGTACGGCTCAAAAATGAGCATTGCAAGCCCAGCACCGAGCCGAGCATTGCAAGCACAGCTCAAAAATGAGCATTGCAAGCCCGGCTCCGAGCCGAGCGCCGCGTGCACAGACCGGTTGGCCGAGGCTTTGCGCCCGGGGGCCCCGCGTCCCCCCGCCCGGCCCCGACCGCTCTGCACCGCCCCGCTTTGCAAAGCCGCTGCGAGCGTTGCAAGGCCGCCGCATCGCTTGGACGTTGCACCTCTCCCCCCCCCGCCAGGCTCTTCGCAGGCCCCCGCCGTCTTCCCGCTGTACCCGGCCTGCGGGACGGCCGACGAGCCCGTGGCCGTGGGCTGCCTGGCCGTGGGCTTCAGCCCCAGCAGCCTCGACTTCTCCTGGAGGACGGCGGCCGGCGGCAACTACAGCCAGGGCGCCTGGAGCAGCCCCGCGACGCTCAGCGACGACGGCACCTACACGGCCCTGGCCGCCGTCACGCTGCCCGGCGCCCAGCTGGCCGCCCGCGCGCCCCTCACCTGCCTGGCCAGGCACCCCGAGGAGGACGCCCGGCTCACCGTCACCTGGCCCCGTGAGTGCCCCGGCCCCGGGGGCAAAGAGGGAACGGGGCTGCATCCCTGGGAGGGGTTTGGGGTCGATGTTTGCAAAGAGGGAACAGGATTTGCACCCTTTGGAGGGGTTTGGGGTCGATGTTTGCAAAGAGGGCATGGGATTTGCACCCTTTGGAGGGGTTTGGGGTCGATTTTTGCAAAGAGGGAACAGGATTTGCACCCTTTGGAGGGGTTTGGGGTCGATTTTTGCAGAGAGAGCATGGGATCTGCACCCCTTAGAGGGCTTCGCACCCCTTGTAGCTGTTTGGGGGTGGATTTTTGCAAGGAAGACGCAGTATTTGGACCCTTTGGAGGGGTCTGGGGATCTTTTTGCAAGGAGATCCCGGCGTTGGCACCCTCTGGAGATGCTCCAGGTCCCCGCGAGGGTCTTTTTTTAAACTTTTCTTTGCAAAACGCCCCCCGAGGCGGGGGGCTCGCCAAGCGCACGGTTGCTTTTGCAAGACCCCCGCCCGCCCGGCGCCGCGGCTGAGGGCTTCTCCCCGCCGCCGCAGTGCCCGAGCCCCAGCTGAACGTCTACCCGCCGAGCTGGGACGACTTCGAGGAGCCGCAGCGCAACGCCAGCGTGCTCTGCCAGCTCACCGGGCTGCTCAGCCGCGTCGCGGCCCTGCGGTGGCTCAAGGACGGCGTCTCCCAGGCCTCCGGCTTCAGCACCGCGGGGCCGGTGGCCGACGGCCGCGGCGGCTACGTGCTCAGCAGCTTCCTGGCCGTGACCCGGAGCGAGTGGAAGGCCGGCACCGTCTACTCCTGCGCCGCCGAGAGCGCCGGCTTCTCCGACCTCAGGAACGTCACCAGCTGCGGCGGTAGGTCGGCGCGCGTCCGGCTCGGCGGCGGGGCCCTCTTCGCCGCGGCGGGACGGAGCCCTGCGAAAAGAAACGCCTCGTGCCTCGCGACGGCGTGCGACGGCGTGCAACAGCACGCGTCGCAGGGCAACGGCAATGCAACGCGGCGCAACGGCGTGCAACACATTGCAACGGCGCGCAACGCATTGCAACGGCGTGCAACACATTGCAACGGCATGCAACACATTGCAACGGCATGCAACACATTGCAACGGCGTGCAACACATTGCAACGGCGTGCAACACATTGCAACGGCATGCAACACATTGCAACGGCGTGCAATGCGGTGCAACGGCAATGCAACACAGCGCAATGCGGTGCAACGGCAATGCAACGTGGCGCAACGGCGTGCAACACATTGCAACGGCGTGCAACACATTGCGCTGGCGTGCGACGGCACGCAGCAGCCCTCGGCACGGCGCAACGCCGCGAAATGCCGTGCAACGTTTTGCAGCGCGGTTTCACGGCGTGCAACGGCGTGCGATGGCATGCAGCACGGTGCGGTGTTGTTGCAACGCTCCCGTCTTTGGGCGCCTTTGCAAGCCGGGTTGCAGCATGCAGCCGGGTGGAAAATAGAGGGGCAAAAAGGGGGGAAAAAGGGGGTCTGGCCGCCACCCGACGCGCCGGCCTCGCCCCACAGATCTCCCTGACATCGAGGTGGAGGTGATCGCGCCCAGCTTCGCCGACACCTTCCTCACCAAGGCGGCGGCGCTGACCTGCCGCGTCTCCAACCTGCCCAGCACCGAGGGGCTGCGGGTGCGGTGGGAGCGGGCGGACGGCGCGGCGCTGGAGACGGCGCTGGGGCCCCGCGCGCCCCAGAGCAACGGGCTCTACAGCGTGGACGGCACCGCCAGCGTCTGCGCCGACGAGTGGGAGAAGGGCTACGGCTACGTCTGCACCGTGATGCACCCCGACCTCCTCGAGCCGGCCCAGGCCCGCCTGCAGTGCCAGGACGGTGCGTAGCTCCCCGGCTCCGCGCAGTCGCGTCGGTGCCGAATGCAGCGCCGTGCACAGCCGGACTGCTCCTCCCGGCTCCGTGCAATCGCACCGACGCCGAATGCAGCGCCGTGCACGGCCCATATTGCTGTTCTGGCTCCGTGCAATCGCACCGACGCCGAATGCAGCGCCGTGCACGGCCCATATTGCTGTTCTGGCTCCGTGCAATCGCACCGACGCCGAATGCAGCGCCGTGCACGGCCCATATTGCTGTTCTGGCTCCGTGCAATCGCACCGACGCCGAATGCAGCGCCGTGCACGGCCCATATTGCTGTTCTGGCTCCGTGCAATCGCACCGACGCCGAATGCAGCGCCGTGCACGGCCCATATTGCTGTTCTGGCTCCGTGCAATCGCACCGGTGTTGAATGCAGCGCCGTGCACGGCCCATATTGCTGTTCTGGCTCCGTGCAATCGCACCGACGCCGAATGCAGCGCCGTGCACGGCCCATATTGCTGTTCTGGCTCCGTGCAATCGCACCGACGCCGAATGCAGCGCCGTGCACGGCCCATATTGCTGTTCTGGCTCCGTGCAATCGCACCGGTGTTGAATGCAGCGCCGTGCACGGCCCATATTGCTGTTCTGGCTCCGTGCAATCGCACCGACGCCGAATGCAGCGCCGTGCACGGCCCATATTGCTGTTCTGGCTCCGTGCAATCGCACCGATGCCGAATGCAGCGCCGTGCACGGCCCATATTGCTGTTCTGGCTCCGTGCAATCGCACCGACGCCGAATGCAGCGCCGTGCACGGCCCATATTGCTGTTCTGGCTCCGTGCAATCGCACCGACGCCGAATGCAGCGCCGTGCACGGCCCATATTGCTGTTCTGGCTCCGTGCAATCGCACCGACGCCGAATGCAGCGCCGTGCACGGCCCATATTGCTGTTCTGGCTCCGTGCAATCGCACCGGTGTTGAATGCAGCGCCGTGCACGGCCCATATTGCTGTTCTGGCTCCGTGCAATCGCACCGAAGCCGAATGCAGCGCCGTGCACGGCCCATATTGCTGTTCTGGCTCCGTGCAATCGCAGCAGCACCGAATGCAACGCCGTGCACGTCCCTGCGCGTTGCAGCGGCGCCGGCCCGCTCCCAATCTTCGCTCCCCCCGCTTCTCTCCCCACGCAGGCGCCGGGACGCCGCCGTCCATCTACGTGCTGCCGCCGGCCCCGGAGCAGCTGGCGCTGCAGGAGACGGCGACGGTGACCTGCCTGGTGAAGGGCTTCGACCCGCCCGACCTCTTCGTCCGCTGGCTGCGCAACGGGGAGCCGGTGGCGGCCGGCGACTACGTGACGCTGCCGCCGGCGGCCGAGGGGCAGCCGCCGCGCTCCTACTTCACCTACAGCGCCCTGAGCGTCGGCGGCGAGGACTGGGCCGCCGGCAACGTCTACACCTGCCTGGTGGGGCACGAGAAGCTGCCGCTGCAGGTGGCCCAGAAGTCGGTGGACAAGTCCTCGGGTAAACCCACCTCGGTCCACGTGTCCCTGGTGCTCTCCGACGCCGCCAGCGCCTGCTACTAACGCCCTCCCTCCTCCTTCCCCGGCGAAAACTCACCACCAAAAATAGCTTTAAAGAAAGAAATGCAATGGCAATAAAGGCGATTGTTGTTTCCCGCGCTAAACGTGCGCTCCGTCTCCGCGTGCGTGGGGAGGGCGGGCGCAAGGGGGGAGGAGGAGGAGGAGGAGGACGGGCTGCGCGCATGCACTAAGCCGGGCTTTCTTTGCAAGCTTACACCTGGCTGTTTTGCAACTTTGCGCTAAAACTGGGGTTTTTTGCACGCTTGCCCCGGGGCCGGGCGTTCTGCAGACCTGCGCGACGCCTCGGTGCTCTGCAAACACCCGGGAAATGGGGTAGTCTGCAAAGCTGCCCCATGGCTGAGGCATTTGCAAACCGGCCCCACAAGTGGGGTCTTTGCAAACCTGCCCCACAAGTGGGGTCTTTGTAAACCTGCCCCATTGCTGAGGCATTTGCAAGCCTGCCCCACAAGTGGGGTTTTTGCAAACCTGCCCCACAAGTGGGGTCTTTGCAAACCTGCCCCATAGCTGAGGCATTTGCAAACCGGCCCCACAAGTGGGGTTTTTGCAAACCTGCCCCACAAGTGGGGTTTTTGCAAACCTGCCCCATTGCCAGGGGCTTTTGCAAACCTGCCCCACAAGTGGGTTTTTGCAAACCTGCCCCACAAGTGGGGCTTTTTTGCAAGCTTGCTCTAAAACTGGGGTCTTTGCAAACCTGCCCCATAGCTGAGGCATTTGCTTACCTGCCCCACAAGTGGGGCTTTATTGCAAGCTTGTTCTAAAACTGGGGCATTTGCAAACCTGCCCCATGGCTGAGGCATTTGCAAGCCTGCCCCACAAGTGGTTTCTTAGCAAACCTGCCCCACAAGTGGGGTCTTTGCAAACCTGCCCCATAGCTGAGGCATTTGCAAACCTGCCCCACAAGTGGGTTTTTTTTGCAAACCTGCCCCACAAGTGGGGCTTTTTTGCAAGCTTGTTCTAAAACTGGGGCATTTGCAAACCTGCCCCACAAGTGGGGTCTTTGCAAACCTGCCCCATAGCTGAGGCTTTTGCAAGCCTGCCCCACAAGTGGGGTCTTTGCAAACCTGCCCCACAAGTGGGGCATTTTTGCAAGCTTGCTCTAAAACTGGGGAATTTGCAAACCTGCCCCATTGCCGGGGGCTTTTGCAAACCTGCCCCACAAGTGGGGCATTTTTGCAAGCTTGCTCTAAAACTGGGGTCTTTGCAAACCTGCCCCATTGCCGGGGGCTTTTGCAAACCTGCCCCACAAGTGGGGCTTTTTTTCCGCGCGCTTGCTCCAAAACCGGGGCGTTTGCAGTCGGGGGGGTTGGGGGGCGGTTGGGGGGCGGTTGGGGGCGGTTGGGGGGCGTTGGGGGGCGGTTGGGGGGCTGACGCGGCCCCGCCTGCCGCCCCGCAGCGCTCCTGGAGGCCCTGGAGGCCGGCGGCGAGCGGGAGCCCGACGACGCCGGGGCCTGGACGGCCGCCCTCACCTTCATCCTCCTCTTCCTCCTCAGCCTGGGCTACGGGGCGGCCGCCACGGCGCTGCGCCTGGCCCCGCCCCGCCCCCGGGCCCCGCCCCCCTGCCGCTGACCCCGCCCCTCCCGCCCCGCTTTGGGGCAGAAAGCCCCCGAATTGGGGCGGCCGCCCCGAAACTCCCAATAAAGAGGTTTGCTGCGGCCACGGCTCCGAGTCGTGCGTTCGGGGCGGGCGGGATTGGGCGGCGCGGTTATCGATCTGTCGGCTGTCGATCTATCGGTTATTGATCATATCGGTTATTGATCATATCGGTTATTGATTATATTGGTTATTGATCATATCGGTTATTGATCTATCGCTTATTGATCATATCGGTTATTGATCTATTGATTATTGCTCATATCGGTTATTGCTCATATCGGTTATTGATCATATTGGTTATTGATCGTATTAGTTATTCATTATATTGGTTATTGATCTATCGATTATTGGTCATATCTGCTATTGATCTATTGATTATTGATCACATCGGCTATTGATTATATCAGTTATTGATCATATTGGTTATTGATCTATCGCATCGGCTATTGATCATATTGATTATTGATCGTATCGGTTATTGGTTATATCGATTATTGATCTATCGATTATTGATCATATCAGCTATCGATCTATCAATCATCGATCATATCAGTTACTGGTTATATCTATTACTGATCTATCGATTATTGATCATAACGGTTACTGATCACATTGGTTATTGATCCTGTTGGGTATTGAGAGTATTGGTTATTGATTGTTTCGATCATTGATCAGATTGACTATTGATCATAGCAGCTATTGATCATATCGAATATTGATCATATCGGTCGGATCGGTTATTGGTCATATCGCTTTTTCATCGTATCGCTTTTTGATCATATTGATGACTGATCTCATTGGCTATTGGCCGTATCGATCATTGATCATATCGATTATTGATGATATCGATGATTGACCCTATCAGTTATTTATCCTACCAGCTATTGATCCTATCAGTCGCCAATCCCATCGATTACGGATCCTATCGATTATTGATCGCTTTGGCTACCGATCATATCGATGATTGGCCGTATCGGCTACGGATGGCGTCAGTTATTGATCGTATCGATTCGGGATCATTTTCGCTACGGATCGTGTCGATACCTGGCCGTATTGGCCCTGGGTCCTACCGGTTATTGATCGCCTCCGTCGTGGACGGGTCCCTTATCGAGCACCGCTGCCCTCGTGGGGGCAGAACGGGGCATTTTGGGTGCGTTCGGGCGGAACGGGCCGCTTCTGCCGAATTTCGGGCGAAGTGAGGAGGAAGTCGCGCCTGGCCGGGTTCTCCAGCCCCGTTTTAGCCTCTTTCCACCGCCCCGGCGGAGGCTTTTTTGGGGTTTCTTCGCTTTTTTTTTTTCTCCTCTCTCTTTCTTTTTGCACCATCCTACAGGTTTCTGCTCAGAGAGGCAGCAGCTGGCGCCCGGCAACGACCCAAAATCCCCAGCGTTGGCCCCAAATCTCCACCATGGCCCCAAAATCTCCATCGTGGACCCAGGAACTCCAGCAACGACCCAGATTCTCCATCGTGGACCCAGATTCTCCATCGTGGACCCAAATTCTCCATCGTGGACCCAAATTCTTCATCGTGGACCCAGATTCTCCATCGTGGACCCAAATTCTTCATCGTGGACCCAAATTCTCCATCGTGGACCCAAATTCTCCATCGTGGACCCAGGAGCTCCAGCACTGACCCAAACTCTCCAGGTTGGACCCCAAATATCTGCCATAGATCTCAGATCTTGGTTATGGACCCAAAGGTCTCCATTATGGACCCAGAATCTGCATTATGGACCCAACATCTCCAGCATGGACCCAAAATACCTATTATGGACCCAAAATCTCCATAGTGGACCCCAAATCTCCATAGTGGACCCCAAATCTCTATTATGGACCCAACATCTCCAGCATGGACCCAAAAATCTCCATTATGGACCCCAAATCTCTGGCACTGGCTGAAAATATCCATCATGGACCCAAAACCTCCAGCACGGACCCCAAATCTGCACTGTGGACCCAAACCCAGCATCGTGGACCCCAAAATCTCCAAAACAGAACCAAAATCTCCAACGTGGACCCAAAATCTCGGGCACTCACCCCAGATCTCTGGCACTGACCCAAATTCTCTGAAACGGACCCAAAATCTCTGTCGTGGACCCCAAATCACCGACGTGGCCCTAAAATTTCCAGCAAGGACCCAAAATCTCCATAATGGACCCAAAATGGCCAGCGTGGACCAAGGGGCTCCGGTGCTGATCCAAAACCTCTGGAATTGACCCCAAAACCCTCAAGCCTGGACCAACGGGCTCCCACATGGGCCAAAAATGTCCGTCCTGGCCCCAAAATCTCTGGGACAGACCCCAAATCTCCTGTTCTGGCCCCGAACTCTGCAACGGGCCCCACGGCGCCGCTGACCATGGGGAGATGGTGGGACCGGAGCCAGGACCCACGGCGAGGCCGGAGGTGAGCGGGGCGATGGCGTGGGGCAGAGCTGTGGGGCTGTGGGGCTGGTGTAGCTGTGGGGCTGGGGTAGCTGTGGGGCAGGTGTAGCTGTGGGGCTGGGGGTAGCTGTGGGGCTGGGGTAGCTGTGGGGCAGGTGTAGCTGTGGGGCCAGTGTAGCTGTGGGGCAGGTGTAGCTGTGGGGCCGGTGTAGCTGTGGGGCAGGTGTAGCTGTGGGGCTGGTGTAGCTGTGGGGCAGGTGTAGCTGTGGGGCCGGTGTAGCTGTGGGGCTGGGGGTAGCTGTGGGGCTGGGGTAGCCATGGGGCCGGTGTAGCTGTGGGGCTGGGGGGTAGCTGTGGGGCAGGTGTAGCTGTAGGGCTGGGGTAGCTGTGGGGCTGGGGGTAGCTGTGGGGCTGGTGTAGCTGTGGGGCAGGTATAGCTGTGGGGCAGGTGTAGCTGTGGGGCTGGTGTAGCTGTGGGGCAGGTGTAGCCGTGGGGCAGGTGTAGCTGTGGGGCAGGTGTAGCTGTGGGGCTGGGGTAGCCGTGGGGCAGGTGTAGCTGTGGGGCAGGTGTAGCTGTGGGGCTGGGGTAGCCGTGGGGCAGGTGTAGCTGTGGGGCTGGGGTAGCTGTGGGGCTGGGGGTAGCTGTGGGGCAGGTGTAGCCATGGGGCAGGTGTAGCTGTAGGGCCGGTGTAGCCGTGGGGCTGGGGTAGCTGTGGGGCAGGTGTAGCTGTGGGGCTGGTGTAGCTGTGGGGCTGGGTGTAGCTGTGGGGCTGGGGGTAGCTGTGGGGCTGGTGTAGCTGTGGGGCTGGTGTAGCCGTGGGGCTGGGGGTAGCTGTGGGGCAGGGGTAGCTGTGGGGCAGGTGTAGCTGTGGGGCTGGTGTAGCTGTACGGTGGGGGTGGCTGTGGGGCAGGTGTAGCTGTGGGGCAGGTGTAGCTGTGGGGCTGGGGTAGCTGTGGGGCTGGTGTAGCTGTAGGGTGGGGGTGGCTGTGGGGCAGGTGTAGCTGTGGGGCAGGTGTAGCCATGGGGCTGGGGTAGCTGTGGGGCAGGTGTAGCTGTGGGGCTGGGGTAGCTGTGGGGCTGGGGGTAGCTGTGGGGCAGGTGTAGCTGTGGGGCAGGTGTAGCCATGGGGCAGGTGTAGCCATGGGGCTGGTGTAGCTGTGGGGCAGGTGTAGCCGTGGGGCAGGTGTAGCTGTGGGGCTGGGGTAGCTGTGGGGCAGGTGTAGCTGTGGGGCTGGGGTAGCTGTAGGGCTGGTATAGCTGTGGGGCTGGGGTAGCTGTAGGGCTGGGGGTAGCCGTGGGGCAGGTGTAGCTGTGGGGCAGGTGTAACTGTGGGGCTGGGGTAGCCGTGGGGCAGGTGTAGCTGTGGGGCTGGGGTAGCTGTGGGGCTGGTGTAGCCGTGGGGCTGGGGGTAGCTGTGGGGCAGGGGTAGCTGTGGGGCAGGTGTAGCTGTGGGGCTGGTGTAGCTGTAGGGTGGGGGTGGCTGTGGGGCTGGTGTAGCTGTGGGGCAGGTGTAGCCATGGGGCTGGGGTAGCTGTGGGGCTGGGTGTAGCTGTGGGGCTGGGGTAGCTGTGGGGCAGGTGTAGCTGTGGGGCTGGGGTAGCTGTGGGGCTGGGTGTAGCTGTGGGGCTGGGGTAGCTGTGGGGCAGGTGTAGCTGTGGGGCAGGTGTAGCTGTGGGGCTGGGGTAGCTGTGGGGCAGGTGTAGCTGTGGGGCTGGGGTAGCTGTAGGGCTGGTGTAGCTGTGGGGCAGGTGTAGCCGTGGGGCTGGGGTAGCTGTGGGGCTGGTGTAGCTGTAGGGTGGGGGTGGCTGTGGGGCTGGTGTAGCTGTGGGGCTGGGTGTAGCTGTGGGGCCGGTGTAGCTGTGGGGCTGGAGTAGCTGTGGGGCAGGTGTAGCTGTGGGGCTGGTGTAGCTGTGGGGCTGGAGTAGCTGTGGGGCAGGTGTAGCTGTGGGGCTGGGGTAGCTGTGGGGCTGGGGGTAGCTGTAGGGTGGGGGTGGCTGTGGGGCTGGTGTAGCTGTGGGGCTGGGGTAGCTGTGGGGCTGGTGTAGCCGTGGGGCTGGTGTAGCTGTGGGGCTGGAGTAGCTGTGGGGCAGGTGTAGCTGTGGGGCTGGGGTAGCTGTGGGGCTGGGGGTAGCTGTAGGGCTGGGGTAGCTGTGGGGCTGGTGTAGCTGTGGGGCTGGAGTAGCTGTGGGGCTGGAGTAGCTGTGGGGCTGGGGGTAGCTGTGGGGCAGGTGTAGCTGTGGGGCTGGGGTAGCTGTGGGGCTGGGGTAGCTGTAGGGCTGGTGTAGCTGTAGGGTGGGGGTGGCTGTGGGGCAGGTGTAGCTGTGGGGCAGGTGTAGCCATGGGGCTGGGGCAGCTGTGGGGCTGGTGTAGCTGTGGGGCTGGGGTAGCTGTGGGGCTGGGGTAGCTGTAGGGCTGGTGTAGCTGTAGGGTGGGGGTGGCTGTGGGGCAGGTGTAGCCATGGGGCTGGGGGTAGCTGTGGGGCAGGTGTAGCTGTGGGGCTGGGGGTAGCTGTGGGGCAGGTGTAGCTGTGGGGCTGGTGTAGCTGTGGGGCTGGGGGTAGCTGTGGGGCTGGGTGTAGCTGTGGGGCAGGTGTAGCCATGGGGCTGGGGCAGCTGTGGGGCTGGTGTAGCTGTGGGGCTGGGTGTAGCTGTGGGGCTGGAGGCAGCAGTGGGGCAGGTGTAGCCGTGGGGCAGGTGTAGCTGTGGGGCTGGAGTAGCTGTGGGGCTGCTGTAGCTGTGGGGCTGGGGGAGCCGTGGGGCTGCGTTAGCTGTGGGGCTGGGTTATCTGTTGGGCTGGAGGCAGCAGTGGGGCAGTGCTATGGGGCAGGGGTATCTGTGTGTCTGGGTTATCTGTGGGGCTGGGTGCAGCAGTGGGGCAGCGCTGTGGGTGTGGGGTATCCGTGGGGCTGGAGGCAGCAGTGGGGCAGTGCCGTGGGGCTGGGGCAGCTGTGGGGTATCCGTGGGGCTGGGGTATCCGTGGGGCTGGGGGCTCCATGGGGCAGCCGCGCCGGCGCCCTCTCCTGGGACCCCTCCGCCCCATGGCTGCCCGCTCTGCCTCCCCTTGGCCCCACGGCGCTGCCCCCCGAGCGGTCCCTGATCTATGGGGCTGGGGGCTCTTTGCACACTCCCCCCTTGTGCAACGGGCCCTTTGCACACTCCCCCCTTGTGCAATGGGTCTGGGTCTTTGCACACTCCCCCCCGCCGTGCAATGGGTCCGGGGGCTCTTTGCACACTCCCCCCCCGTGCAACGGGCCCTTTGCACACTCCCCCCCCCCGTGCAATGGGTTCAGGGGCACTTTGCACACTTCTTCCTCGTGCAACGGGCCCTTTGCACACTCCCCCCCCGCCGTGCAACGGGCGCGGGGCCCTGGCCCCCCCCCCCCCCCCCCCAGGGCCCCCGCTGACCCCCGGCCCCCCTCTCCGCCCCCCAGGCAAGGCCACGGCCCCCTCGCTGTTCGCGCTGCCGCCCTGCTGCCGCGGGGCCGCCGCCGCCCCCCAGGCCGTGGGCTGCCTCCTGCGCGGCTTCTTCCCCGAGCCGGCGACCCTGAGCTGGGGGGCGGCCGTGGGGCGGGCCGAGGCCTCCGCCGCCGCCTGGGACCCGGCCACGGGGCTCTACCGCCTCAGCAGCCGCCTGCTGCTGCCGCCCGGCACCGAGGCCGCCGAGGGCGTCTACACCTGCACCGCGCACCACGCGCCCAGCAACACCCGCGTCGCCCGGGAGGTGGAAGGTGAGCAGCGGGCGCGGGCGCGCGAGGAGGAGGAGGAGCGGGCGGGACGAAGGCGGGCCGTGCGCCCCACGCCCACCTCCCAGTAGCGCGTGCAAACGGGGACGGAATCAGGGAGCCAAGACGGGGTTGTTGGTAAAAGACAGAATTGCAGCCGTGCAATGGGGCGGGATCTCCTGGGATGCATTGCACTGTGCACGGCACATCCAAGTCCCAATAACTCATGAAATGGGGACGAAATCAGGGAGCAAAGACGAGGTTGTTGGTAAAAGACAGGGAGTTGCAGCCGTGCAATGGGGCAGGATCTCCTGGGGTGCATTGCACTGTGCACGGCACATCCAAATCCCAAAAACTCACGAAATGGGGACAGAATCAGGGAGCAAAGACAAGATTTTTGGTAAAAGACAGAGAATTGCAGCTGTGCAATGGGGCAGGATCTCCTGGGGCTCTTTGCACCGCGCACAGCACACCAGAGTCCCAATAACTCATGAAATGGGGACGAAATCAGGGAGCAAAGACGAGATTTTTGGTAAAAGACAGAATTGCAGCTGTGCAATGGGGCAGGATCTCCTGGGGCTCTTTGCACCGCGCACGGCACATCCGAGTCCCAGTAACTCATGAAATGGGGACGGAATCAGGGAGCAAAGATGAGGTTTTTTTCTGCAAAAGACAGAGAATTGCAGCCGTGCGACGGGGCAGGACGTCCCCGGGGTCTTTGCACCGCGCACGGCGTGTCCTTGCCCCCAGGTCAGCCGGGGGGAGAAGCCAGGGTGCCAAGCGGGGTGCGCGCAGGAAGCAGAGCACACTGCGAGCTGTGCAGCGGGGCGGAACCACCCCGGGCCTCGAGGCCGCCCACGTCCCGAGAGCTCGCGAAACGGGGACGAAACCGGGGAGCGAAATGAGGTTTTGTGCAAAAGACAGAGAGTTGCAGCCGTGCAATGGGGCAGGACGTCCCGTGGGGCTCGGTGCACCGCGCACGGCACACCCACGTCCCAATGACTCCTGAAATGGGGAAGAAATCAGGGAGCAAAGATGAGGTTTTTGGTAAAAGGCAGGGAATTGCAGCTGTGCAATGGGGCAGGATCTCCCGGGGCTTTTTGCACCGCGCACGGCACATCCGAGTCCCAGTAACTCATGAAATGGGGACAAAATCAGGGAGCGAAATGCGGTTTTTGGTAAAAGGCAGAGAATTGCAAGCTGTGCAATGGGGCAGGATCTCCTGGGGTGCATTGCACCGCGCACGGCACATCCGAGTCCCAATAACTCACGAAATGGGGAAGAAATCAGGGAGCCAAGACGAGGCTGTTGGTAAGAGGCAGGGAGTTGCAGCCGTGCAATGGGGCAGGATCTCCCGGGGCTCTTTGCACCGCGCACAGCACACCAAAGTCCCAGTAACTCATGAAATGGGGACGAAATCAGGGAGCCAAGACGGGGTTGTTGGTAAAAGGCAGGGAATTGCAGCCGTGCGACGGGGCAGGATCTCCTGGGGCTCTTTGCACCGCGCACGGCACATCCAAGTCCCAATAACTCACGAAATGGGGACGAAATCAGGGAGCAAAGACGAGGTTGTTGGTAAAAGACAGAGAATTGCAGCCGTGCGACGGGGCAGGATCTCCTGGGGCTCTTTGCACCGCGCACAGCACACCAAAGTCCCAATAACTCGCGAAATGGGGACGAAATCGGGGAGCCAAGACGGGGTTTTTGGTAAGAGGCAGGGAGCTGCAGCCGTGCGACGGGGCGGGATCTCCCGGGGTCTTTGCACCACGCACGGCACATCCGAGTCCCAATAACTCGCGAAATGGGGACGAAATCGGGGAGCCAAGACGGGGTTGTTGGTAAGAGGCAGGGAGCTGCAGCCGTGCGACGGGGCGGGACGTCCCGCGCGGCTCCCCGCCCGGCGCACGGCCCCACGCCGCCTCTCCCCACGCAGCCTGCGGCCCCGTGGCCGTCTCGGCGCCCGAGGTGCGCGTCCTGCACTCCACCTCCTGCAGCGCCCGGCCCGGCGGCGACTCGGTGGAGCTGCTCTGCCTCGTCTCGGGCTTCTCGCCGGCCCCCGTGGCCGTGGAGTGGCTGGTGGACGGCGTCCCCGGGCTGCTGCTGGCCACCGCCACCCGGCCCCGGCGGCGGGACGGCGCCGCCGGCTACGCGGCCTCCAGCCGCACCAACGTCTCCCGCGACGACTGGCTGGAGGGGAAGACCTACACCTGCCAGGTGAAGCACGCCGGCTCCAACACCGTGGTGCAGGACCACGCGCGCAACTGCGCAGGTGAGGCCCCGGCCCGGGGCGCGCGACCGCGGCGGCGCCCGGGCTTGCAACGCTGCAGCATCTTGCAGCCGTACGGGACCTTGCAGCGATTCGTGGGCTTGCAGCGATGCCCAGGCTTGCAATAGTGCAGGATCTTGCATCCATACGGGATCTTGCAGCGATTCGTGGGCTTGCAACGATGCCCAGGCTTGCAATAGTGCGGGATCTCGCATCCATATGGGATCTTGCAACGATGCCCAGGCTTGCAACGATGCCCAGGCTTGCAATAGTGCAGGATCTTGCATCCATACAGGATCTTGCAACGATGCCCAGGCTTGCAATAGTGCAGGATCTTGCATCCATGCGGGATCTTGCAACGATGCCCGGGCTTGCAATAGTGCAGGATCTTGCAGCCGTACGGGATCTTGCAGCGATTCATGGGTTTGCAACGATGCCCAGGCTTGCAACGCTGCAGGATCTTGCAGCCGTACGGGATCTTGCAGCGATGCCTATGCTTGCAGCGATGCCCAGGCTTGCAATAGTGCAGGATCTTGCATCCATGCGATATCTTGCAGTGATGCCCAGGCTTGCAACGGCACAGGGGCTTGCAACGATGCTCGGGCTTGCAATAGTGCAGGATCTTGCATCCATAAAGGATCTTGCAACGATGCCCAGGCTTGCAACGGTGCAGGATCTTGCACCCGTGCACGGGCTTGCAATGGGGACGGGGCTTGCAAAACCGCCAGGGCTTGCGCTGCCGCACGGGCTCGCCCTGATGCGGGGCCTGGCAACGCTGCAGGCTTTGCCGTGGCGATGGGGCTTGCGATAGTGCAAAAGCTTGCGACGGTGCAAAGGTTTGCGATGGTGCAAAAGCTTTCAATAATGCAAAAACCTGCAATAATGCAAAAACTCGCGACGGTGCAAAAGCCTGCAATAATGCAAAAGCTTGCAATAACGCAAAAATCTTGCAATGGTGCAAAATCTTGCAATGGTGCAAAGGTTTGCAATAATGCAAAAGCTTTCAATAATGCAAAAGCTTGCAATAATGCAAAAACTCGCGACGGTGCAAAGGTTTGCAATAATGCAAAATCTTGCAATAACGCAAAAATCTTGCAATAATACAAAATCTTGCGATGGTGCAAAATCTTGCAATAATGCAAAAGCTGGCGACGGTGCAAAGGTTTGCAATAACGCAAAAGCTTTCAATAACGCAAAATCTTGCAATAACGCAAAAGCTGGCGACGGTGCAAAGGTTTGCAGTAACGCGAAATCTTGCAATAACGCGAAAATCTTGCACCAACGCAAAAGCTCGCGGCGGTGCGGGGCCTTGGGACGGCGCGGGGCCCTGGCACCGCCTCCCCGTCACGCTCCCGCTCCCCGTGTCCGGCAGGCGGCGAGGGCCGCTGCACCAGCAGCATCTCCACCTACGTGCTGCCGCCGAGCCCCGCCGGCCTCTACATGCGGCAGGACGGGAAGCTGCTGTGCGTCATCGTCAACCTGCCCAGCGACGCCGGCCTGCAGGTGCTCTGGAGCCGCGAGAAGCCCGGGGCGCTGCACCCCGAGTCGCTGGCGCTGCGCGAGCAGTTCAACGGCACCTACACGGCCGTCAGCGCCCTGGCCGTCACCCAGAAGGAGTGGGAGTCGGGCGAGCGCTTCACCTGCACCGTGAAGCACGAGGAGCTGCAGGCGCCCATCGCCAAGTCGGTGGCCAAGGGCTCAGGTGGGCGCCCGTCCCCCCGCCGCGTCCCCCCCCCCCCCCACGCCGCCGGGAGCCCCGCGCCCCGGTGACGCCCCGCGCTCCGTCCCCGCAGGCAAGGCCGTGGCGCCCAGCGTCTTCGCCCAGGAGCCGCACGCCGAGGAGGTGGCGCAGGGCCGGGTGTCCCTCGGCTGCCTCATCCGCGGCTTCTACCCGGCGGAGGTCAGCGTGCAGTGGCTGCGCGACCACGACGCGGTGCCGGAGGGCTCCGCCGTCACCACGCCGCCGCTCCGCGAGGGCCCCGGCGACTCCTCCTTCTTCGTCTACAGCAAGATGACGGTGCCGCTGGACGAGTGGCAGCGCGGCTCCACCTTCGCCTGCATGGTGGTGCACGAGGCGCTGCCCATGAAGTTCACCCAGCGCTCGCTGCAGCGCGGCCCCGGTAAATAGCCGCCGCCGCCGCCGCCCGCCCCGCTCGCTTGGCCGCCTGTAAATGACCTCTGTGGCTCTCCCCCCCCCCCCGAATAAAGGCGAGCAGCCTCGTCCCGCACCGCCGGGTCTCCGCCAGCGTGGTGTCTTCGCGGGGGGCGCGGGGGCGAAACGGGGAGGCTGGAGGCGTTGCAACCCGGGGCCACGTCTGCAACTTGGGAGCACGTTGGCAACTTGGGGGCACGTTTGCAACCCAAGACGGTTGGAGACGTTGCAACCCGGGGGCACGTTTGCAACTTGGGAGCATGTTTGCAACTCAAGACGGTTGGAGACGCTGCAACCCAAGGCGTATTTGCAACTCGGGGGCACGTCTGCAACTTGGGAGCATGTTGGCAACTTGGGGGCACGTTTGCAACCCAAGACGGTTGGAGACGTTGCAACCCGGGGGCGTATTTGCAACCCGGGGGCACGTTTGCAACTTGGGGGCACGTTGGCAACCCGGGGGCACGTCTGCAACTCAAGACGGTTGGAGACGCTGCAACCCGGGGCGTATTTGCAACCCGGGGCGTATTTGCAACCCGGGGGCACGTTTGCAACCCGGGGAGGCCAGAGACGTTGCAAACCCAAGGCGTATTCGCAACCCGGGGGCACGTCGGCAACCCGGGGGCACCTTTTGCACCCCAAAGAGGTTGGGAGACGTTGCAACCCGGGCGGTTGGGTTTGCAAAGCCCCCGCCGGCCGACGAGGGCGGACGGACGGAGGCGAATTGGCCGCAAACGGCCCGGTTTTGGCCCGGCCCGACCTCCGTCCGCCGGCCCAGGTGGCCGCCTGGACCCTCCTCCTCTCCGGGGGGATGGACCGCAGGTGGGACATGGAGGGAGGGATGATGGAGGGGGATCGGGAAGTGGGGGGAGGTGCTGGAGTGGAGGATGGTTGGTTGGATGGTCGGTTGATTGGCCGGATGGTTGATGGGTGGGTTGGTTGGATGGGTGGTTGGTTGGTTGGTTGGATGGTTGGTTGGTTGATGGGTTGGTTGGTTGGATGGATGGTTGGTTGGTTGGTTGGTTGGATGAATGGTTCATTGGTTGGTTGGATGGTTGGTTGGTTCAATAATTGGTTGGATGGATGGTTCATTGGTTGGTTGGTTGGATGGTTGGTTGGTTAGTTCATTGGTTGGTTGGTTGGTTCATTGGTTGGTTGGTTCATTGGTTGGTTGGTTGGTTGGTTGGATGAATGGCTCATTGGTTCACTGGTTGGTTGGTTGGATGGATGGATGGTTCGTTGGTTGCTTGGCTGGTTGGCTGGCTGGTCGATTGGTTGGTCGGTGGGACGGTTCATTGGTTCATGGGTTGCTTGGCTGGGGGCGGAGGTCAACGGGTCCATGGCTGGTTGGGCAGGACGGTTGGTTGGTTCCTTAGCACAGGGACACGGGTGATTGGTTGGGGCGTATAGCGATGGAAACGGGGATGGTCGGGTGGGAAGAAGGACGGGTGATAGGAAGGAAGGATGGGAAGAAGGACGGCTGATAGGAAGGATGGATGGATGGGTGGGAAGAAGGACGGCTGATAGGAAGGATGGATGGGAAGAAGGACGGGTGATAGGAAGGATGGATGGGAAGAAGGACAGGTGATAGGAAGGAAGGATGGGAAGAAGGACGGCTGATAGGAAGGATGGATGGGAAGAAGGACGGGTGATAGGAAGGAAGGATGAGAAGAAGGACGGGTGATAGGAAGGATGGATGGTCGGGTGGGAAGAAGGACGGCTGATAGGAAGGATGGATGAGAAGAAGGACGGGTGATAGGAAGGATGGATGAGAAGAAGGACGGGTGACAGGAAGGATGGATGGATGGGTGGGAAGAAGGACGGGTGATAGGAAGGATGGATGAGAAGAAGGACGGCTGATAGGAAGGATGGATGGGAAGAAGGACGGGTGATAGGAAGGATGGATGAGAAGAAGGACGGGTGATAGGAAGGATGGATGGGAAGAAGGACGGGTGATAGGAAGGATGGATGGTCGGGTGGGAAGAAGGATGGCTGATAGGAAGGATGGATGGGAAGAAGGACGGGTGATAGGAAGGATGGATGGGAAGAAGGACGGGTGATAGGAAGGATGGATGGATGGGTGGGAAGAAGGACGGGTGACAGGAAGGATGGATGGAAAGAAGGACGGGTGACAGGAAGGATGGATGGGAAGAAGGATGGGTGATAGGAAGGAGGGATGGTCGGGTGGGAAGAAGGACGGGTGATAGGAAGGATGGATGGGAAGAAGGACGGGTGATAGGAAGGATGGATGGGAAGAAGGACGGGTGATAGGAAGGATGGATGAGAAGAAGGACGGGTGACAGGAAGGATGGATGGAAAGAAGGACGGGTGATAGGAAGGATGGATGGAAAGAAGGACGGGTGATAGGAAGGATGGATGGTCGGGTGGGAAGAAGGACGGGTGATAAGAAGGATGGATGGAAAGAAGGACGGCTGATGGGAAGGATGGATGGTCGGGTGGGAAGAAGGACGGTTGGTTGGACTATACAGAGATGGAGGGATGGAGGGAGGGAGGGATGGAAGGATGGCTGGGCGGATGGGTTGATGAATGGAGGGAGGGATGGTTGGTTGTTTCGAGTGCCTGAAGATGGACAGATGGAGAGATGGATGGAAAGAGGGATGGACACAGGGGTGGATGGAGGGATGGACGGAGAGATGGACAGAGGGGTGGATGGTTGGTTGGAGTGTATAGAGATGGATAGGTGGAGAGATGGATGGAGGAATGGACGGAGGGATGGATGGAGAGATGGAAGGAGGGAGAGATGGAAGGAGGGATGATTGGAAGGAGAGATGGAAGGAGGGATGGATAGAGGGATGGATGGAGAAATGAATGGAAGAATGGATGGAGGGATGGATGGAGAGATGGAGAGGTGGATGGAGAGATGAATGGAGGGATGGATGCTGGGATGGATGCAGGAATGGATGGAGGGACGGAAGGAGGGATGGATGGATGGATGGAGGCATGGAAGGAGGGATGGATGGAGAGGTGAATGGAGGGATGGATAGTGGGATGGATGGACGGATGGATGGAGGCATGGAAGGAGGGATGGATGGAGAGGTGAATGGAGGGATGGGTGGAGGGATGGAAGGAGGGATGGATGGAGGGATGGAAGGAGGGATGGATGGAAGGATAGATGGAGAGGTGAATGGAGGGATGGATGGAGAGATGAAAGGAGGGATGGATAGAGGGATGGCTGGAGGGATGGCTGGAGGAAGGAATAGAGGGATGGATGGAGAGGTGAATGGAGAGATGGATGGAGAGGTGAATGGAGGGATGGAAGGAAGGATGGCTGGAGGGACGGCTGGAGGGATGGAAGGAGGGATGGAAGGAGGGATGGAAGGAGGGATGGCTGGAGGGACGGCTGGAGGGATGGACGGAGGGATGGAAGGAGGGATGGACGGAGGGATGAATGGAGGGATGGAAGGAGGGATGGAAGGAGGGATGGAAGGAGGGAAGGACGGAGGGATGAATGGAGGGATGGAAGGAGGGATGGCCGGAGGGGCGGGTGGAGGGGTGGGGGGGGTGGAAGGGCCCCCCCCGCCCTGACGCCCCCCCTCCCCCCACGCAGACCTGGCCCTGCCGGACACGAGCTGCTCGGAGGAGGGCGACAAGGAGCTGGACGGGCTCTGGGCCACCATCGCCGTCTTCATCACCCTCTTCCTCCTCAGCGTCTGCTACAGCGCCACCGTCACCCTCTTCAAGGTGAGCGGCGTGGGGAGGGGCTGCCCCACGGCGGGGCCCCTCCGTGCCCCCCACGCTGACCCCCCCGGTCCCCCCCCCCCCAGGTGAAGTGGCTCTTCTCCACCGTGCTGCAGCTCAAGCAGGTCCGCGGCCCCGTCTACAGGAACGTCATCAAGGACGCCGTGTAGCCTGCCCCACGCCCGCCCCACACCGGCCCCCCAACCAGCCCCCCCCATTGCAAAGCGGGATTTTGCAATTATCGGTTTATCTTTTTTTTCAGCAAAACAAATAAAAAATCGGGACCCCCCTTGGTGGGGGGTCGAGAAACGCGGCCCCGGCTCCGGCTCTGCTTCGCGTGGGGCTGCGGAGGGTGATGCTATGGGGTGTGGGGTGGTGCTATGGGGCGTGGGGCAGCGGAGGGTGTTTCAATGGGGTGTGGGGCAGTGGAGGGCAGTGCTATGGGGCTGCGGAGGGTGATGCTATGGGGCGTGGGGTGGAGCTATGGGGCGTGGGGCAGCAGAAGGTGATGCTATGGGGAGTGGGGCAGCAGAGGGTGATGCTATGGGGCAGCGGAGGATGATGCTGTGGGGTGTGGGGCAGTGGAGGGTGATGCTATGGGGCAGCGGAGGGGGATGCTATGGGGTGTGGGGCAGCAGAGGGTGTTGCAATGGGGTGGCGGAGGGCAGCGCTATGGGGCACAGGGCATCAGAGGGCATCGGAGGGCATCGCTATGGGGCAGCAGAGGGCATTGCAATGGGGCACAGGGTCGCAGCAGGCATCGCTATGGGGTGCAGGGCAGTGGAGGGCAGTGCTATGGGGCAGCAGAGGGCATTGCAATGGGGCACAGGGTCGCAGCAGGCATCGCTATGGGGCGCAGGGCAGTGGAGGGCATCGCTATGGGGCAGCAGAGGGCATTGCAATGGGGCACAGGGGCACAGCAGGCACCGCTATGGGGCGGCAGAAGGCATCGCTATGGGGCGCGGGGCATCACAAGGCCTTGCAATGGGGCACAGCAGGCACCGCTATGGGGCACCGAAGGGCATTGCAATGGGGCACAGGCATGCAGCACGTGTCGCTACGGGGTGGGGGGCCACGGAGGGCAGTGCAATGGGGCGCAGGGCGTCACAAGGCCTTGCAATGGGGCGCAGGGTCGCAGTAGGCATCGCTATGGGGTGCAGGGTGGCGGAGTGTGTTGCTGTGGGGTGTGGGGCACCGGAGGGCATTGCAATGGGGCACAGGGATGCAGCAGGCGATGCTATGGGGCACGGGGCACCGGAGGGCCTTGCAATGGGGCACAGGGCTGCAGCGGGCGCTGCTATGGGGTGTGGGGTACCGGAGGGCATTGCAATGGGGCACAGGGCTGCAGCGGGCGCTGCTATGGGGTGTGGGGCACCGGAGGGCCTTGCAATGGGGCGCGGGGTGTCACAGGGCCTTGCAATGGGGCATGAGGTTGCAGCAAGCATCGCTATGGGGCGGGGGGCAGTGGAGGCCGCAGGGGTCCCCGGGGACGCTGTGGGGCCTGGGCCCGCCCCGCCGTGGGGCGGCGCGAAAGGGGAAGTTGGCCGCTGCCAGGACCTCACTTCCCAGCGCCGTGGGGCTGTAGCAGGGCGCCGTGGGGCGCCATGGGGCACCGTGGGGCGCCGTGGGAGCTGGCCGTGGGGCAGAGCCAGGCGCTGTGGGGCACCGTGGGAGCCGGCCGTGGGGCAGAGCCGGGCACTGCTGCCCCCCAGGTAGGCTGCTGAGCCGGATGCCTGGGCCCATGGGGGGGGAGCTGTGGGGCTGGGCAGCGGGATGGGGTTGGGGGGCCCCCTATGGGGCAGCCCCAGGGGGAGGGTGACACTATGAGACCTTGGAGGACCCTATGGGGCAAGGGGGTGCCTATGGGGCAGGGGGGTGCCTATGGGGCAGGGGACAGCAGAGCTGGGGCAGGAGGAGCTATGGGGCAGGGAGGAGCTGTGGGGCAGGGGTCCCTATAGGGCAGGGGTAGCTCTAGGGTAGAGGATCCCTATGGGGCAGGGGGATCTCTATAGGGCAGGGGAGCTATGGGGCAGGGGCAGCTATAGGGCAGGGGGTAGCTATGGGGCAGGGGAGCTATGGGGCAGGTGTAGCTATGAGGCAGGGTCGCTATAGGGCAGGTGCAGCTATAGGGCAGGGGTAGCTATGGGGCAGGGGGTAGCTATAGGGGTGGGGTAGCTATAGGGCAGGGGTAGCTATGGGGCTGGGGAAGCTATGGGGCAGGGGTAGCTCTAGGGGTGGGGAAGCTATAGGGCAGGGGTAGCTATAGGGCAGGGATAGCTATAGGGCAGGGGTAGCTATAGGGCAGGGGTAGCTATAAGCAGGGGTTGCTATGGGGCAGGGGGAGCTATAGGCAGGGGTAGCTATAGGGCAGGGGGAGCTATAGGCAGGGGTAGCTATAGGGCTGGGGTAGCTATGGGGCGGGGGTAGCTATAGGCAGGGGTAGCTATAAGCAGGGGTTGCTATGGGGCAGGGGTAGCTATAGGCAGGGGTAGCTATAGGGCAGGGGTAGCTATGGGGCAGGGGGTAGCTATAGGCAGGGGTAGCTATAGGGCAGGGGCAGCTATAGGCGGGGTAGCTATAGGGCAGGGAGAGCTATAGGGCTGGGGAAGCTATAGGGCAGGGGGTAGCTATAGGCAGGGGGTAGCTATAGGGCTGGAGTAGCTATAGGGCTGGGGAAGCTATAGGGCAGGGGTAGCTATGGGGCAGGGATAGCTATAGGGCAGGGGTAGCTATAGGGCAGGGGTAGCTATAAGCAGGGGTTGCTATGGGGCAGGGGGAGCTATAGGCAGGGGCAGCTATAGGGCAGGGGTAGCTATGGGGCAGGGGTAGCGCTAGGGGTGGGGGAGCTATAGGGCAGGGGTAGCTATAGGGCAGGGGTAGCTATAAGCAGGGGTTGCTATGGGGCAGGGGGAGCTATAGGCAGGGGTAGCTATAGGGCAGGAGGTCCATATGGGGTTGGGGTCCCTATGGGGCAGGGGAGCTATAGGGCAGGGGGAGCTATGGGGCAGGGGTAGCTATAGGCAGGGGTTGCTATAGGGCAGGGGAAGCTATAGGGCAGGGGGTAGCTATAGGCAGGGGTAGCTATAGGGCTGGGGAAGCTATAGGGCAGGGGTAGCTATGGGGCAGGGGTAACTATAGGGCAGGGGTAGCTATGGGGCAGGGGTAGCTATAGGGCTGGGGAAGCTATAGGGCAGGAGGTCCATATGGGGTTGGGGTCCCTATGGGGCAGGGGAGCTATAGGGCAGGGGTAGCTATAGGGCAGGGGGTAGCTATAGGCAGGGGAAGCTATAGGGCTGGGGAAGCTATAGGGCAGGGGTAGCTATGGGGCAGGGGTAACTATGGGGCAGGGGTAGCTATAGGCAGGGGGTAGCTATAGGCGAGGTAGCTATAGGGCTGGGGCAGCTATAGGGCAGGGGTAGCTATAGGGCAGGAGGTCCATATGGGGCTGGGGTCCCTATGGGGCAGGGGAGCTATAGGGCAGGGGTAGCTATGGGGCAGGTGTTGCTATAGGGCACGCGTAGCTATAGGGCAGGGGAGCTATAGGGCAGGAGGTCCATATGGGGCAGGAGACAGCAGGGCTGGGGCAGGGGGTAACTGTAGAGTAGGGGCAGCTATAGGGCAGGGGGAACTATGGGGCTGGGGGAGCTGTAGGGCAGGGAGCTATAGGGCAGGGTTAGCTATAGAGCAGGGGGAGCTATAGGGCTGGGGAGCTGTGGGGCAGGGGTAGCTATAGGGCAGTTGCAGCCATGGGGCAGCAGGTCTGTATGGGGCTGGGGTCCCTATGGGGCAGGGGTAGCTGTAGGGCAGATGGAGCTATAGGGCAGGAGGTCCGTATGGGGCTGGGGGAGCTATGGGGCAGGGGAGCTATGGGGCAGGGGAGCCATGGGGCAGGGGAGCCATGGGGCAGGGGTCCCTATAGGACTGGGGCAGGTATAGGGCAGAGGGTCCCTATAGGGCAGGGGACCTTGGGGGACAAACTGGGGGCAGTTTGGGGAGAAAAGGGCCCAGCTGGGTGCAGGGAGCTGCGTTTGGGTGCAGGGAGCTCTGTTTTGGGTGCAAACAGCCCCATTTGGGTGCAGGGAGCTCTGTTTTGGGTGCAAACAGCCCCATTTGGGTGCAGGGAGCTGCGTTTGGGTGCAAACAGCCTGATCTGGGTGCAAAACCCTGCATTTTGGGTGCAGACAGCCCCGTTTGGGTGCGGGGAGCTGTGTTTTGGGTGCAAACAGCCCCATTTGGGTGCAGACAGTGTGATTTGAGTGCAGGGAGCTGCATTTGGGTGCAGAAAGCCCGATCTGGGTGCAGGGAGCTCTGTTTTGGGTGCAAACAGCCACATTTGGGTGCAGGGAGCTGCATTTGGGTGCAGACAGCGTGATTTGAGTGCAGTGAGCTCTGTTTTGGGTGCAAACAGCCTGATCTGGGTGCAAAGCCCTGCATTTGGGTGCAGGGAGCTGCGTTTGGGTGCAGGGAGCTGCGTTTGGGTGCAAACAGCCCCATTTGGGTGCAGGAAGCTGCATTTGGGTGCAGAAAGCCTGATCTGGGTGCAGGGAGCTCTGTTTTGGGTGCAAACAGCCCGATCTGGGTGCAGGGAGCTGCGTTTGGGTGCAGAAAGCCTGATCTGGGTGCAGCGAGCTCTGTTTTGGGTGCAGCAAGCCTGATCTGGGTGCAGGGAGCTCTGTTTTGGGTGCAGCAAGCCTGATCTGGGTGCAGGGAGCTCTGTTTTGGGTGCAAACAGCCCCATTTGGGTGCAAACAGCCCCATTTGGGTGCAGGGAGCTGCGTTTGGGTGCAGCAAGCCTGATCTGGGTGCAGCGAGCTCTGTTTTGGGTGCAGCAAGCCTGATCTGGGTGCAGCGAGCTCTGTTTTGGGTGCAAACAGCCTGATCTGGGTGCAGCGAGCTCTGTTTTGGGTGCAGCAAGCCTGATCTGGGTGCAGCGAGCTCTGTTTTGGGTGCAGACAGCCCCGTTTGGGCGCAGAGCGATGCGTTTTGGGTGCAGGCAGCGCGATTCGAACACAGCGAGCTGTGGTTTGGGTGCAGACAGCCCGATCTGGGCGCAGAGCGCTGCGTTTCGGGTGCCGCCGGGGGCGTTTTGCAGCGCCCCGCGGCCCCCCCTGACCCCCGGCCCCCCCGCAGCCAGGACCACCGCCCCGTCCGTCTTCCCCTTGATGGCCTGCGGCGACGGCGGCTCCGAGCTCACCGTGGCCTGCTTCGTCAACGGCTTCTTCCCCGAGCCGGTGACGGTGACGTGGGACGGCGCGGCGGCCCACAAGCGCATCCTGACCTTCCCCGCCGTGAAGCAGCCTTCCTCCGGCCTCTTCAGCCTCAGCAGCCAGCTCACCGTGCCGGCCGACAGCAGCAGCACCTACACCTGCGTCGTGGTCCACACGCCCTCCGGCTCCCGGAAGACGGTGCAGGTCGAGGGAAAACGTAGGTGCCTCGCGCTGCGTTGCGAGCGCAGAGCTGCGTTGCGAGCGCCTCGAGCTGCATTGCACGGGCGGAGCTGCGTTGCAAGCACCTCGCGCTGCATTGCGAGCGCCTCGAGCTGCGTTGCAAGCACAGATCTGCGTTGCGAGCGCCTTGAGCTGCATTGCAAGTGCAGATTTGCGTTGCAAGCACCTCGCGTTGCATTGCGAGCGCCTCGAGCTGTGTTGCAAGCACAGATCTGCGTTGCGAGCGCCTTGAGCTGCATTGCAAGTGCAGATTTGCGTTGCAAGCCCCTTGCGTTGCATTGCAAGCACCTCGAGCTGCGTTGCAAGTGCAGATTTGCGTTGCAAGCACCTCGCGTTGCATTGCGAGCGCGCCGAATTGCATGGCAAGTGCACTGAGCTGCGTTGCAAGCGCCCCGAGCTGCACTGCGTGCGCTGGTTTGCACCGCCAGCGCCCCGAGTTGCATTGCCAGCACGTCGATTGCAACCGCATTGCACTGCTCTCCCGCTGCGATGCGATTGGGTGGCGCTGGGCTGGAACTGGGTGGTGCTGGGCTGGAACTGGGCGGCGCTGGGCTGGAACTGGGTGGCGCTGGGCTGGAACTGGGCCATTTTGGGTTGCAATTGGGTCGCACTGGATGCAACTGCATCGGGTTGCACGGTGATTGCATTGCATTTCTCTCACTGCGATGCATTTGGTCGAAATTGGGTCATGTTGGGTCGAAATTGGATCATATTGGGTTGAAATAGGGTCATGTTGGGTTGCAATTGGGTCATGTTGGGTCGAAATTGGGTCATGCTGGGTTAAAATTGGATCATGTTGAGTTGAAATAGGGTCACGGTGGGTCGAAATTGGGTCACGGTGGGTCGAAATTGGGTCACGGTGGGTCGAAATTGGGTTATGTTGGGTTGCAACTGAGTTGCATTGGCTTGAAATTGGGTCACGCTGGGTCGAAATTGGGTCATGGTGGGTTGAAACTGGGTCACGGTGGGTCGAAACGGGGTCACGCTGCGTCGCAACGGGGTCACGATGCACCTGGGCGGCACCACGATTGCGCCGCGTTGCATCGCCCTTCCATTGCAACGCAGTTGGGCCACCTTGGGTCGCAGTTGGGTCGCAGTTGGGTCGTTTTGGGTCGCAGTTGGGTCGTTTTGGGTTGCAGTTGGGTCGTTTTGGGTTGCAATTGGGCCGTGACGGCTCGCAGCGGGGTTGCATCGCCGTCGCGCGGGGTTGCCCGGCGCTGGCATCGCCGCCGCCGCCGCCGCCGCCGCTCCGCGATCCGCCGGCGCCGGCTTGCGACGCCGCTAACGCCGCCGCCTCGCGCCGCCGCCTCTCGCCCCCGCAGCCCAGCCCAAGCCGGCAGCCCCCACCGTGCGCCTGCTCTACAGCTGCACGCCGACGACGGTCGAGCTGCACTGCCTCATGTCGCACTTCTACCCCAAAGAGGTGCGGGCGCAGTGGCGGGCGGACGGGGCGGCCACGACGCTGGTGCCGCACGAGGAGCCCGTCACGCCCGACGCCCGCGGCGGCACCTTCAGCACCAGCAGCCAGATCACCGTCTCCACCGCCGAGTGGCTGGAGAAGACCTTCTCCTGCCAGGTCACCCACCCCGGCTCCGGCACCGTGCTGGAGGAGGTCGCCCGCAAGTGCCCAGGTGAGCGCCGGCGGCGGGCGCGGGGCCCAGGCGTGCAGGCGCGCGTTGGGTGCACGCACGAGCGCGCAGGCGAGGTTTGGAGCGTGCACCAGCGTGCGGGAGAGCTCTAAGTGCGCGCACAAGCGTGCAGGAGAGGCTTAATTGCACGCACAAGCGTGCAGGAGAGCTTTAATTGCACTCACAAGCGTGCAGGAGAGCTTTAATTCCATGCACAAGCTTGCAGGAGAGCTCTAAGTGCGCGCACAAGCGTACAGGAGAGCTTTAATTGCACTCACAAGCGTGCAGGAGAGCTTTAATTCCACGCACAAGCGTGCAGGCCAGCTTTAAGTGCATGCACAAGCGTGCAGGAGAGCTTTAATTCCATGCACAAGCGTGCAGAAGAGCTTTAATTCCACGCACAAGCGTGCAGGAGAGCTTTAATTCCACACACAAGCGTGCAGGAGAGCTTTAATTCCATGCAGAAGCGTGCAGGAGAGCTCTAAGTGCGCGCACAAGCGTGCAGGAGAGCTTTAATTCCATGCACAAGCGTGCAGGAGAGCTCTAAGTGCGCGCACAAGCGTGCAGGAGAGCTTTAATTCCATGCAGAAGCGTGCAGGAGAGCTCTAAGTGCGCGCACAAGCGTGCAGGAGAGCTTTAATTCCATGCAGAAGCGTGCAGGAGAGCTTTAATTCCATGCAGAAGCGTGCAGGAGAGCTCTAAGTGCGCGCACAAGCGTGCAGAAGAACTTTAATTGCACGCACAAGCGTGCAGGAGAGCTCTAAGTGCGCGCACAAGCGTGCAGGAGAGCTTTAATTCCATGCAGAAGCGTGCAGGAGAGCTCTAAGTGCGCGCACAAGCGTGCAGGAGAGCTTTAATTCCATGCACAAGCGTGCAGGAGAGCTCTAAGTGCGCGCACAAGCGTGCAGGAGAGCTTTAATTCCATGCAGAAGCGTGCAGGAGAGCTTTAATTCCATGCACAAGCGTGCAGGCCAGCTTTGGGTGCACGCACGCACGCGCGCGGGGGTGAGCGCCGGTGCGCGCAGCGGCGCTGACCCTGCCTCCCGCCCAGGTGACGGCCCGAGGGACAGCGGCATCCAGGTCTTCGTGACGCCGCCGAGCCCCGCGGAGCTCTACATGTCGCAGAACCCGCAGCTGCGGTGCCAGGTCTCCAACATGCCCAGCGACGACGGGCTGCGGGTGGACTGGGCCGGCGACCGCTCGGGCTCCCTCAGCCCGCTGCCCCTGCAGCTCCACGAGCAGCTCAACGGCACCTTCACCGCCATCAGCGTGCTGCCCATCTCCACCCGCCACTGGGACGAGGGCGAGACCTTCACCTGCACCGTCATCCACAGCGAGCTCCCGGGGCCGTCCGTCCACCCCATCGCCAGGAAGTCCGGTAGGTCCCCGCTGCCGCGCCGAGCCGTTGGGCGTGCTGAGACGCCTTGCATCCCGCTGCATCGTGTTGCGCTGAGACGCGTTGCATCCTGCCCGCGTGTTGCACGTTGCATCCCGCTGCATTGCGTTGCGCTGAGACGCGTTGCATCCCGCTGCATCGTGTTGCGCTGAGACGCGTTGCATCCTGCCCGCATCGTGTTGCACGTTGCATTCCGCTGCATTGCGTTGCGCTGAGACGCGTTGCATCCCGCTGCATCGTGTTGCGCTGAGACGCGTTGCATCCTGCCCGCGTGTTGCACATTGCATCCCGCTGCATTGCATTGCGCTGAGACGCGTTGCATCCCGCTGCATTGCGTTGCACATTGCATCCCGCTGCATTGCGTTGCGCTGAGACCCGTTGCATCCCGCTGCATCGCATTGCACGTTGCATCCCGCTGCATCGCATTGCGCTGAGACGCGTTGCATCCCGCTGCACCGCACGTTGCTCCCTCGCATGCCGCCTGCATCGCGTTGCGTTGCAATACAGCCCCTCGCATTGCACCTGCGCTGCATCGCGCTGCAATACAGCCCCTGCGCTCCCGGCAGTGCACCGCGCTGCAATATAGCCGCTTGCATCGCACCGCGCTGCAAAAAGCCGCCGGCATCGCACCCGCGTTGCACCGCGCTGCAATATAGCCACTTGCACCGCACCGCACCGCGCCGCTTGCACCGCTCCGCTCTGCACCGTGCCGCTCGCATTGCAGCCGAGCCCCCCGCCTCGCCGCCGCCCGCCCGCTTGCCTTGCCGCCCGGCCGCCGGCCTCACCCGGGCCCCTCTCGCCCCGCCGCCCCCAGGCCGGCGCCTGGCGCCCAGCGTCTTCCTGCTGCCGCCGCCCGCCGAGGAGCTGAGCAGCAGCGGCGACACGGCCACGCTCACCTGCCTGGTGACCGGCTTCTACCCCTCGGAGGTCTCGGTGCAGTGGCTGCAGAACCAGGCGGCGGCGGAGCCCGGCACCGCCAGCACCGGGGCCCCGGCCCGCGACGCGGGCGCCGACGGCGCCTTCTTCCTCTACAGCCGGCTGGTGGTGGCCAAGGCGCAGTGGCAGCACGGCTCCAGCTTCGCCTGCATGGTGGTGCACGAGGCGCTGCCCATGAAGTTCGTGCAGCGCTCCGCCAGCCGCGGCCCCGGTAACTGAGGCCGCCGCGGCCCCGCGCGCGCGTCCTTGTCGTCGTCCTCCTCCTCCTCCTCCTCCTCCTCTTCCTCCTCCTGCCCGGCCGCGTCCCGGCTCGGTCCCCCCCCGGCTGCAAATAAAGAGACGGAAGTGAGAGGCTGCGTGTGCGCGTGCGGCGGGCCAGGGCACCGCGAGAGGGATGGGTGCAAGGAGAGATGGGCGCAAGGATGGATGGATGCAAAGAGGGATGGATGCACGGAGAAACGGGTGCAAGAAGGGCGAATGCAAGGGGAGATGGGTGCATGGATGGATGGGTGCAAGGATGGATGGGTGCAAGGATGGATGGATGCAAAGAGGGATGGATGCAAGGATGGATGGATGCAAAGAGGGATGGATGCAAAGAGGGATGGATGCAAAGAGGGATGGATGCACGGAGAGATGGATGCAAGGATGGATGGATGCAAGGATGGATGGATGCAAAGAGGGATGGGTGCAAGGAGAGATGGGTGCAAGAAGGGCGATTGTACGGAGAAACGGGTGCAAAGAGGGCAAATGCAAGAAGAGATGGGTGCATGGATGGATGGATGCATGAAGGGATGAGTGCAAGAAGAGATGGGTGCACGGATGGATGGGTGCAAGGAGGGATGGGTGCAAGGAGGGATGGGTGCAAGGAGGGATGAGTGCAAGGAGAGATGGGTGCAAGAAGGGCGAATGCACAGAGAGATGGGTGCAAAGAGACGGGTGCAAAGAGGGTGAATGCATGGAGAGATGGATGCATGAAGGGATGAGTGCAAGGAGAGACGGGTGCACGGATGGATGGGTGCACGGATGGATGGGTGCACGGAAAGATGGACGCAAAGAGAGATGGGTGCAAGAAGGGCAAACGCAAGGAGAGATGGGAGCAAAGAGAAACGGGTGCAAAGAGGGTGAATGCACGGAGAGATGGGTGCACGGATGGATGGATGCATGAAGGGATGAGTGCAAAGAGAAACGGGTGCAAGGAGGGCGAATGCAAGGGGAGATGGGTGCACGGATGGATGGGTGCAAGGAGGGATGGATGGAAGGAGAGATGGGTGCAAGGAGAGATGGGTGCAAGGAGAGATGGGTGCATGGAGAGATGGATGCAAAGAGATGGGTGCAAGAAGGGCGAATGCATGGAGAGATGGGTGCATGAGCGATGGGTGAATAGAGGGATGGGTGCACGGAGGGCGAATGCACGGAGAGATGGGTGCAAGGAGAGATGGGTGCACGGAGGGATGAATGCATGGAGAGATGGGTGCATGGAGAGATGGGTGCATGAAGGGATGAGTGCACGGAGAGCTGGGTGACTAGAGGGATGGGTGCAAGGAGGGATGAACGCACGGGGAGATGGGTGCATGGATGGGCGAGGGCAGAGAGAGATGGGTGCAAGGAGAGATGGGTGCAAAGAGGGATGAATGCGAGGAGAGATGGGTGCAAAGAGGAACGGGTGCATGAGAGAGGGGTGCATGGAGAAACGGGTGCATGGAGGGATGGATGAATAGAGGGATGGGTGCACAGATGGGTGAATGCACGGAGAGATGGATGTATGGAGAGATGGATGTACGGAGAGATGGATGCAAGGAGGGCAAACGCATGGAGGGATGGGTGCACAGAGAGATGGATGTGTGGAGAGATGGGTGAATAGAGGGATGGGTGCAAGGAGAGATGGGTGCATGGAAGGCGAATGCATGGAGAGATGGGTGCACAGCTGGGTGAACGCATGGAGAGATGGATGAAAAGAGGGATGGATGCATGGAGAGATGGGTGCAGAGAGATGCGTGCACGGAGAGAAGGATGCAAGGAGAGATGGGTGCACGGAGAGAAGGGTGCAAGGAGAGATGTGTGCAAGGAGAGATGGGTGCATGGACGGACGCACAGACAGGGTGGCCACGTGCGGGGCAGCCCCAGGGCCGCCGTGCTCGCCCGGACGGACGCCCGCCCGGATGGACGGACGCTGTCGCGGACGGGGGGATGGAGAGGGACCGTGCGGGGGAGGAAGGCCGCGGGGGGACGGACGGACGGACGGACGGACGGAGCGCGGGGCGGGAGGGGACGGGGGGACGGCCGGGGCGGCGCGCTGACCCCTCTCCCCGCGCCGCAGATCTCAGCCTGCCCGAGGACCTCTGCCACCTCGCCCCCGAGCAGCTCAACGGGCCCTGGGACACCATCGCCGTCTTCATCACCCTCTTCCTCCTCAGCGTCTGCTACAGCGCCACCGTCACCCTCTGCAAGGTGAGCGCCCGCCCGCGAACCCCGCGCGGCTGCAAACGGCTGCAAACGGCTGCAAACGGCTGCAAACGCAAACGGGTGCGAACGGGTGCAAATACAAACGGGTGCAAACGGGTGCAAACGGGTGCAAATGCAAACGGGTGCAGGGTGCAAATAGGTGCAAATGGGTGCGAACGGGTGCAAATGCAAACAGGTGCAAAAGGGTGCAAACGGGTGCAGGGTGCAAATGGGTGCAAACGCAAACAGGTGCAAACGGGTGCAGGGTGCAAACAGGTGCAAACGGGTGCAAATGGGTGCAAACGCAAACGGGTGCAGGGTGCAAATAGGTGCAAACGGGTGCAAACGCAAACGGGTGCAAATGCAAACGGGTGCAAGGTGCAAACACAAACGGGTGCAAGGTGCAGACGCGATGTGGGGAGCAAACGCGGCGCAGGGTGCAAACGGGTGCAAACGCAAAAGGGGTGCGAGGTGCAGACGCGGCGTGGGGAGCAAACGCGTCGCCCCGGGCGCAAAGCCGCCACCCGGGTGCCGCAGGGCCGCCGCCTCCCGCCGCAGGTCAAGTGGCTGCTGGCCACCGTGGTGCAGCTGAAGGGGGTCCCGGGGCCCGGCGCCAAGGGCGGCTTCCACCATGCCGCGTAGCCCCCGCCGCCGCCGCCGCCGCCACGTCCTGGAGCCACCGCGGAGCCGCCGCCGCCGCCCCGGGGGACGGGGCGCGAGGGGACGGGGCAGGCGCGCGCGCGGGGGGAAGGAGGGATGCGTGCAAGGGATGGGTGCGAGGATGCGTGGGACGGAGGGACGCGTGCACGAGAGCAGGGACGGACGCAGGGACGCGTGCGTGGGGAGGACGAGGGGGGCGCGAGGTGCGTGGAAGGAGAAGGGACGGCGCAAAGGTGCACGGGAAGAAGGGATGGCGCAAAGGTGCACGGGAAGGAGAAGGGATGGCGCAAAGGTGCAGGGAAGGAGAAGGGATGGTGCAAAGGTGCAGGGAAGGAGAAGGGATGGTGCAAAGTAGCATGCATGGAGAGGAGACCGGGTGATGGCTTGCACGCATGGAAAGGAGGACAGAAGGCTGCACGCATGGAAAGGAGGAGGGGAGAAGGACGGGTGGATGAGTGCATGCATGGAGAGGGAGATGGATGCCCGGAAAGGACGGGCGGATGGGTGGATGCAGGGAAAGGAGGAGGGAAAGATGCACGCAAGCACGGGAAAGCAAGCAGCTGAGTGCGTGAGCGGGTGGAAAGGAGGATGGGAGGACGCACAGAGAGGAGGACGGATGGGTAGTTGCACAGAGAGGAGGATGGATGGATGCATAGGGAGGAGGACAAATGGGTGGTTGCATGGGGAGGAAGACGGATGGATGGATGCACAGGGAGGAGGACGGATGGGTGGCTGCACGGAGAGGACGGATGGATGGGTGGCTGCATGGTGAGGATGGATGGGTGGTTGCACGCAGACAGAAAGGGCCCCAGCGCCCAGCCCCACCTCGGCAGCAGATGTTTCCTCAGCCCACAGCTCCCACGGCTCCCCGGGGACGAAGCCGGCCCCTGTTACGAGCTGGCCCGGCCCCGGGGACGGGCACACGGCGGGGGGGGGGATGGGGGTGGCCACCAGGTCACACGGGAACCAGGTCACCCGCGGTGGGTGCTGGGTCACCCGAGGTGGACCTTGGCCACCACGTCAGACCGGGGGGACATTGGCCACTGGGTCACCCCAAAAAGAGGACTTGGCCACCAGGTCAACCCGGGTGAACACTAGCCACCAGGTCAACCCCAATGGACTGACCACGGGGTCAGCCAAGGGCAACTTG
Source organism: Dromaius novaehollandiae (assembly GCF_036370855.1). Lineage (NCBI taxonomy): Eukaryota > Metazoa > Chordata > Aves > Casuariiformes > Dromaiidae > Dromaius > Dromaius novaehollandiae. The sequence goes on from NC_088135.1 coordinate 345,947, forward strand.
GCCACTAGGTCAACCCAGCTGCAGTAGACACCAGGTCAACCAAGGTCGAGACCACTAGGCCAACATGGGACATCATGTCAACCCAGTGCGGCCACGGGACACCAGGTCAACCCAACGGAGACACCAGGCCCACCCCACTGGGGTGTAGCAACAGCTCCATTCCTCCTAAACAAGGAGGAATTTGCCCCAAAAAAAGCGACGCGACCCCCGCTCCGGCGCCCCTTGTCACCGGGCGTCCCCCTCCCCGCCGCTGCCCCCTCCTGCCCTGCAGCCTCCGCCGCGTCCCCCCTTTTGCCATAAAACCTGCCCGTTTGGGGCAAAAAAATATCCTGTGTGAGCGTGTCGCTTTGTTTCGGGCCCCAAAACCCCCAGTTTAACCCCAAAACCCTCCCTGTCCCCCCCGGGCATGAGTCTGCCCTGATCCGCCCCGATCGGCTGCCCCAAAACTGTTGTTTTTACCTGGGTCTGCAAAACCGCCTGCGCTATCTTTGCAAAAAACGCTTAATTTTGCAAAAAATTCTCAGTTAACTGTGGAAAAGCCGCCCCGATCTTTGCAAAAAAACCTTAATTTTGCAAAAAATTCTCAGTTAACTGTGGAAAAGCCGCCCCGATCTTTGCAAAAAAACCTTAATTTTGCAAAAAATTCTCAGTTAACTGTGCAAAAGCCGCCCCGATCTTTGCAAAAAACCGCTTCTATTAGTTTTGCAAAAAGTGCCTCTATTCGTTTGGCCAAAACTGCCCCGATCTTTGCAAAAACGGCCTGTGCAAATTAGGCAAAAAGCGCTCGTATCGGTTCTGCAAAAAACGCTGTTATTAGTTTTGCCAAAACCGCTTGTTTTTGCAGCCAGAGGCTCGGGTCGATTTTGCAAAACAGCCTGAGTTAATTTTGCAAAAAACAACAAAAAAGCGGGTGCTATTTTTGCAAAAAACACCCCCCCCCCCCCCGCCCGGACTCTCGCGGCTTTTTCCGCCCCGTTTCTTGGGCCGAAACCTCCCGCTTTCGGCCAACCCCCCCCGGGGGTTTTTTACTTGCAAAACAGTAAAGCGGCCGCCCCCAAACCGGGCGCTTTCCGCCCCAAAGCCGCCACTCGGGCTCGTTTCACTGGCAAATCGCTGCTTTGCATTGCGGAGAGTCGCGAAAACGGGGCGAAACGGCCCAAACGCCGCCCCGGCGCCCCGTTTCCCTCGCAAACCCCCCGGTTTGGGCGCTTTCGGCAAGTTGATCTTTTTCTGCCTGTTTTCTCCACAAAAAATCGCCGTTTCCCGCCGGGAAACGCATCCAATGCTGCGAAATCCCCTTTTTAACGCAAACCGCCCCGTTTCACCCCCAAAAACTCGCCCGCCGCCGCCAAAGCGCACCGTTTTCCCCAAAATCGCCTCTTTTTGCCCCAAACTCCCTCTGCGCCTCCCGACCCCCAGTTTTGCCCCAAACCCCCCGTTTTGGGGAACCCCCCCCGCTCGGCGGCCGCGGAGCCGCCGGGGCCCCAAAAACGGCTGGTTCGGCCCCAAACCGCCTCCCCCCCCGCTTTGACGCAAAACGCCTGATTTCCCCCCAATTCCGCCGCCCCCCCCCGCGGCTTTCGCAGAAGCGGCGAACCCAAAAGTTTCGTTTCTCGGCCCGAAACAGCTCCCCCCCCCCGCCAGGATGGGAAAACCCAAAATAGCCAGTTTCGGACCCAAACAACGGTGCCCCCCCCCCCCCCCCCGGGGAAACTCAGCCCAAGGGCGCCCGGACGCCTGGGCCCCCCCGGATGCCTGGGCCCCCTGCTGGCGGGGGACGGTGGCTGCAATGGGGGGGAGTGGGGGGGGCTCCCACCCGATTGGCTGCTGAGGTTCCGCCCCCTGATGACATCACAGGCGGCTCACCCAATCAGCAGAGGCACCGCCCTCCCCTGGGCAGCCAATAGCAGCCCACGCCCCGCCCCGGGTTCTGATTGGCCGCGACGAACTTGGGGGGGGGGCGGGTCCTTAATTAGCTTAATTAACCCAGCGGCCACTCAGCGCCTGAGCTCGGCTGTTTCCTCCTTTTAATTAAAACTGACGAATCTGGCTAAAAACCAAGGCCCGAAACAGGAAGTCCCGCCCCCAGGTGACAGGGCAGGACAGGAAATGCTGCCTGCCAGAGGGGGCGGGACAGGAAGTCCCGCCCCCAGGTGACAGGGCAGGACAGGAAGTGCCGCCTGCCACAGGGGGCGGGACAGGAAGTGCCACCCCCTGGAGGGCAGGACAGGAAGTTCCCCCTCCAGGAGGGGTCGGGACAGGAAGTGCTGCCCCCTGGAGCCGGGGGGCGGGACAGGAAGTGCCGCCTGGAGGGGGCGGGACTTCCTGCTCAGTAGATCATGCCCTTGGCCTCGCCCCGGGGCTTCCGGATCTTCTCCATGTTTTTCACCACGACGTCGTGGAGCACGGCCTGGGGGGGGGTAGTGGTGACGTCACTGATGATGCAATCGGGAGGGGCCCAGGCGTCCGGGTCGCCCCCCGCACTCACGTAGAGGTCGCGCAGCTCCGCCGCCGTCAGCAGCAGCTCCCCGAACTCGGCCTGGTCCAGCGCGTGCACCAGCTCCCGGTAGTCCATCTGCCGCCCCGGCCAGGGGCCCAGGCGTCCGGGTCAGCCCCACAGCGGGCCCAGGCGTCCGGGCGCCGCCAACCCCCCAGCAAAGGGGCCCAGGCGTCCGGGCGCCCCCCACCCCAGGCCACCCAAGTGTCCAGGTGCTCCCAGGGGGCCCAGGCGTCCGGGAACCACCTCCCCCCCACCACCAAGGGGGCCCAGGCGTCCGGGGACTCCCCCCCCACCCCGAGGGGCCCAGGCGTCCGGGCCCCCCCCTCACCACGTGGGGGTTCTTGGCTGCCTTGGCCACGGCGTCACCTCGCTCCAGCAGGTACCTGGGGGGGGGGGGGGGGAGAGGGGGTGAGTTTGGGGTGGGTGGGGACAGGGGGCCCAGGCGTCCGGGGGCTCCCCCCCTCGAGGGGCCCAGGCGTCCAGGTATTCCCCACCCCCATCCCCAGGGGGCCCAGGCGTCCGGGTGCTCCCCTCCCCCCAGGGGCCCAGGCGTCCCCCCGTCCGGAGTAGACCCACGTGTCCAAGTGCCCCCCCCCCTCCACAAGGGGCCCAGGCGTCCGGGTGTCCCCCCCCCCCCGCCCCGAGGGGCCCAGGCGTCCGGGCTCACTTGGCCAGTCGCCCCTGGAAGCCGTCGAGTTTGGTGCGGGAGGCGGTGAAGAGCTCGAAGACCTTCTCCTGCGGGCGGGGGGGGGGGGACACACACACGGGGGGGGGGGTCAGTGTGGCGGGGGGGGACGGTTTTGGGGCGAATCGGGGCGGTTTTGGGGGCGCCTCACCTGCACGGCCACCCCGAAGTTGTCGCCGTCCTCGATGCGGGGAACCTGCAGCTGCAGCCAGGCCGAGACCTGCGCGGGGGGGGGGCCGTTTGCACGTGTGCACCAGCGCGTTTGCAGGCCCCCCGCCCCACGGCTGCCCCACGGCCGCCCCACGGCCGCCCCACGGCCGCCCCTCACCTGGGCCAGGTGCTCGCGGGCCGCCTGCACCAGCGGCCGCATCCGGCGCAGCAGCCCCAGCACCGCCGCGTTGGGGCTCAGGGGGCCGCAGGGGGGTGCTGGGGGGGGGGAAAGGGTGTCGGTGACCCCCAAAACGCCCGGAATCGCCCCGAAACTGACCCGCCGCACCCAGAAACGCCCAGAATCGCCCTGGAAACCACCCTGCTGCACCCAGAAACGCCCAGAATCGCCCCCAAACCCACCCAGAAACACCCATAATCACCCCAAAACCCACCCACCGCACCCCAAACCACCCAAAATCACCCCCAAAACCCACCCAGAAGCACCCGTTATCACCCCAAAACCCACCCACCGCACCCAAAACCACCCAAGATCACCCCAAAACCCAACCCGCTGCACCCAAAAATGCCCAGAATCGCCCCGAAACCCCCCCGCCGCACCCAGAAATGCCCAGAATTGCCCCGAAAACTGACCTGCTGCACCCAGAAACACCCAGAATTACCCCAAAAACCAGACGCCGCACCCAGAAACGCCCAGAATTGCCTGGAAACCCACCCGCGGCACCCAGAAACATCCATAGTCACCCCAAAACCCACCTGCTGCACCCAAAAACACCTGGAATCACCCCAAAACTGACCCACTGCACCCAAAAATGCCAAGAATCACCCCAAAAACTGACCCGCTGCACCCCAAAAAACCTAGAACTATGCCAACCCCCCCGCCGCACCCAAAAACATCCATAATCACCCCAAAACCCACTTGTCGCACCCAAAAACGCCTGGAATCACCCCAAAAAGGAACCCGCTGCACCCAAGAACCTCCAAATTAGCCCCAAAACTTGACCCGTCGCACCCGAAACCGCCCAGAATTGCCCCAAAACCTGATGCCCCCCCGTCCCCCCCCCAGCCACTCACTGTCGTCCTCGTCATCGTCCTTCTTCTTCTTCTTCTTCTATGGGGCGAGACGGGGGTCAGGGCGGTCCTGCCCCATAGCGCCCCATGGGGGGGGTCCCCAGCCCCATAGTGCCCCTATGGGGCTGGACAGGGGGGTCCCTGCCCCATAGCGCCGTGGGGCAGCAGTGGGGTCCCTGCCCCATAGCTCCCCTTTGGGGGGGGTCCCCAGCCCCATAGCGCCGTGGGGCAGCAGGGGGGGTCCCTGCCCCATAGCATCCCTGGGGGGGGTCCCCGCCCCATAGCACCCCTGGGGGGGATCCCTGCCCCATAGCGCCCCTGGTGGGGTTCCCGCCCCATAGCGCCCCGGAGGGGTCCCCGCCCCATAGCGCCCCATGAGGGGTCCCCGCCCCATAGCATCACCTGGGCCGGGTCGGGCAGGGGGATGTCCAGCTCCGAGCGCAGCTGCTCCGGCCCCACGGCGAAGGCTGGGTCCTGGGGGGGGGGGGGACACGACACGGGGGTCAGCCCTGCCCCACGGCGAGGCCCCTGACCCATAGCGGCCCCCCACCCCACGGCCAGCCCCACAGAGCTGCCTCCAGCCCATAGCCAGCCCCATAGAGACCCCTCCTGACCCACAGGGACCCCCCCAGCCCCATAGCGACTCTGTGGAAACCCCCCAACCCCACAGAGACCCCCCAGCCCCATAGGGACCCCATAAGGACCTTCCCCAGCCCCATAGCGAGCCCATAAGGACACTGCAGAGATGTCCCCTGCCCTATAGAGCCCTTCCCAGCCCCACAGCAGCCCCCCAGCCCCATAGCGACCCCCTAAGACCTTCCCCAGCCCCATAGTGACCCCATAAGGACCCCATAGAGATGCTCCCCACCCCACAGAGACCTTCCCAGCCCCATAGAAACCTCCTAAGGACCCTCCCCAGCCCCATGGCAGCTCCTCCAGGCCCATAGCAACCCCATAACACCCTCCCCAGCCCCACAGTGACCCCATAAGGACCCCACAGCGACGTCCCCTGCCCCATAGGGCCCTTCCCAGCCCCATAGCGACCCCTCCCCAGCCCCATAGCGATGCTCCCTGCCCCACAGAGCCCTCCCAGCCCCATAGCGACCCCTAAGGACCCTCCCCAGCCCCATAGCGACCCCATAGCAACCCCTCTCCTGCCCCCCAGCGCCCCCCCGCCCCATAGCACCCCCCCAGCCCCATAGCGCCCCCCCCGCCCCATAGCACCCCCCCAGCCCCATAGCACCTCCCCAGCCCCATAGCGCCCCCGGCACCTGCAGCAGCGCCTGCAGCTCGGCCACCTTGGCCGGGAAACCGCCGGCCAGGAGCCCCTCGACCTGGGGGGCAGCGGGGGGGGGGGGCGGGTGACCTCCGAGCCCTGCCCCCCAACCCCTGCCCCCCAACCTCCACCCCCTGCCCCCTAAGCCCGCCCCTAACCCCAATCCCACCCCCTGCCCCCAACTCTGCCCCCTAACTCCACCCCCTGCCCCCAACTCTGCCCCCTACCCCCAACCCCACTCCCTGACCCCCAACTCTGCCCCCTAACTCCATCCCCTGCCCCCTAACTCCACCCCCTAACCCCTGACCCCCACCTAACCCTGCCCCTAACTCCACCCCCTGCCCCCTAACTCCGCCCCCTACCCCCAACCCCACTCCCTGACTCCCAGCTCTGCCCCCTAACTCCACCCCCTGCCCCCCAACCCCTGCCCCCCAACCGCCCCCCCCAGCTGACCTGGGCGCAGAGCTGGGTGCGGAAGGCCTCTACCTGCGGGGGGGAGCGGGGCGCCGTGGGGCCCGGACGCCTGGGCCCCTTCTGCTACACCGGGTCCCGAACGCCTGGGCCCAGGCCCTGTAGCCCCCCATCTTCCCCCCGGACGCCTGGGCCCTAGACACACCCCACCCCGGACGCCTGGGCCCCAGCCCTACATTCCCCCCCCCCACCCCCGGACGCCTGGGCCCCTGCCGCTCCCCTCCGCCCCCTCCCTCCCCCCCCACCCCGGACGCCTGGGCCCTTTCTCCCCTCCTCTCCCCCCCCCCCCCCGCTCCCTGTCCAGGGGCCCCTCCCTCTCCCTCCCCCCCCACCCCGGACGCCTGGGCCCCTTCCCCTCCCCCTGCGGACACCTGCTCCCGCCCCCGGACGCCTGGGCCCCGTCCGTCCCTCCCCCCACTGCCCCGGACGCCTGGGCCCCCTCCTGCCCCGCCAGCCGGGCTGCCCAGACACGCCCGGACGCCTGGGCCCCCCCGGACGCCTGGGTCCCCCCGACCTGCGGCGCGGCCATGGGGGCGGGAAGCGAAAGCGAAAGCGCGGGGTTCCCCGCGCGGGGGGGGGGCGGGGGCGGGGCTGCCGCTGGCCCCGCCCCCGCCGGACGCCTGGGCCCCGCCCCGCCCCCCCTGTGAGCAGCCGCACCCAAAACGCGCTGGTTTCAACCCAAAAAACCACGTTTTATTACTAGTGCGCCGGTGTGGGGAGGGGGGGGAAACAGCCCCCCGGACGCCTGGGCCCCTCCCAGCTGATACCGCCCGGACGCCTGGGTCCTTGGTGGGGGGGGGCAGGGTTTTGGGGGAGGCCTGGGCCCCCCTCCCGGACGCCTGGGCCCCTCCCGGATGCCGGGGCCCCTCCCGGACGCCTGGGCCCCCCCCGGACGCCTGGGCCCCCCCCCGGACGCCGGGGCCCCCCTCAGCGGGGCTGCAGCCCCAGGCCGGGGCGCCCGGACGCCAGGGCCCCTCCCGGACGCCTGGGCCCCCCTCCCGGACGCCTGGGCCCCCCCCCCGGACACCGGGGCCCCTTAGCAGGGCTGCAGCCCCAGGCCGGGGCGCCCGGACGCCAGGGCCCCTCCCGGACGCCGGGGCCCCCCTCCCGGACGCCTGGGCCCCCCCCCGGACGCCGGGGCCCCCCTCAGCGGGGCTGCAGCCCCAGGCCGGGTTGCCTGGACGCCTGGGCCCCTCCCGGACGCCTGGGCCCCCCTCCCGGACACCTGGGCCCCTCCCGGACGCCAGGGCCCCTCAGCGGGGCTGCAGTCCCAGGCCGGGGCGCCCGGATGCCAGGGCCCCCCCCGGACGCCTGGGCCCCTCCTGGACGCCTGGGCCCCTCCCGGACACCTGCCCCCCCCCCCGGACGCCTGGGTCCCTCCCGGACGCCTGGGCCCCCCTCCCGGACACCTGCCCCCCCCCCCCGGACGCCGGGGCCCCTCAGCGGGGCTGCAGCCCCAGGCCGGGGCGCCCGGGCGAGCAGGGGCAGCGGTACCAGAGGCGGTAGGTGAGGGCCCAGGCGGCCCAGCCCAGGCCGGCGCCGGCGGCGGCGGGGGCCCAGGCGTCCCCGTAGGCCAGCGTGGCCGCCAGCAGCCCGTGCCACAGCAGCAGCAGCGCCACGTTGAGCAGGAAGAGCAGGCAGAGCGCCGCGCCCGGACGCCGGGGCCCCTCGCCCGGCCAGGCGGCCGACGGGAGCCCGGACGCCGGGGCCCCCCGCGGCGGGGCGGGGGGGGGCGGCAGCAGCAGCAGGGCGCCCGGCCGCCGGGGCGCGGAGCCCAGCCACAGGGGCGAGAGGGCCCGGACGCCGGGGCCCCCGGCCCCCCCCAGCTCGCCGCCCGGACGCCGGGGCCCCGGCGGGGGGTGCAGCAGGCGGCCCAGGGCGGCGGCCTCCTCGGCCAGGGCCAGGCCGCAGTGGGCCAGGGCGAAGGCCGGGCGCGACACGGGGACGCCGGCGGCGGCCTCGAGGGCGGCGCAGAGCGGGGGGGCGGCGCGGGCCAGGCCGGCCCCCACGGCCAGGCGCCCCCCGCCCGCAGCAGGGCCCCCCCGCGGCCCCCCCCCGGCCGCGCCAGGGGCCAGGCGGCCACCAGCAGCCCCCCGGCCAGCAGCGCCGTCCAGCCGCCCGCCGAGGACACCAGGCGCCTGCGGGGGGGGAGAGGGGGGGTGAGGGGGGGGCCGGGCGCCGGGGACGCCTGGGCCCCTTTCCCGGACACCCTGGAGCTCCCCCGTATCCCTTCTCTATGCCCCAGCCCCCCATGTCCCCCAGCCCCCCAAGTCCCCCCATGTCCCTCCCTATCCCCCCCAGCCCCCCAAGTCCCCCTATATCCCCCCAAATACCCCCATATCCCCCCATGTCCCCCAGCCCCCCAAGTCCCCCATGACTCCCCACATGCCCCTGTCCCCCAGCCCCCCATATCCCCCCATATCCCTATCCCCCCATGTCCCCCCAGCCCCCCATGTCCCCCAGCCCCCAAGTCCCTCCCTATCCCCCCAGGTCCCCCTATATCCCCCCCAAATACCCCCATGTCCCCCATTTCCCCCAGCCCCCCAAGTCCCCCCATGTCCCTCCATATCCCCCCAGCCCCCCAAGTCCCCCCATGTCCCCCATGACTCCCCACATGCCCCCCAAGTCCCCCCAGCCCCCATATCCCCCCCGCCCCCCGGCGCCGCCCCACTCACGCCTGCAGCAGGTTGTGGGGCCGGGCCAGCACGCTGTGGCGGGGGGCGCAGTCGCGCAGCAGCGGCCCCAGGGCCACCAGGACGGCGGGGGCCAGCGCGTGGGCCTGGGCGAAGCGGGGGGAGCCCAGCGCCGCCGCCGCCCCCCGGCTCAGCCCCACGGTCAGGGCCGCCGCCAGCCGCCCCAGCGCCGCCGCCAGCCCCACGGCCGCCGGCCCCACGGCCGCCGCCGCCCGGGTCGCCGCGCTGGTGGTGGTGGCCCTGATGGCCGCCCTGGTGGCCGCGGTGCCCATGGCCCTGGCGGGGGGGTGGCCCTGGGCCTGCTGGTGGACCTGGTGGCCTTGGACCTGCTGGCGGTGGTGCTGCTGGTAGACCTGGTGGCCTTAGACCTGCTGGCAGTGGTGCTGCTAGTAGACCTGATGGCCCTGGGCGTGCTGGTGGTGCTCCTGGTAGACCTGGTAGCCCTGAGCCTGCTGGTGCTGGTAGACCTGGCGGCCCTGGAGCTGCTGGCGCTGGTGGTGCTGGTAGACCTGCTGGCCCTGGAGCTGCTGGTCCTGGTAGACCTGGTGGCCCTGGAGCTGCTGGTGGCCCTGGTGGTGGCCCTGGTGGCCGGCGGCGGCTCTGCTGGTCCTGGTGGTGGCCCTGGCCCTGCTGGTGGCCCTGGCGGCGCTGCTGGTGGCCCTGCTGTCCCCGGCGGCGGTGGCGGCCCCGGCGGTGGCCCCGTCCCCGTCCCCGGCGGCGGTGGCAGCGTCACCTCCCCGCTGAGGCCTGGTGACAGCTGCCGCGGGGGGGGGGGGGAAGGGGAGGGACGAGGGAGGGGACACGGGGGGGGTGGCGGCGGGGACGGAGGGACGCAGGGAGGGGGGGGACGTGGCCAAGGGCACCGGGACGGGGACACGGGGACACGGAGATGTGGGGCCGGGACCCCCAAGGGCAGGGGGACCCTGGGGCCACCGAGGGGACGTGGCGGCCTGGGGACACCGGGGGACATGGGAGGGGGCCCAGAGACCTCAAGGGGACGTGGGACGGGGATGTGGTGGCCCCGGGGACACCATGGGGACGTGGGATGGGGACTTGGGGGGCCGGTGACGCCGTGGGGGGGACGCGGCGGCCCGAGGACACGTCAGGACACGGGGCGGCGGTGGCAGCGGTTTATTGGGGGGCGGCGGCGGCCGTGGGGCGCCCCACGGCGGGGCCTAGCCCTGGGGGACGTCCCCGTCCCCGTCCCCGTCCTCGTCCCCCTCCCTGTCCTCGTCCTCGTCCTGGGGCTCCCGGTAGTCCCACAGCCGGATGCTGCCGTCCCACTGCGGGGGGGGACGCGGGGTCAGCGACCCACGGCGCCCGGCCCCATAGGGACCCCCAGCCCCATAGAGACCCCGTGACCACACAGTTCCCCCCAGCCCCATAGGGACACGCAGACTCCCTCACCCCATAGAGCTACCTTGGCCCCATAGAGCCTCCCCCAGCCCCATAGAGCCCCCCCGAGCCCCACAGAAACCCCCCCATAGAGACCCCTTGACCCCACAGACCCCCCAGCCCCATAGAGCCCCCCAGCCCTATAGAAGCCCCCCCATAGAGATCCTTTGGCCCCATAGAGCCTCCCCAGCCCCATAGGGACCCCATAACAACCCCCCCATAGAGACCCCTTGACCCCATAGTGCCCCCCAGCCCCATAGAAGCTCTCCTAGCCCCACAGAGCCCCCCAGCCCTATAGAAGCCCCCCATAGAGACCCTTTGACCCCATAGAGCCTCCCTGGCCCCATAGAGCCCCCCCCAGCCCCACAGGAACCCACAGAACCCCCCATAGAGACCCCTTGACCCCACAGGGACCCCCCTTCCGGTCCCCCTCGGCCCCGCCCCCCGGAAGCCCCGCCCCCCGGAAGCCCCGCCCACCGAGGTGCTGACGAGCTTGCCCTCGTAGGGGTGCCAGCAGACGTCCCGCACGCAGGCGCCGTGATTGGCCAGCCGCCGCACCACCCGCCCCGTCAGCACGTCGTACACTGCCGGGCCAGGGGGCGGGGTCAGCGGAGGCCCGCCCCCCGCGGAGGCCCCGCCCCCAGGCACCCCAAACGGCCCGGGGGGTTAAGCCCCGCCCCCTGCTAGACCCGCCCCAGGCCCTAAGCTCCACCCCCAGCATCAAGCCCCGCCCCTGCTTGGGACCCCAGCTGTCAGTCAAGCCCCGCCCCCAAGCATGGCCCCACCCCCAGCTTAAGCCCCGCCCCAGGCAGGCCCCACCGAGGGCCCCCCAGTGTGGCCACACCCCCCTCCCAGCCAGCCACGCCCCCCATGTGTCCCCGCCCCCTCCCCACACGGCCACACCCCCTCCGTGGTGTCCCCGCCCCCTCCCTGCTCATCCCCACCCCCTCCCTGGTGCCCCTGCCCCCTCCCCATGTGCCCCGCCCCCTCCCAGCATGGCCCCGCCCCCTCCCTGGTGTCCCCGCCCCCTCCCAGCATGGCCCCAGCTTAAGCCCCTCCCCCATGGCCCCGCTCCCTCCGTGGTGTCCCCGCCCCTCTCCTCATGGCCCCGCCCCCTCCCCGCGTGTCCCCGCCCCCCCCGTACCCAGGACGGCCCCGGAGGCGCAGCCGGTGCCCAGGAAGCGGCCGCCGGCGCCGCGGGGGGGGGAGAGGCGGCAGCGGATCAGCGTGTGCAGCACCCCGTGGCCGCGGTACGTCATCAGCGAGCTGTCCCCGGGCAGCGGCCCCGCCCCCCACGCTGCGGGACACGCCCCCCCCGCGTCATGGACACGCCCCCGCCGAGGGCACGCCCCCGCCGAGGGCACGCCCCCGCCGCGGGGTGCTGGTGCCCCCGGGACTGGCAGGGGTCCGCGGGGTCCTAGTGCCCCGGGCCCACCCGGCTCCACAGGGTCCTAGTGCCCCCAGGACCACCTGGCTCTGCGGGGTCCTAGTACCCCCAGGACCACACAGCTCCACAGGGTCCTAGTGCTGCCCTGACTCCACTTGGCTCTGCTGGGTCCTAGTGCCCCCCCCCCCCCGGGCCTGCCTGGCTCCACGGGGTCCTAGTGCCACCCCGTGCCTGCCCAGCTCCGCTGGGTCCTAGTGCCTGGCTCCACAGGGTGTCTCTGCTGGGTCCTAGTGCCCTCCCGGGTCCCACCCATCCTCGCAGGGTCCTAGCGCCCCCCACGCCCCCCCATCTCTGCAGGGTCCTAGCGCTCCCCCACGCCCCCCCCCCCCGCAATCTCCGCAGGGTCCTAGCTCCTCCCCATGCCCCCCATCTCCGCAGGGTCCTAGCGCTCCCCCCCGCCCCCCCCCCCCCCGCAATCTCCGCAGGGTCCTAGCTCCTCCCCATGCCCCCCCCATCTCTGCAGGGTCCTAGCGCTCCCCCACGCCCCCCCCCCCCGCAATCTCCGCAGGGTCCTAGCTCCTCCCCATGCCCCCCATCTCCGCAGGGTCCTAGCGCCATCCCCCCCCCCCCCGGCGCCCGCAGGGTCCTAGTGCCCCCCAGCTCACCGTGGCGGGGGGCGCGCTGCCAGCGGTAGTCCCAGCTCTGGCGGGCCACGGCGCGGCGGGTGGAGCCCCCCCATGCCCCCCATCTCCGCAGGGTCCTAGCGCCCCCCCCCCCGGCGCCCGCAGGGTCCTAGTGCCCCCCAGCTCACCGTGGCGGGGGGCGCGCTGCCAGCGGTAGTCCCAGCTCTGGCGGGCCACGGCGCGGCGGGCGGCCGCCAGCCCCCCCGGCCCCGCGGGGCGCCGCAGGTCCCACAGCTTGGCCGTCTGGTCCTTGGAGTTGGACACCACGTACCGCCCGTCCCCCTGCACCGGGGAGGGGCGGGGCCTCAGCCAGGGGGCGGGGCCTCAGCCAGGGGGCGGGGCCGCGGGGGTGCCCACGAGGGGGTGTGGCCACCAGCAGGGGGAGTGGCCACGGGGGTAAGGCCAAGGGGGGGGGTGTTGCCATGGGGGCGTGGCTACAAGAGGGGGCGTGGCCAAGAGGGGGCGTGGCCAAGCACCCCCAGCCCAGCTGGTGGGAGGCTGCCAGTGCCCCTCCAGTGCTGCCAGTGTCCCCAGTACCCTCCCAGTGCCCCCCCCAGTGCTCCCAGTGCCCCTCCCAGTGCTCCCAGTGCTCCCAGCAGGGACTCACGCGGGGGTGCAGGAAGGTGAGGCCGTCGCGGTGCCCCGCCAGCAGCCCCACGGGCTGGGGCCGCCCCTCGTGCAGGCACCGGCGGTCCCAGTGCTCCCAGTGCCCCCCCCAGTGCTCCCAGTGCTCCCAGTGCCCCCAGGACTCACGCGGGGGTGCAGGAAGGTGAGGCCGTCGCGGTGCCCCGCCAGCAGCCCCACGGGCTGGGGCCGCCCCTCGTGCAGGCACCGGCGGTCCCAGGCCCGGCACACGGCGTCGTCGCCCCCCGACAGCAGCAGCTGCCCCCCGCCGTCGCCCAGCGCCACCGCGTTCACGTCGTCCTCGTGCGCCCGCACCTGCGCCACGCTCCCATGACGCCTCGGGGTCACGGCGAGCTCCCAGCGTGCACTGGGGTCCCACCAAGCTCCCATGATGCCTCGGGGTCGCGCCCACCCCCCGGGGTCGCGCCGACCTCCCATGATGCCCTGGGGTCCCACCAAGCCCCCACGATGCCCTGGGGTCGCGCCAACCCCCCAGGGTCCCACCAAGCTCCCATGATGCTCTGGGGTCGCGCCGACCTCCCATGATGCCCTGGGGTCCCACCAAGCCCCCACGATGCCCTGGGGTCGCGCCAACACCCCCCCAGGGTCCCACCAACCCCCCATGACGCCCTGGGGTCGTGCCAACCCCCTGGGGTCACACCAAGCTCCCATGATGCCTTTGGGTCCCACCAAGCTCCCATGATGCCCCGGGTTCACGCCAACCCCCTCCATGATGCTCTGGGGTCTCACCAATCTCCCATGATGCCCTGGGGTCCCACCAAGCCCCCACGATGCCCTGGGCTCACGCCAACCCCCCGGGGTCGCGCCAACCTCCCATGATGCCTTTGGGTCCCAGCAACCCCCCCCCAGGGTCCCACCAACCTCCCATGATGCTTTTGGGTCACACCAAGCCCCCATGGTGCCCCGGGGTCCTGCCAACCCCCCAGGGTCCCACCAAGCTCCCATGATGTCCTGGGGTCCCACCAACCCCCCCAGGGTCCCACCAAGCTCCCATGATGCCTTTGGGTCCCACCAACCCCCCCCCAAGGTCCCACCAAGCTCCCATGATGCCTTTGGGTCCCACCAAGCTCCCATGATGCCCCGGGGTCCCGCCAACCCCCCAGGCTCCCCCCAGCCCCCCACGATGCCCAGGGTCCCGCCAAGCCCCCACGGTGCCCCGGGGCGCTCCCAGGCTGCCGTGGGGCGCTCCCAGGATGCCGTGGGGCAGGGCGTGGGGCTGACCTGGAGGGTGCGGCGCTGGGCCTGGCGGTCGTAGAGGTAGAGGCAGCCGTCGTTGGCGCCGCCCAGCACCTCCCGCCCGTCGGCCGCCACCGCCAGCGAGAACACGGCGAAGCGCCGCTCCTCCGGCCTGCCCCACGGCGCCGACCCACGCGTGACCCACGGCGCCCCGGCGCCGCCCCCGGCAGCCCCACAGAGCTCCCGGGACCCCCCCCCTGCCCCACAGAGCTCCCGGGACCCCCGAACTGCCCACAGACCCCCCTATCCTGCCCCACAGATCCCCCAGGACCACCAACCTGCCCCATAGACCCTCCCGTCCTGCCCCATAGGGCTCCCAGGACCCCCATCCTGCCCCATAGACCCTCCAAATCCCCCAATGTGCCCCCCATCCTGTCCCATAGAGCTCCCAGGACCCCCAATGTGCCCCACAGAACACCTCATCCTGCCCCATAGGTCCCCCAGGACCACCAACCTGCCCCATAGACTCTCCCATCCTGCCCCACAGAGCTCCTGGGACCCCCAAACTGCCCCCCAGGCCCTCCCAATCTGCCCCATAGACCCCTCCCAGGACCCCTAATGTGCCCCATAGACCCTCCAGGACCCCCAGTGTGCCCCCTAGGCCCCCCGTCCTGCCCCATAGATCTCTGAAGATCCCCAACTTGCCCCCTGGGTCCCTCTGTCCTGCCCCGTAAACCCCCCCAGGACCCCTAATGTGCCCCACAGACCCCCCCACCCTGCCCCATAGGCCCTCCAGGACCCCCAATGTGCCCCCCGGGCCCCCCATCCTGCCCCATAGATGCCCCAGGACCCCCAGCCTGCCCCACAGCTGTCCCCTGGCCCCTGTAACCTATCCCATAGCCCTCCCAGTGTCCCACTGCCCCGCCCCATAGCCCCCCCCATCGTGCCCCGGACTCCCACCTTGACCCATAGACCCCCCCGTCCCGCCCCACACCCCTGTCCTGCCCCATAGCCCTGTCCCGCCCCACAGCCCCCCGGCCCCACCTGAGGTCGAGGGCGGTGTGGTTGTCCCCGTCCCCGTAGATGTCGTACACGTGGACTGGGCGGGGCCGCGGGCGGGGGGAGGGGCCACGTCAGCCCCGCCCCCCCGAGGAGGAGCCCGCCCCCTCCTCCCCACACCCGGCCCAGTGGGCGGGGCTTCCCCCAGCCGGGTGGGCGGGGCTGAGGGAGGCCACACCCCCCAGGGCTCCAGCCCCACCCCCGCCCTCACCCAAGCCCCGCCCTCACCCAAGCCCCGCCCCTTGGGCCCAAGCCCCGCCCCCAACCAGCTAAGGCACCAGGTTCTACTAAGAGGTTCAGGCCCCGCCCCCAGGGCCACAAGCTCCACCCCCAGGGCCACAAGCCACACCCCCAGGGCTCAGGCCCCACCCCCAAAGTTCAAGCTCCACCCCCAGGACAAGCTCCACCCCTACAGCCACAAGCTCCACCCCCAGGGATCAGGCCCCACCCCCAGGGCTCAAACTCCACCCCCAGGGCCACAAACTCCACCCCCAGGGCTCAAACTCCACCCCTACAGCCACAAGCTCCACCCCCAGGGCTCAGGCCCCACCCCCAGGGCCACAAGCTCCACCCCCAGGGCTCAAGCCCCACCCCCAGGGCCACAAACTCCACCCCCAGGGCTCAGACCCCACCCCCAGGGCCACGAGCCCCACCCCCAGGGCTCAGGCCCCACCCCCAGGGCTCAAGCTCCGCCCCCAGGGCCACAAGCTCCGCCCCCAACCCCCTCATTACAGCAGACCAGCGCAAAGGCAGGCACCGGCTCCCACCAAGGGGCCCAGGCCCCGCCCCCAGGCCCACAAGCTCCACCCCCAGGGCTCAGACCCCGCCCCCAGGACCACAAGCTCCGCCCCCCGGGCCTTGGCCCCGCCCGCGGCACTCACTGTAGTCGGACCAGCTGGAGTAGAGGAGCTGGGAGCCGTCGGGGCTGAAGGCCACGTCGAGGATGCTCCAGCCCACGTCGCGGCCCCGCACGGCCCGCAGCAGCCGCAGCCCGGCGCCGCCGCACTCGTACAGCCGGATCGTCTGGTCTGCGGCGCCGCCGGCAGCCGTCAGCGCCCGTCCCCCTCCCCGCAACAGCCCCCCCACCCCCCCCCCCCCGCAACACCCGGCGCTCACCCTGACAGGCGGACATGAACAGCTTGCCGTCGTCGGAGTAGATGCCGCAGAAGGCTTTCTGGGCGTACGACTCGGTGTGCGCCAGGTGGTTGGGCAGGAAGCTGCGGCGGGGGGCGGCGGGGGTCAGCGCGGACCCCCAAGCCCCCCCGCAGCCCCCCCGCGTCGCCCCCACTCACTGCGAGCTGACGCGCGCCTTCTCCCCCGGCGAGAAGCTCCCGTTGTGGCACCGGCCCCACTCGCGCTGCGGGCGACACGGCGGCGCCGTGAGGGGCCCCGGCGTCCGGGCCCCACGCACCCGCCCCTCCCGGCCCCACGGGTACCTGGCGCAGCAGGCGGGGCAGGCTGCGCTCGGGGGGGCCGGGGCCCAGGCGTCCCTCGGCCAGCTGCAGCTGCGCCTTCAGCTCGTGGCCGTCCAGCACGCGGGTGTCCGGGGCGGGGGCCGCTGCGGGGGGGCCGTTAGGGGCGCCTCCTCCTCTTCCTCGCCCCCCCGGCGCCGTGGGGGGTGATGGGAAGGGGCCCAGGCGTACCTGGGGGCACGTAGCGGCGGCCCAGGCGGCCCTCCCAGGCGTCCTCGTCTTCCTCCTCCTCGTCCTCCTCCTCCTCCTCGTCCGAGGGGTCCTGCAGCACCCGCAGCCCGGCCTGGCCCCCGCCCTGCACCAGCCGCACCCGGCCCCTGGGGGGGGGCGTTAAGGGACAGAGGGGTGTTAAGGGAGGCGGGGGGGCATTAAGGGACATGGGGGACGTTAAGGGACACGGGGGGACGTCAGGGGATGTGGGGGGACGTTAGGGGTGTGCGGAGGTGCGGGGGGACATTGGGGACAGGAGGAACGTTAGGGGATGGGGGGGACATGGGGGGATATTAGGGGTGTGGGGGGACGTTGGGGGGGACATTAGGGGATGGGGGGGACATGGGGGGACATTAGGGGACATGGGGGGACGTGGGGGGACATTAGGGGATGGGGGGGACATGGGGGGCCAGGAGGGACATGAGGGGACATGGGGGGACATTAGGGGATGGGGGGACATGGGAGGACATTAGGGGACATGGGGGGACGTGGGGGGACATTAGGGGATGGGGGCACATGGGAGGACATTAGGGGACATGGGGGGATGTGGGGGGACATCAGGGGACGGGGGGGACATTAGGGGATGGGGGGGACATGGGGGGCCAGGAGGGACATGGGAGGACATTAGGGGACATGGGGGGACGTGGGGGGACATTAGGGGATGGGGGGGACATGGGAGGACATTAGGCGACATGGGGGGACGTGGGGGGACATTAGGGGTGTGGGGGGATGGGGGGGACATCAGGGGACGGGGGGGACATTAGGGGGAAACACGTGAACAGAGGGGCAGGTTCAGCCTCCCGCCCCCTTCCCACAATGCCCCGGGCCCCCCCCCGGGGACACCCCCTTCCCACAATGCCCCGGGGCGGGTACCTGCGCAGGAGGTAGGCCAACACCTGGGCCAAGCCCACGTCTTCCTCCTCCTCCTCCTGCTCCTCCTCCTCTTCCTCCTCCTCCTCCTCCTGCTGGGGGGGGCGGCGGGGGGGGCGGGGCCTGCGGGGGCCCCCCCCCGCCTCCCCCCTGCCCCCGGCGCTGCTGCTGCTGTGCGACCCCATCTACGGCATCCCGCCTGCGGGGGGGGGACGGGGACGGGGGGGGCGTCAGGGGCTGCCCCCGTTGCCCCCGGCCACCCCCCGGTTACCCCGGCAACCGGGCTCCCCCCCACTGCCCCCCCGTTGCCCCCGGCGACCGCCCTACCCCGGTCTCCCATGGCAACCGCCCGACCCCCGGTCTCCCCCAGCGACGGGCTCCGGGACCCCCCCGGCATCGTCCAATGGGAGCCCCCGGGCCCCCCCGATTGGCCCAATGGGGGCGCGGGACGGGGACAGGCGGCCAATGGGGGCCCTGCGTGTTTGGGGGGGGGGGGGACACCACGCTGTAACCGCCCCCCCCAAAGCAGAGCCCAGCGGTCGCCCCCGGCAACGGCCGCCCTGGGGGGGGGGGAGTAGGGGGCTTCCACCAATCAGGGCGCTCCCCCTCCCCGCTGGGGACCAATCAGGAGCCGCTCAGCGCCCCCCCCCCGCGGCGCCCCCCCCTCACCTTGCGGCGTCCGGCCTTGTTTACGTGGAGGCGCTGCCGGCTCCGGGGGGCGGGGCCAACATGCCGTGCCCCGATTGGCCGCCGCAAGCCCCCCCCTCACAGGGGAAGGGAGCACCCCGCCCACCCTCATTGGCTCCCACTCCACCGCGGCGTGATCTCATTGGCCGGGAGCCAATAAGCGGCCCCGCCGCCTCCCTCCCCCACCCCCGCTGTGCAGCAAGGCAGCTCCTGATTGGCTGGCAGGGTGAGTGGCAGGCGGGTGGGGGGGCGGGACAGGCTCTGATTGGCCGGAAAGCACCTGGGGGCAGGGAGAACAGTGGCGGACCCTGATAGGCCAAGGCAAAGAGGGGGCGGGACCAGCACAAGCAACAGGTGCTGAACGGCTGCAGTGGCTGCTGATTGGCCAGAAGGAGCCATGCCACAGCCAGTCACCTCTAGCCCCTCCCCTTTGGCCCCGCCCCACCCCGTAGCTCCTCCCCCAACCTTCGACCCCAAGGACAACACGGGACAGGCAACAGCCTGAGCCCCGCCCAGGGGCTCCTTTATTGGTCCCGCCCCCTGCCCTGCCCCAAAGGCACCTGGGAAAGGGCCGGGCCCTGCGGCAGGCACCGGCCAACGGGGCGCGGCGGCCGGTCTAAAAAGACGTTGGCCGGTCAACGAAGGCATCGGCCAACGAGTCACAGTGGTTGGTCCACGATGACATCAGCCACCAGGCTGCGGTGATTGGTCCGTGAAGACGTCGGCCAGTCAAGGAAGACGTTGGCCGACGAGTCGCGGTGGTTGGTCCGTGGAGACGTCGGCCAACGGGTTGCGGTGGCCGGTCAGCAAAGACGTTGGCCAACGGGTCATGGAGACCAAACGACGAAGACGTTGGCCAACGGGACACAGTGATTGGTCAACAAAGACGTTGGCCAATGGGTCGTGGAGACCAAGCAATGAAAACGGCACCCAATAAGATGCAGCAATTGGTCAGTGAAGACGTTGGGCAACAAAACGCAGCGATTGGTCAACAAAGACGGTGGCCAGGGGGTCACGGAGGCCAAGCAATGAAGACGGCAGCCAACACGGCGCAGCGATTGGTCAACAAAGACATTGGCCAACGGGTCGTGGAGACCAAGTGATGAAGACGGGAGCCAACGGGAGGCGAGGACTGGTCAAAGGAGACATTGGGCAGCAGGACGCGGCGATTGGTCAGCGGAGACGGTGGCCAAGAGGTCGCGGAGGGCGACTGGCGAAGACGCGGGCCCACGGCGGGCGAGGAAGGCTCTCCGCGGACGGCGGTCGGGGCGGCGCGGGGGCCGTGGGTCGCGCCGTGGGGCCGCCCCGCGCGGGCGCGGCTCACATCTTCTTGAGGCGGCCCTCGAGGGCCTCCAGCTCGGCCGTGAGCTCGGGGGGCAGGTCGGGGCCGAAGTGCTCGTCGAAGTAGCGGCGCAGCTGGCGGGCCTCGTGCTCCCAGAAGGGGCGCTCCACGGGGAAGAGGTCCTCGTAGGCCACGCCGGGCAGGCCGGCCAGGTCGAGGGCGCCGGGCCGCGGCACCAGCCCCACGGGCGTGGGGCGGGCGCTGGGCTCGCCGTCCACGCGGCGGCACACCCAGGCGAGCACGCGGGCGTTGTGGCCGAAGCCCGGCCACACGAAGCGCCCGGCGGCGTCGCGCAGGAACCAGTTGACGTGGAAGAGGCGGGGCAGCCGGGCGCCCGCCCGCTCCCCCATGGCCAGCCAGTGCGCCAGGTACTGCCCCGCGTTGTAGCCGAAGAAGGGCCGCATGGCGAAGGGGTCGTGCAGCAGCTGCTTGCCTGGGCGCGGGGGGGCGTCAGGGGGGCGTCAGGGGTGGGGGCCACATGGGTGGGGGGCACTGGGGACACTGGGGTCAGGGTTATGGGGATGCTGGGATCACTGGGATCTGGGTTGGGGTCACTGGGGACACTGGGATCGCGGTTAGGGGGATGCTGGGGTCACTGGGATCGGGACTAGGGGCGACTGGGGATACTGGGATCAGGGTTAGGGGTCACTGGGGCCAATGGGATGAGGGTTGGGGACCACTGAGGCCACTGAGATCTGGGTTAGGGGCCACTGGGATCTGGGTTGGGGGTCACTGGTGCCACTGGGATCAGGCTTAGGGGGCCATCGGGGCCACTGGGGATATTGGAATTGGGGTTAGGGATCACTGGGGCCACTGGGATGAAAGCTAGGAGTCACTGGGATCACTGGGATCAGGGTTAGGGGGACACTGGGCACACTGGGATCAGGGTTAAGGTCACTGGGGCCACTGGGATGAGGATTACGGGTCACTGGGATCTGCATTGGGGGCCACTGGTATCAGTGGGATCAGGGTTAGCCATTACTGGGACCACTGGTATCACTGGGATCAGGGTTATGGGGCCGTTGGGGTCACTGGGATCAGGGTTAGGGCCACTGGGGCCACTGGGATCAGGGTTATGGGGCCACTAGTCACTGTGATCAGGGTGGGGGTCACTGGGCACGCTGGGATGGGGGTCACCGCCCCCCCCACGGCGCAGGGGCCCCGGCGTCCGGGCTCACCGGCGTGCTCGGCGGCGGCGGTGGCCTCGCTGCGCATGGCGCTGCCCACGAACACCCCGTGGCGCCAGTTGAAGGCCTCGAACACCAGCGGCACCCCTGCGGGGGCGTCACCGGGGGCGTCACCGGGGGCGGGGCGTCACCATGGGGGGGTGGGGCCTGCCCCGGGGGGCGGGGCTTACCCTGGGGGCGCCGCCCCCCGAAGATGATGGCGTCGATGGGGACGCCCTGCGGGTCCTCCCAGGCCGGGTCCATGATGGGGCACTGCCGGGCCGGGGCGCAGAACCGCGAGTTGGGGTGGGCGCACGGCTCGGGGTCGCCTGCGGGGCGGGTGACGCCGGCGCCGGGTGACGACTGTGCCGGGTGACACTGCCACCGGGCGCCACCGCCAGGCAACGCCAACACCAGGTGACACCGACACCGCTGGGTGACACCGACACCCCCACCAGGTGACACCCCCACCACATGATGCCACCACCGGGTGACGCCACTGTCACCGGTAACGCCAACACTGGGCGATGCCACCGCTGCTGGGTGATGCCAGATGACACCCCCACTGCTGGGTGACATGGCTGCCGCCGGGTGACACCAATGCCAGGTGACATCAACGCTGGGTGACACCAACACCACCGCCAGGTGACGCCAACACTGGGTGACGCCACCCCTACTGGGTGATGTCAACACCAAGTGATGCCAGTGCTGCTGGGTGACACCAATGTCAGGTGACGCCAACACCACCGCTGGGTGACGCCAACACCGTTACTGGGTGACGCTGCCGCTGGGTGATGCCAACCCCAGGGGGTGACGCCAACACCAGGTGACGCCAACACCAAGTGATGCCAACGCCGCCGGGCAACACCAACACCGGGTGACGCCAACCCCACTGGGTGACGCCGATGCCAGCGGGTGACGCCACCACCAAGCAACACCAACACCGCCGGGCGACGCCAACGTTGGGTGACGCCAACGGTGCCGGGCGACGCCAACGCCGGGTGACACCAACGGCACCGCTGGGTGACGCCGACGCCACCAGGTGACATCACCACCAAGCAACGCCAACCCCACTGGGGGACGCCAACCCCGGGCGACGCCGCGGGCGCCGGGCGCGGCCTCACCGGGGCTCCAGGGCTTGCCGAGCCAGGAGGTGAAGGTGACGCCGGGGGTGGTGGGCAGCTCCAGCCCCTCCCAGTAGACGCCGCCGTCGCTGCTCTGGCCCACGTTGGTGAAGATGGTGTTGCGCTGCACCGTGTGCATGGCGTTGGCGTTGGTGCGCAGCGACGTGCCCGGCGCCACCCCGAAGAAGCCGCTCTCGGGGTTGATGGCCCGCAGCCGGCCTGCGGCGGGAGGGGGAGGCCGCCGCGTGGGTCCCGGGCGTCCGGGCGGTGCCCCCCGCCCCGCCCCACGGCGCCCCCCACCCACCGTCGGGGCCGAACTTCATCCAGGCGATGTCGTCGCCCACGCACTCCACGCGCCAGCCCGGCAGCGCCGGCGTCAGCATCGCCAGGTTGGTCTTGCCGCAGGCGCTGGGGAAGGCGGCCGCCACGTACTTCTTCCGCCCCTCGGGGTCCGTGATGCCCAGGATCTGCGGCGGGGGGGGGAGGGAAGGGCCCAGGCGTCCGGGAGGGCCCCCACGCCGCCCTCCGAGGGACCCGGACCCTCCCCGTAAGGCCCTGCGGAAGCTGGGGGGCCCGGGCCCACCCCACCGCCCCCGGGCATCCAGAGGGCCCAGGCGTCCGGGGCACCTAGACCCACCCCACAACCCCTAGGGAGACTCAGGCGCCCAGAGGGCCCAGGCGTCCGGGTGCCCAGACCCACCCCACAACCCCCAGAGGGCCCAGGCGTCCGGGTGCCCAGACCCACCCCACAACCCCTAGAGAGACCCAGGTGCCCAGACCCCCCCCCCCAACCCCCCAGAGCACTCAGACCCACCCCACGACCCCCCAAGTGGCCCCAAGCCCCCCCCCACCACGGTGCCCGGACGCCTGGGCCCCCCACGGACCAGCATGTGCTCGGCGAGCCAGCCCTCGTCGCGGGCCAGGCGGGAGGCGATGCGCAGGGCGAAGCACTTCTTGCCCAGCAGCGAGTTGCCGCCGTAGCCGCTGCCGAAGGAGATGATCTCGCGCCGGTCGGGCACGTGGGCCACCAGCGTCTTCTCGGGGTTGCAGGGCCACTGGCTCACCAGGGGCTCTGTAAAACGGGGGGGTCAGCGAGGGGCCCAGGCGTCCGGGGCGTGGGGCGGGCTCGTGGGGCTCACCGTCGAGGGGCAGCGGGCGCCCCACGGAGTGGAGGCAGCGCACGAAGTCGCCGTCGCCCTGCGCCAGGGCCCGCAGCACCGGGGCGCCCACCCGCGTCATGATGCGCATGGAGGCGGCCACGTAGGCCGAGTCGGTGAGCTGCACGCCGGCCTTGGCCAGCGGCGACCCCACGGGGCCCATGCTGAACGGGATGACGTACAGCGTCCGCCCTGGGGGCGCGACGGCGGCACTTAGGGGGCGGCCCCACGGCGGCGCTGCCGCCCCCCACGGCGGCGAGGAGGGCGGCCTTACCGCGCATGCAGCCGGGGAAGCGCTCCTGCACGGCCTGCTCCAGCGCCGCCGGGCTCATCCAGTTGCCGAGCTGCCGGGTGGCGCCGGGGGCGGTGGGCGGCACCGCGTCCCGCTCCCGCTCCGTCACCAGCACCGTGCGGCTCTCCACCCGCGCCACGTCCCGCGGGTCCGTGCGCGCCAGCCAGCTGCGAGGGGCCCGGGCGTCCGGGACGGGAATGCCAGTTGCCCCCCGGGGGCCCAGGCGTCCGGGACGGGAACCCCCATCACCCCCAGGGGACCCAGGTGTCCGGAAGAGGAGCCCCCGTGGCCCCCAGGGGACCCAGGTGTCCGGAAGAGGAGCCACTGTCGCCCCCAGGGGACCCGGGCGTCCGGGACGGGAACCCCCCATCGCCCCCAGGGGACCCAGGCGTCCCCAAAGGACCCAGGCATCCGGGACGGGAAGCATCCCAAGGGACCCGAGTGTCCCCAGAGGGCCCAGGCATCCCCAGGGACCCAGGCGTCCGGGATGGGACCGTCCATCATCCCCAGGGGACCCAGGCGTCCCCAAGGGACCCAGGCGTCCGGGATGGGACCCCCCCATCGCCCCCAGGGGACCCAGGCGTCCCCAAAGGACCCAGGCGTCCGGGATGGGAAGCATCCCAAGGGACCCGAGTGTCCCCAGAGGGCCCAGGCATCCCCAGGGACCCAGGCGTCCCCAAGGGACCCAGGCGTCCAGGACGGGAACCCCCCGTCACCCCCCAGGGGACCCAGGCATTCCCGAGGGACCCAGGCGTCCGGGACGGGAACCATCCCAAGGGACCCGAGTGTCCCCAGGGCACTCAGGCGTCCCCAAGGGCCCCCCTACAGGGGCCCAGGCATCCGGGATGGGAGCCCCCCATCACCCCCAACGGACCCAGACATCCCCAAAGGACCCAGGCGTCCGGGCCGGGAACCATCCCGGGGGGGCCCAGGCGTCCCCCCCGCCGCCGTACCAGTTCTCATATTTGGGCAGGGGGTGGAGCAGGCCGTCGTCCTGCAGCTGGGCCAGCAGCGCGGCGCCCTCGGCCTCGGAGCCGTCGCACACGTGCACGGCGCGGGGCTGGCACAGGCGGGCGCCCTCCTCCACGAAGGCCTGCACCCGCGGCGGCAGCGCCCCCGCCTCCGCCCCCGCCCGCAGCCCCCGCGCCAGCGCCGGGGGCCCCCGCCGGCACCTGCGCGGCACCGGCTCAGGGCCCCCCCGCACCGGGCCCCGGGGAGCAAAGGGCGCCTGCCCCGCGGCATGATGGGAAGGGCAACCAACCCCCCCCCCCCCACCGGCGGCGCCCGCTGACCCTCACCCCGCAGGAGCACGAAAACAGCAGGGGGCAAAGGTCACCCTGCCCGCCTTCCCCCCCCTCCCCCCCCGGGCCCAGGCGTCCGGGCGACCCCCTTGCGCTAAGGAACCCAGGCGTCCGGGTGCCCCGTCCCACCCCACAACCCCATGAAGGGCCCAGGCGTCCGGGCACCCCCTGCTCTCCCCATCCCGCTACCCCATGAGGGGCCCAGGCATCCGGGCAGCGCCTACCCCCCCCATCCCGCTACCCCTAAAGGACCCAGGCATCCAGGCCTACGGCACCCAGCCCTATGGGACCCCCCCATCCCAAAGGGCCCAGGCGTCCGGGCGCCCCCTGCCCTCCCCCACTGCCCCTAAGGGCCCAGGCATCCGGGCTGCCCCATAGACACCCCCATCCCAAGGGGCCCAGGTGTCCGGGCTGCTCCCCCTCCACTACCCCTAAAGGACCCAGGCATTCGGGTACCCCCCGCCCCCCCATCCCACCACCCCATGAGGGGCCTGGGCAGACCCTGCCCCCCAACCCCACCACCCCGTGAGGGACCCAGGCATCCAGGCAGCCCCACGGGAGCCCCCCATCCCAAAGGGCCCAGGCGTCCAGGCACCCCCCGACCCCCCCCCACCGCATCCCACCACCCCGTGAGGGACCCAGGCATCCAGGCAGCCCCATGGGAGCCCCCCCATCCCAAAGGGCCCAGGCGTCCAGGCACCCCCCGACCCCCCCCACCGCATCCCACCACCCCATGAGGGACCCAGGCGTCCGGGCTGCCCCATAGACACCCCCATCCCAAAGGGCCCAGGTGTCTGGGCACCCCCTGACCCCCCCCCCCCGCCCCGTCCCAAAGGACCCAGGCGTCCGGCCACCCCCCCACCCTCCCCCAAAGGGACCCGGGCGTCCGGGCACCGCCGCTCACCCCCCCAGTCTCGCGATGGCCGCGTGCATGGCCGCGTCGCGCCGCCCGAGCCGCTGGGGGAAGACCCGGGCGGCCGGGGCCGCCCCCTTATAGCCGCCGCCGCCGAGGGAGGGGGGGACCCGGCCGCGCGGCTCTTCACCCCGGCGGCCGCCGCAGGGGGCGGGGCCCCGCCGCGGGGGGGGCGGGGCGAGGCCGCGGGGCCCCGCCCACCTCCGGGTGATGTAACACCCGCGCGGCCTTGCTCAGCGCCGCCCCGCCCCCCTCCCACGTCACCGCCCCCGAGGGGAGGGGGCGCGAGCGGCGACGCAGCGAAACCGCTCAAAACCCCCTTGTCCGCCTTTTTTTTCTTTAATAGTCCTCAACCAACGCACTGATGGTGCCCCCCCCACCCCCTATGGGTCACTACCACCAAGCACTAGCTACAAGACGAAACTAGCATTAAGTCCGCTCACGCCCAGCCGTTGAGCCGCTAATCGCATCCCGCCGCCGGCCGCTTCTCCGCCTCCGACGCCCTTTCTCAGCCGCGCGCTAAACCCTGGCTGCAACCGAGATTAAAAGCGGCGGTTTTAGGGTTTTGGCTACGGCTTTGCGTGCTTTTGGCGCTCGGCGAGGGAGGCGGCACGAAACCGCCCTCATCCAAATACCTCAGTCCTTAACGGATCCAAACACGGCACTAATTAGCAAGCCATAGTCACTAATAAAATGATCTAAAAGGTCAATAGCGCTGTTTTTCCACCCCTTTTCCGTCAGTGCCTACCTGAAATAGCAGCAGCGGTCTCCAAAGCCCAGCGAAATAGATGATTATTGCTATAATTACCGCCCATCAGCGCTTCGCTGCGGTTACTGGGTGGCGCAGGCAGCCACTCGCCTCACGCCTCGCGCCTCAGGCGACAACAGGCGCGCGCGGCCGCCGGGAGGGGGCGGGGCCGCGCGTGAGGGGAGGGGGCGAAAAGGGCGGGAAGGCGCCGCGCATGCGCACGAGCGCCGAAAGGGGTGAGGGAAGGGGAGGGGCCGCGCGTGAGGGGAGGAGGTGAAAAGGGCGGGAAGGCGCCGCGCATGCGCACGAGCGCCGAAAGGGGTGAGGGAAGGGGAGGGGCCGCGCGTGAGGGGAGAAAAGGGCGGGAAGGCGCCGCGCATGCGCGCCGAAAGGGGTGAGGGAAGGGGAGGGGCCGCGCGTGAGGGGAGAAAAGGGCGGGTAGGCGCCGCGCATGCGCGCCGAAAGGGGTGAGGGAAGGGGAGGGGCCGCGCGTGAGGGGAGAAAAGGGCGGGAAGGCGCCGCGCATGCGCGCCGAAAGGGGTGAGGGAAGGGGAGAGGCCGCGCGTGAGGGGAGAAAAGGGCGGGAAGGCGCCGCGCATGCGCGCCGAAAGGGGTGAGGGAAGGGGAGGGGCCGCGCGTGAGGGGAGGAGGTGAAAAGGGCGGGAAGGCGCCGCGCATGCGCACGGCCCTCGGAAAGGGTGAGGGAAGGGGGGGGCTGCGCGTGAGGGAGGGCCGGGAGCAGCTCGTGCGCATGCGCGCGGCCGCTAAAAAGGGCGGGAAGGGGCTCGCGCGCGACCGTTGAAAAGAGCGGGAAGCGCGCGGCCGTCTGCGCGTGTGGTAAAAGAGCGGGAAGGAGCCTGAGAGGAAGGCAGCGGCGGTTGCTGATGCGCTGTCTGCACGGTGAGGGCTGGATGGGGGGTCGGGGAGGGGCTGGGGGTTGAGGGCGGCCGTTTGGGGAGGAATCGAGGGGATTTACCCGTAATTGGGGGCTGCGGCGAGCCTCTCCTCACCCGCTTTGTCCTGGTCTCCGCCTCCCCTCGCAGGGACCCGGAGCGACGCAGCGGCCGAGGCGAAGGCACAAGCGGCTCCTGGGGCTGGCAGATAGGAACGGCGGCGCCGCTGGCCAGGCCGGGGATAGCGGGGGGGGGGGGCGGTGTCGTGTGTCGCTGCCGCCGCTTGGTGGCGCCCTCGCGTGTCGCCGCCGCTGAGGCGCAGCGGGAAGGGCCAGCGGGGGGGGGGGCTGGACCTGGGGGGTTTTGGGGTGCCGGAGGGGGGCATAGGGCTCCTTGAGGGGGGCTCTGGGAGGCCATGGGGGATTTGGGGGGGGTCTAGGGGCTCTGGGGAGGAGATAAGGGTCCTCGGGGGGTGTCACAGGGGCATTGGGAAGGGATATTGGGAGCCCCAGGGGTCCTGGGGGGGTCATAGGGGCATTGGGAGGGATACTGGGAGCCCCAGGGGTGCTTGGGGGGGGCATAGGTGTTTTGGGGGGGGTCTTTGGGAGGTCTGAGGGGATCTTGGAGTCCTATAGGTGATGTGTGGGGCCTGAGTGGGGATTCAAGGGGACCCTGGGGGAGGCCCCAGAGGTGCTGGGGGGGTACAGGCAGTCCTGGGGTGCCTGGGGGGGAGATGGGGGTACTGGGAGCGAGTCTTAGGGCCATTGGGGGGTACTGGGAGCCCCAGCGGTGCCTGGGGGGGTCACAGTGACATTTGGGGGGTATATAGGGAGCCCTAGGTGTGCCTGGGGGGAGTCTCGGGCACTGGGCGGGTACTGGGAGCCCCAGAGGTGCCTGAGAAGGAAGATGGTCTGGAAAGGGGGGGCCCAGGGGTTTGGGGGGCCCTCTGGGAGGTTACAAGGGATTTTGGGGTCCTGGGGGTGGTGAGTGGGGGTTCAGGAGGGTCCCAGAGGTGCTGGGGGGGGTTGAGAGGCCATGGGGGTTTCAGGGGGGCCCTCTGGGAGGTCCCAGGGGATTGTGGGGTGCTGGGGGGGTCATGGGGGTTTGGGGGGCAGTTGGGCCCCCTGGGGGGGAGCCCCTTGATCCCCCCCAAACAGGGAGCTCTTCTCCGCCAAAAAACAGCAATTTTCCCTCCCCAAAATTGCTAATAATGCTAATTTTCCCATCTATGCCATTGTTTCGTGCCACTGCCGTTGTCCTGGGCGCTATTAATACCCCGAGCACCTGCCCCCCCCCCCCCGCCCGAGCACTCCTGCGGCGTCCGAGGGTTCGTCTGACCTCCCCAAAACCCTCAGTGCCCTTAACACCCCTTTATTTGCCTTTTTTGGTGTTTTGGGGACACACCGGTGTACTTGGGGGGGAAACAGCCCCGATTTTGGCCCCCAAAACCTGCCGCTTTGCCCTGTTTTCGAGCCCTGTCCACTCTCTGGGCCAGGCTGGGTCCTGAAATTGCCAGAGTTGGCTTAAAAAGAAAAGGTAAAGGTCTGAATTTAGGGCTTCTTCCCCCAAAATGGGGGGAAACCAGTGGGGTGGAAATGGGGGTGACAAGTTGTCCCAAAATGCCAAGGAATTGGGCTAGAAGGAGGCGAAACAGGGCAAGGCAGGTGTCTGGGTGCCCCCCCCCCCCCACTCCGGGGGGCCCCGGCGTCCGGGCAGCAGACAATAGGCAGGTGCTTGGGGCCGCGCCAGGCCCGGGCAGAACAATGGCCAGGTGACACCGGGGGAACCCCCGGGGGGGCCCAGGCGTCCGGGCGGCGTTCCCCGCCTTGGCAGACAATGGCCAAGGGGGGGGGGGGACAATAGGAAACCCCCCCCCCTTGCAGGGATCCCCTCAACCTGGCCATTGTCCGCCCCGGGAACGCCGCCCGGACGCCTGGGTCCCCTGAGGACAGCGGCGCAAGGCCGCCCGGACACCTGGGCCCTCGCGGGGCGCGCCCGGACGCCTGGGCCTCTTCGTGGGGGGGGCGGGGGGGGCCCGGACGCCTGGGCCCCGGGGCGGCTCCGGCTATTCTTAGGCGGGTTGTGGGGCGCAGGCCGGGCCCATATAAGGCCGGGGCAGGGGGAAGGTGACCCCCGGCCCCACCGGCGTCACGAGCCGATCGGGTGTCGGCGGGGGGGGGGTCGTCCCAAAAATACCCTCCAACGTCCCCCCGGGGGAGGAGAGGAACAAAGGGAAGGAGAGAAAGAAATGGGGGGGGGCAATGGTCCCGGACGCCTGGGCCCGCTGCGTGGGAGGGGTGGATGGGCAGCATTAGCATTGCGAGCTGCGGTGGGGGGGCCCGGATGCCTGGGCCCCCTGCATTGGGGTGCCCTGATGCTTGGGTCCCCAGAGTTGGGGGGGGGGTAGAGCAGAGCCCCCTGCCCCGGACGCCTGGGCCCCCCGCGGGGCCGGGCAGGGCAGGGGTTAACGCTGCCCCCCCCCCCCATCCGTCGTGGCCACGCGCCCGGGATTAGGGGACCCACCTGTCCCTGCTTTGTCCCCCCCCCCCCGCCACCACCTGTCCTTTGTCTGTCTGGGCTCCCCAGGCATCCCCCTCCCCCCCCCCCCCGAGGGCCCAGGCGTCCGGGCGCTGTTTCCACGCTCCTTTTGTCTTGCCTCATCCCTCCCGTAATAACCGACATCCCTGGTCCCGGGGGGCGGGGGGGGGAGCGGCTCTGTGGGGCTGGGGGAGGGCGGGGAGCTCCTGTGGGGCCAGGGGGGTTGTGGGGGTGAGGGGGCTGCGGGGAGGCCCTATGGGGCTGGGGGGGGGCATGGGGGTCCTATGGGGCTGGGGGGAGCCCTATGGGGAGCTGTTGGGGGCATGGGGGTCCCATGAAGCCATAGGGGGTCCTATGGGGCTGGGGGGAGCCATGGGGGGTGGGGGGGTCTGGGGATGCTATGGGGCTGGGGGGAACCTTACGGGGGGCTCAGTGGTGCTGTGGGGGGGCCCTATGGGGAGCTGTTGGGGGCATGGGGGTCCCATGGAGCCGTAGGGGGTCCTATGGGGCTGGGGGGAGCCATGGGGGGTGGGGGGGTCTGGGGATGCTATGGGGCTGGGGGGAGCCTTACGGGGGGCTCAATGGCGCTGTGGGGGGGCCCTATGGGGCTATGGGGAGCTGTTGGGGGCATGGGGGTCCTATGGGGCTGTAGGGGGTCCTATGGGGCTGTGGGGGGCTCAGTGGTGCCATGGGGGGGGCCCTATGGGGCTGTGGGGAGCCGCTGGGGGCATGGGGGTCCTTGGGACTACAGGGAACTCTGGGGCTGTGGGGGCTCTATAGGAATATGGGGGCCCTATGGGGCTGTGGGGAGCCCTGTGGGGCTATGGGGGGCTCGGTGGCACCATGGGGGGGTTCTATGGGGCTATGGGGAGCTTTGGGGGACATGGGGGTCACATGAGTTTGTAGCAGATTCTATGGGGCTGGGGGGTGTTATGGGGCCACAGGGAAGCGTATGGGGCTGTAGGGGCTCTATAGGAGTATGGGGGGCTCTGTGGGGCAGGGGGAGGCATAGAGAGCTTATGGGGCTATAGGGAATGCTGTGGGGCCATAGGGGCTCTGTGGGGCGCTGTATATTCTTGGGCCTCCCCCCCCCGTCCTCCTGCGAGGGCCCGTGTCCCCCCCTCCCCCATTCCTGTGCGAGGGGCCGTGTCCCCCCCCCCCGCCCCCCGGTCCCCGTGCGAGGGGCCGTCCCCGTGCGAGGGGCCGCCGGTGACGCAGGGCCGGGCCGTGCCGGGGGGGGGGGGGTCGGGGATAAAACGGGGCCCCGGGGCTGTGCCGCAGACCCGCGCCGCAGGTGGGCACCAGGCACTGGGGGGGACTGGGAGGGACTGGGAAGGTCTGTGGGGCGCTGGGAGGAAACTGGGAGGGTCTACGGGGGAACTGGGAGGTACTGGGAGGATCTACAGGGGAACTGGGAGGGACCGGGGAAGACTGGGAGGGTCTCTGGGGGAACTGGGACAGACTGGGAGAGTTCGTGCAGGGACTGGGAGGGTCTACAGGGGGACTGGGAGGGTCTGAGCAGGGACTGGGAGGGTCTCTGGGGGACTGGAAGGCGGTCGAGGAGAACTGGGAGGGACTGGGGAGACTGGGAGGGTCTAAGGGAGACAGAATCAGTGGGGGCATCGGGGGGGACCAAGGGTCTGGGGGGAAACTGGGAAGGGGAACTGGCAAAAGAGCTGCGGGGTGTCTAGGGGAAAATTGGGGGGTGGTGGAGGAGGTACTGGGGGGGGCACTGGGGCAAACTGGGGAGCATTGGCGGGGGCACAGACTTACATCTCGCCCCCCAGCCCAGGAGCAGAGACCCGTCGTCAGCACTGTCCCACGAGCTAGCAGCTAGAGGTGAGGCAGGGCACTGGGGGGAACTGGGTGCTGCTGGGAGGACCTGGGGGGCAGTAGGAGGAGTTGGGGGGCGCTGGGAGGAACCAAGGGGCACTGGGAGGCTCTGGGGTGGGGGAACACAGCTGGGGGAACGTAAAGAACCGGGCTGGGGGAACTGGGGAAGCTGGGAGACGCGGCGCTGGGGGAACTGGGCAGACTGGGCGGGGGTCCGGGGGGGCGCTCAGCCCCCGTGCGCCCCCCAGCGCCGCCATGCCCGACGCGGAGATGGCCGAGTTCGGCGAGGCCGCGCCGTACCTGCGCAAGTCGGAGAAGGAGCGGGTGGCGGCGCAGACGCGGCCCTTCGACCTCAAGAAGGACATCTTCGTGCCCGACGACAAGGAGGAGTTCGTCAAGGCCACCATCGTCTCCCGCGACGGCGCCAAGATCACCGCCGAGACCGAGCGCGGCAAGGTGGGGGGGCCCCCGCGCCCGCGGGACGCCTAGAACCCGGTTCTGTCCCCCTCCAGTGCTCGAGGGACAGCTGGAACCTGGTCCTGTTCCCTTCTGGTGCTCAAGGGACGCATAGAACTCGGTTCTGCCCCCTTCCAGTGCTCAAGGGGCAGCTGGAACCTGGTTCTGTCCCCTTTCCAGTGCCCAAGGGACACCCAGAACCTGGTTCTGTCCCTTTCCAGTGTTTAAGGGACACCTAGAACCTGGTTTTGTTCTCCCTCAGTGCCCAAGTGATGTCTAGAACCTGGTTTTGTTCCCCTGCAGTGCTCAAGGGACAGTTAGAGCCCGGTTCTGTCCCCGCCCAGTACCCAAAGGATGCCTAAACCTAATTCTGTCTCCCCCAAGTGCTCAAGGGACGCCTAGAACCCAGTTCTGTCCCCCCCAGTGTTGAAAGGACACCTAGAACCCCAGTTTGGTTCCCCCCAGCACGCTAGAGATATCTAGAGCCTGGTTCAGATTCCCCAGCACCTAAGAGACACTTGCATCCTAACTGATCGTTCTCAGTTTCCCAGAGACACCTAGACCCCAATTCAGCTGCTCCAGCACCCCAGGGACACCTCAGTCCGCTCGTCCCTTCCCCACAGCCCAAGGACGCCCCCCTTCCTCACCCCAGCCCTGGGGGGGGCCATGTCTAGAGCCCTTCCTCACCCCCACCGCCCCACACCCTTCCTCCCTTCCTCGAGCAGACGGTGACGGTCAGGGAGGACCAGATCATGCAGCAGAACCCGCCCAAGTTCGACAAGATCGAGGACATGGCCATGCTCACCTTCCTGCACGAGCCCGCCGTCCTCTACAATCTCAAGGACCGGTACTCCTCCTGGATGATCTACGTGAGTCCTGGAGGCCTTGGGGCGCCTAGAACCGGCTGTCCCTTCCCTAGAGCCCTTGGGGTGCCTAGAACCACGTGTCCCTTCCCTGGAGTCCCTGAGGTGCCTAGAGGTGAATGTCCTTCCCCTGGAGTCCTTGGGATACCTGGAAGTAGATGTCTTTCTTCTGGAGATCTTGGGGCACCTAGAACCTGATGTTCCTTCCGCAGAGTCCTTGGGATAGCTAGAACCCTTCCCCACACCTCTTGGGTCACCTAGGACCAGGTGACCTTTCCCCAGAGGCCTTGGGGCACCTAGAACTGGGCGACCCTTCCTCGTTGGCCCTTGGGGCACCTAGAACGGGGCGTGCCCTCCTCGGGGGGGGACCACGCGCTCCCGCTCTGACCCCCCCGCCCCCCCGCAGACCTACTCAGGGCTCTTCTGCGTGACGGTCAACCCCTACAAGTGGCTGCCCGTCTACAACGCCGAGGTGGTGGCCGCCTACCGGGGCAAGAAGCGCAGCGAGGCCCCGCCCCACATCTTCTCCATCTCCGACAACGCCTACCAGAACATGCTCACCGGTAGGGCCTGCCCCATAGCCCTGCTCCTCCCCCGCTCCCGCATTTCCCAGAGGCCCCCCTGTCTCTTTTCAGGGGGGTGGAGCTGGGCCGGGGGGCGGGAGATGTGGGGCAGGGACGAGGCGGGCTGCGTGGGTCCCTTGCCACCTCACGCTCTGCTTCTCGCCCCACAGATCGGGAGAACCAGTCCATCCTCATCACGTGAGTGACACCAGGCCCCTCCCACTGGGCACTTAGCCCCGCCCACCCCTCCGGTAGCCCCTTCCCTTTGCCCAGCAGCTGTGCCTGCTGTAGCTCCACCCACTAGCATGGCTGATGCCCTCATAAAGCCTGACCTTGTCCATGGAGGACGTTGGCCCCACCCACTATAAGACCCTCCCACTTTGGTCACGCCCCCTTCCTGGTGAGACCCCCTGCCCCATAGCTCCACCCCCCGTGGCATAGCCCGCTCTCATTGGCTCCCCGCAGCGGAGAATCCGGGGCGGGGAAGACGGTGAACACCAAGCGGGTCATCCAGTACTTCGCCGTCATCGCCGCCATCGGCGACCGCGGCAAGAAGGAGACGGCGACCCCGGGCAAGGTGAGGGGCCGCCCCGCGCCCGCCTCGCTGTCGCTGTCCCTCCGCCGGCCCCCCTGTCCATCCACCAACCCGTCTGTCCATCCACCAGCCCGTTCATCTGTCTGTCAACCAACTTATCTCTTTGTCTATCCACCAACCCACTTGTCCATCTACCAACTCGTCTCTTCATCCATTTATCAACTTGTTTGTTTATCCGTCCATCAACCAACCCATTTATCCATCTGCTAACCCATTTTTCCATTTATTTGTCTACCAATCCATTTGTCCATCTGTCTATCCACCAACCCATCTGTCTATACATCCGTCGACTGAGCCATCTGTCCATCAATCAATCTCTCAATTTTTCCATCCACCAACCCATTTCTCCATCTGTGTATCTACCGTGTCTGTCTATCCATCTGTCCATCCACCACCCCATCTCTCCATTTGTCCATCAACCAACCCATCCATCCATCCACCACCCCATCTTTTCATTCATCCCTCAACCAACTCATTTCTCCGTCAACGAACCCATCTGTCCATCAGCGTCAACCAACCTGTTCATCCATTCATCAACCCATCTCTCTCTTCATCCATCCTTCCACCCACCCGTCTCTTCCTCCCTTCCCCCCCAGGGCACCCTGGAGGATCAAATCATCCAGGCCAACCCCGCCTTGGAGGCCTTCGGCAACGCCAAGACCGTCCGCAACGACAACTCGTCCCGATTCGTGAGTGCTGGGAAGGCGGGGGGCGCCGTGGGGCGGTGGGGGGTGTGGGGCGGGGAGTGGCGGGGGCTGCCCCACCTCACGCTGCCGCCCTCGCAGGGGAAGTTCATCCGGATCCACTTCGGGGCCACCGGGAAGCTGGCGTCGGCCGACATCGAGACCTGTGAGTGGGGCTCCAGCCCTCCATCTCGTCATCCCACTGTTCCTCCATTTACTCATCCATCTATCTCGCCTTTCTCCATCCACACGTGTCCACCTACTCATCCATCCACTCGTCTTTGTGTCCATCCCTGCATCCACTCGTTCCTCCATCCCTCCATCCCCCAGACCTCCTGGAGAAGTCCCGCGTCATCTTCCAGCTCAAGGCCGAGAGGAACTACCACATCTACTACCAGATCCTCTCCAACAAGAAGCCGGAGCTGCTCGGTGAGCCTCCCACCTTCCCTCCTGCCCTGCCGGGGGGCCGGGTCCCGCCCCCCATGTCCCGCCCCCCACGGAGCGGCCTCCCCCAATCGCCTTCCTCCCTCGCAGACATGATGCTGGTGACCAACAACCCCTACGACTACGCCTTCATCTCCCAAGGGGAGACCACGGTGCCCTCCATTGACGACGCCGAGGAGCTGCTGGCCACCGACGTGAGCGGGGCCCCGCGGGCGGCGGCTGGGGGGCTGGGGGTGGGCCGGGGGGGCTGCGACCCACTGCTTCCCCCCCCACCGTCCGCTCCAGAACGCTTTCGACGTGCTGGGCTTCACCCCGGAGGAGAAGAGCTCCATCTACAAGCTGACGGGCGCCATCATGCACTTCGGCAACATGAAGTTCAAGCAGAAGCAGCGGGAGGAGCAGGCGGAGCCCGACGGCACCGAAGGTGGGGCCCGGGCGGGGTCGGGGGGCAGCAGGACCAGCGCCTGGACCCCTGTGGCGTCACCTCCTCTTCCTCGGGCCCCCAGAAGCGGACAAGTCGGCCTACCTGATGGGGCTGAACTCGGCCGACCTCCTCAAGGGGCTCTGCCACCCCCGCGTCAAGGTGGGCAACGAGTACGTCACCAAGGGGCAGAACGTCGAGCAGGTGAGGCCAGCGCCCGCCGTCCCCGCCCCCTCTTTTCGGGGCGGCCCCACGCCGTCCCGGGATGAGGAGGGCGCCCCACGTCACCGCCGGGACGTCCCGTCCCCAGGTGATCTACGCCGTGGGGGCCCTGGCTAAGGCCGTCTACGAGAAGATGTTCAACTGGATGGTGCTGAGGATCAACAACTCCCTGGAGACCAAGCAGCCGCGGCAGTACTTCATCGGCGTGCTGGACATCGCCGGCTTCGAGATCTTTGACGTGAGGGCTTGGAGGGACCCGTGGGGCGGGACGAAGCCCAGGGGCTGGAGCTGAGACCCTCGAGTGGACGCCCCTTGTTGGGCGTTGAGTTGTCCATCCTTGGTCTTGAGTCCACCTCGTTGACCCTGTTGGGCGCTGAGTTGGCCCCATTGGGCGTCCAGTTGACCCCGTTGGCCCCATTGGGCGTCAGTTGGCCCTGTGGGGTATCCAGTTGACCCCACTGGGTGTTAGTTGGATTCCGTTGGCTGTCTGGTTGACCCCGTTGATCCCATTGGGCGATAACTGGCCCCGTTGGGTGTCCAGTTGACCCCGTTGATCCCATTGGACGTTAGTTGGACTCCATTGGGTGCTGAGTTGACCCCGTTGATCCCATTGGACGTTAGTTGGCCCCGTTGGGTGTCAGGTTGACCCTATTGATCCCATTGGACGTTAGTTGGCCCCGTTGGGTGTCCAGTTGACCCTGTTGATCCCGTTGGGTGTTAGTTGGATTCCGTTGGGTGTCCAATTGACCCCGTTGAGTGTGACGTTGACCGTCCTTCTCCACCAGTTCAACAGCTTTGAGCAGCTCTGCATCAACTTCACCAACGAGAAGCTGCAGCAGTTCTTCAACCACCACATGTTCGTGCTGGAGCAGGAGGAGTACAAGAAGGAGGGCATCGAGTGGGAGTTCATCGACTTCGGCATGGACCTCCAGGCCTGCATCGACCTCATCGAGAAGGTACCGCGTCCCCGGGGCCTCCTGGAGAAGGCGCTTCCAGCCGGGACCCGCCGGAGACCCCAAAGGCGGCCGGTTGGGTGATGCTGGGTCTCCTGCGTGGCCAACGATCTTCTCCGTTGCCCAGCCCATGGGGATCATGTCCATCCTGGAGGAGGAGTGCATGTTCCCCAAGGCCACCGACATGACCTTCAAGGCGAAGCTCTTCGACAACCACCTGGGCAAGTCGGCCAACTTCGGGAAGCCGCGCAACATCAAGGGCAAGCCCGAGGCCCACTTCTCGCTCATCCACTACGCCGGCACGGTGGACTACAACATCATCGGGTGGCTGCAGAAGAACAAGGACCCCCTCAACGAGACGGTGGTGGGCCTCTACCAGAAGTCGGCCCTCAAGCTCCTGGCCAACCTCTTCGCCAACTACGCCGGGGCCGACGCGCGTAAGGGGGCGGCGCCAGAGCGGGGCGGGGGGCCCAGGCGTCCGGGCGTCTCCGCCCACCCTCTTTGACCTTCCCTCTTTTTCTCTCCAGCCGTGGAGAAGGGGAAAGGCTCCAAGAAGAAAGGCTCCTCCTTCCAGACGGTCTCGGCCCTGCACCGGGTGAGGCTTTGGGGGCGCTGGGGCAGAAGACCCCCATGGGCTGCACCCCGGGGTGGGTGGGAACCCGATGGGGGGCAGGTTGTGGGGCCCGTGGGGCGGCCCCGATGTCCCCTCGCGCTCCGTGACGCCGTGCGACGTCCCCTCCCCAGGAGAACCTCAACAAGCTGATGACGAACCTGCGCTCCACCCACCCCCACTTCGTCCGCTGCATCATCCCCAACGAGACCAAGTCTCCGGGTGAGCCGACCCCCGGGGTGGGGCGGGGCGGGGCGGGGCTGAGCCGTGGGGCCGGCCCCGCTGACCCCCCGTCCGCCCCCCGAGCAGGCGTGATGGACAACCCCCTGGTGATGCACCAGCTGCGCTGCAACGGGGTGCTGGAGGGCATCCGCATCTGCCGCAAGGGCTTCCCCAACCGCATCCTCTACGGGGACTTCCGCCAGCGGTAGGGCGGGGCCGGGGGGGCGGGGGGAGGCGCCGCCGGGGCGGGGCTCACCTCGGGGCGCCCCCCGTTTGCCCCCCGCAGCTACCGCATCCTCAACCCCGCCGCCATCCCCGAGGGGCAGTTCATCGACAGCCGCAAGGGCGCCGAGAAGCTCCTGGGGTCCCTCGACATCGACCACAACCAGTACAAGTTCGGGCACACCAAGGTGAGGGGGCGGGGCCGTGGGGGGCGGTGGGAGGGGCCAGGAAGGGCCAATCTGTGGGACGGGAAGGTGGGGAACGGGGAGGAGCTGCTCCAGGCCAAGCAGGTGGGACCTGGGCGCGTGGTCTCCTGGCCCCGTAGTCCTATCTATGGGTCTGTCTACACATCCGTCCATCTCCACGTTCCTGCATTCCTCCACCACCCCGTTCCTCCATCCGTCTCTCTATTCACTCCTCCACCCCCCAAGTTGCCCATCATGACTCTACCCATCAACCCCCACTTCCATCCCTCCACCAAGCCATCCCTCCATTCCGTTGGCCACCTGTAGATCCCTCCATCTCCATGTTCCTCCGTCCATCCACCACCCCGTTCCTCCCTCCGTCTGCCCCTCCATCCGCTCCTCCACCCCCCAAGCTGTCCGTCCGCGCGCCCCACGGCGCTGACCCTTCTCCCTCCGCCAGGTCTTCTTCAAGGCGGGGCTGCTGGGGCTGCTGGAGGAGATGCGGGACGAGCGCCTGGCCCGCATCATGACCCGCCTCCAGGCCCAGGCCCGCGGCTTCCTCTCCCGGCAGGAGTTCAAGAAGATCCTGGAGCGCCGGTGGGTAGCGGGGGGAGGCTGGGGGCGGGAGGGGGGTCCTCCCTGGGGGGCGTCGGCCATCTTTGGTTGTCCCCCGCCCAGGGACGCGCTGCTGGTGATCCAGTGGAACGTCCGGGCCTTCATGGGGGTGAAGAACTGGCCCTGGATGAAGCTCTACTTCAAGATCAAGCCCCTGCTGAAGAGCGCCGAGACGGAGAAGGAGATGCAGGTGGGGCGAAAGGGGGGATACGGGGCAGTAGGTAGAGGGATGGACACCGGGCTGGGAGAAGGGATGAGTAAGTGGCCGACGGAGGAATAGACGAGTGCAGAAGACGATGGAGAGATGACGTCAGGGAGGGGGGTCTGGGCCGGGCAGACGGGTGCCCGCGTGGACTTACCGCCTCTCCTTGCCCGGCGCAGACCATGAAGGAGGAGTTTGGGCGGCTGAAGGAAGCGCTGGAGAAGTCGGAGACGCGGCGGAAGGAGCTGGAGGAGAAGATGGTCTCCATGCTGCAGGAGAAGAACGACCTGCAGCTGCAAGTCCAGGCTGTGAGTGCCGCTGCCGCCCCCCACGCCGCCCCCCACGCTCCCCCCCTCGCCCTGACGCCCGCCTCGCCCTTGCCAGGAGCAAGACAACCTCGCCGACGCCGAGGAGCGCTGCGACCAGCTGATCAAGAACAAGATCCAGCTGGAGGCCAAGGTGAAGGAGCTCACGGAGCGGCTGGAGGACGAGGAGGAGATGAACGCCGAGCTGACGGCCAAGAAGAGGAAGCTGGAGGACGAGTGCTCGGAGCTCAAGAAGGACATCGACGACCTGGAGTTGTCCTTGGCCAAGGTGGAGAAGGAGAAACACGCCACGGAGAACAAGGTGAGAGTGGAGAGACCTCAACCCCGAGCCGAGGGGACTTGCATCCACTCAGCGTGACGTGATGAGGCTGAGAAGACCCAAGGCGGGCTGGATTGGGTTGGGTTGACCTAAGGCTGCTCGGCTTCTCCTGCATCGAAGGGATCGAAGGAGAAGAACAGCCTCCATCTTTGCCCTGCCTTTGGCGCGAAGCTGGTGGCCTCAGGCCCTGGATGTTTCTCCCCACGCAGGTCAAGAACCTCACGGAGGAGATGGCCGGGCTGGACGAGATCATCGCCAAGCTGACGAAGGAGAAGAAGGCGCTGCAGGAGGCTCACCAGCAGGCGCTGGATGACCTGCAGGCGGAAGAGGACAAGGTCAACACCTTGACCAAGGCCAAAGTGAAGCTGGAGCAGCAAGTGGACGACGTGAGTCCCCGTCTCTCCCTTCCCTGGTGGACTGGGGAAGCCGGTTCCTGCCGGGGGCTTCTTGGGGGGCTGACGGGGCCTCTCTGCCCCTCTGGCAGCTGGAGAGCTCGCTGGAGCAGGAGAAGAAGATCCGGATGGACCTGGAACGGGCCAAGCGGAAGCTGGAGGGCGACTTGAAGCTGGCGCAGGAGAGCATCATGGACCTGGAGAACGACAAGCAGCAGCTGGACGAGAGGCTGAAGAAGTAGGGAGCCGGGACCC
Source organism: Dromaius novaehollandiae (assembly GCF_036370855.1). NCBI lineage: Eukaryota > Metazoa > Chordata > Aves > Casuariiformes > Dromaiidae > Dromaius > Dromaius novaehollandiae. The sequence goes on from NC_088135.1 coordinate 386,250, forward strand.
CCGGCATCTGCCCCCCCTTCCCTCGCCCCATAAGCCCGCGAGCCTCAAGGGCCGCCGTTTCTTCCCCCCCAGGAAAGACTTTGAGCTCAGCGCCCTCAACGCCAGGATCGAGGACGAGCAGGCGATCGCCGCCCAGCTCCAGAAGAAGCTCAAAGAGCTTCAGGTGGGGCCAGGGAGGAGAACGTTCTTCTCTTGGGTTGTCTGGTCTCCGCGCTGGTTCCTCCAGAGACCTTGAGGGCAGTTGGGATGAGCCGAAGACCTGCGGCGGTTGGGTTGGACTCGGAGCAAGCTGATTGGGTCGGGCTGGTTGGTGGGGAGCACGCAGGGCTGGTGGGATTGGATCCCATCAGGTCAGCTGATCTGGCAGGTGGCAGAGCTGGGTTGGATGGAGGTGACTCACCAGAAAAGGTTCTTCATTAGTTGATCCGGAGACTTTTAGGGCTGGTTGAACTTCGTCTTCAGGCCTGGTGGAGTCGCTTTGAAGGGTCTCGAGATGGTTTGACGGGGCTGAGGGAGGTCAAGGAGCCTCAGAGAAAGTTGGGTTGAGTCGTTAGATCTGGAGAGCTCCAGGGTTGACCGAGCTGAGGAGAGATGAGCAGTCCCAAGACCGGCAAAGCCGAGCCGAAGGTCTCTGGCGGGTTGGGTTGGGTTGAGGAATCTCCAGTTGGTTGCATTGGGCTGAGTCAAGCCTGACGCTGGTGTCTCCGCCCCGGGCGGCAGGCGCGGATCGAGGAGCTGGAGGAGGAGCTGGAGGCGGAGCGCACGGGGCGGGCCAAGGTGGAGAAGCTGCGCTCGGAGCTGTCGCGGGAGCTGGAGGAGATCAGCGAGCGGCTGGAGGAGGCGGGCGGCGCCACCTCGGTGCAGATCGAGCTCAACAAGAAGCGGGAGGCCGAGTTCCAGAAGATGCGGCGCGACCTGGAGGAGGCCACGCTGCAGCACGAGGCCACGGCCGCCGCGCTGCGCAAGAAGCACGCCGACAGCGTGGCCGAGCTGGGCGAGCAGCTCGACAACCTGCAGCGCGTCAAGCAGAAGCTGGAGAAGGAGAAGAGCGAGCTCAAGCTGGAGCTGGACGACGTCAGCTCCAACATGGAGCAGGTCGTCAAGGCCAAGGTGGGGGCGGGTCCTGCGAGGACCGGGGCGGGGCTAACGGCGACGGTCCTTTTGCTCCGTCTCCGTGCGGCGTCCTGCCTTTCCCTTCACTCCTCCTCTTCCTCCCTTGCTGCCGCCAGGCCAACCTCGAGAAGATGTGCCGCACCATGGAAGACCAGATGAACGAGCACAGGACCAAGTCCGAGGAGGCTCAGCGGATGGTCAACGACCTCACGACCCAGCGGGCCAAGCTCCAGACCGAGAACGGTGAGCGCTCGGCTCTGTCCCAGGGGGCCCCTTTCCCCCACCGCGCGCCGTGGGTCGGGCCTGGGGGTGTCTCCGGTGGGTGACCGTCCCCGTTCCCTTGGCAGGCGAGCTCTCCCGGCAGCTGGAGGAGAAGGAAGCCTTCGTCAACCAGCTGACGCGAGGGAAGCTCACCTACACCCAGCAGCTGGAGGACCTCAAGAGGCAGCTGGAGGAAGAGGCCAAGGTACGGGGTGGGAGGAGGTCAGGGGGGCTCAAAGCTGGGGGTGAGGGGCACCACGTGAACCTGGATCTCACAACGGGCCAAGATTGGGTGGGTTGGGCTGGTCTGAAGGAGGTTGGGTTGGGCTGGTCTAGAGGAGGTTGGGTTGGGTTGGTCTGAAGGAGGTTGGGTTGGGTTGGTCTAGAGGAGGTTGGGTTGGGCTGGTCTGAAGGAGGTTGGGTTGGGCTGGTCTGAAGGAGGTTGGGTTGGGCTGGTCTGAAGGAGGTTGGGTTGGGCTGGTCTAGAGGAGGTTGGGTTGGGCTGGTCTAGAGGAGGTTGGGTTGGGCTGGTCTAGAGGAGGTTGGGTTGGGCTGGTCTGAAGGAGGTTGGGTTGGGCTGGTCTGAAGGAGGTTGGGTTGGGCTGGTCTGAAGGAGGTTGGGTTGGGCTGGTCTGAAGGAGGTTGGGTTGGGCTGGTCTGAAGGAGGTTGGGTTGGGCTGGTCTAGAGGAGGTTGGGTTGGGCTGGTCTAGAGGAGGTTGGGTTGGGCTGGTCTGAAGGAGGTTGGGTTGGGCTGGTCTGAAGGAGGTTGGGTTGGGCTGGTCTAGAGGAGGTTGGGTTGGGCTGGTCTAGAGGAGGTTGGGTTGGGCTGGTCTGAAGGAGGTTGGGTTGGGCTGGTCTAGAGGAGGTTGGGTTGGGTTGGTCTGAAGGAGGTTGGGTTGGGCTGGTCTGAAGGAGGTTGGGTTGGGCTGGTCTGAAGGAGGTTGGGTTGGGTTCATCTGGTGGCAGTTGGGTTGGATAGTCTAGAGGAGGTTGGGTTGGTTGGTCTAGAAGAGGTTGCGTTGACCTCATGGTGGCTGGGTTGGGTTGGGGGGACCGCCACCACCGCTTACCGAGATGGGTCAGGGTGACGCGGGCCCCACGGCCCGGCCTTCTCCTCGCCCCCCAGGCCAAGAACGCGCTGGCGCACGCCCTGCAGTCGGCCCGGCACGACTGCGACCTGCTGCGGGAGCAGTACGAGGAGGAGACGGAGGCCAAGGCCGAGCTGCAGCGCGCCCTGTCCAAGGCCAACTCCGAGGTGGCCCAGTGGAGGACCAAGTACGAGACGGACGCCATCCAGCGCACCGAGGAGCTGGAGGAGGCCAAGTGAGTCGCCGCCCTCCTCACCACCATCAACCGCGCTCAGAGGGCAGGGAGAGGTCCCAGTGAGGGGCAGGTTCTCACGTGGGCTCCTCCCTCCCCGGGCAGGAAGAAGCTGGCGCAGCGGCTGCAGGAGGCCGAGGAGGCGGTGGAGGCGGTGAATGCCAAGTGCTCCTCGCTGGAGAAGACCAAGCACCGGCTGCAGAACGAGATCGAGGACCTGATGGTGGACCTGGAGCGCTCGAACGCGGCGGCCGCCGCGCTGGACAAGAAGCAGAGGAACTTCGACAAGGTGGGAGGGCCGGAGGAAGGGTGCAGGGAGGTGTGGCAGGGTGGGAAGAGGACGGAGAGGAAGGGCAGGTAGCAGAGCAGGAGGAATCTAGAACCGTCCAAAACCCACGGCTGCGTTCCGCAGAGGTGAATCCCCCCAGGAGACCCCGGGGCTCGGAGGAGGAGAGGGTCCTCCCCGGGGAACGGTCTCGAGCTCCGTGGTCTCCCCACAGATCCTGGCGGAGTGGAAGCAGAAGTTTGAGGAGTCGCAGACGGAGCTGGAGGCCTCGCAGAAGGAGGCCCGCTCCCTCAGCACCGAGCTCTTCAAGCTCAAGAACGCCTACGAGGAGTCCCTGGAGCACCTGGAGACCTTCAAGCGGGAGAACAAGAACCTCCAAGGTGAGGACGGGCGCGTGTGGGCCTCCCCACGGCCCCCATCTCCTGCCTCGGGGCCTGACGGGCTCTCGCCCCCGCAGAGGAGATCTCGGACCTGACGGAGCAGCTGGGCGCCAGCCACAAGACCATCCATGAGCTGGAGAAGGTCCGGAAGCAGCTGGACGCCGAGAAGCTGGACCTTCAAGCTGCTCTGGAGGAGGCCGAGGTGCCGTGTCCCCCACGTCCCCCCGTGTCCCCTGAGTGCTCCCCGTGCTCCTCACACCCCTCTGTCCTCTCCAGGCCTCGCTGGAGCACGAGGAAGGGAAGATCCTGCGGGCGCAGCTGGAGTTCAACCAGGTCAAGGCGGACTACGAGCGCAAGCTGGCCGAGAAGGACGAGGAGATGGAGCAGGCCAAGAGGAACCACCTGCGGGTGGTGGACTCGCTGCAGACCTCCCTGGACGCCGAGACGCGGAGCCGCAACGAGGCGCTGCGGCTCAAGAAGAAGATGGAGGGCGACCTCAACGAGATGGAGATCCAGCTCAGCCACGCCAACCGCGTGGCCGCCGAGGCCCAGAAGCAAGTCAAGACGTTGCAGGGATACCTCAAGGTACGTGCCGGCCTCGGGGGAGGTTCTCCACCTCGGGCGGGTCCGTGTCCGTTCCCCGCCTCCTCGCTCACCAACGTCCATCGGGGCCCGTCCCGCAGGACACCCAGCTGCAGCTGGACGACGCGGTCCGGGCCAACGAGGACCTGAAGGAGAACATCGCCATCGTGGAGCGGAGGAACAACCTGCTGCAGTCGGAGCTGGAGGAGCTGCGGGCGGTGGTGGAGCAGACGGAGCGGGCCCGGAAGCTGGCCGAGCAGGAGCTGATCGAGGCCAGCGAGCGGGTCCAGCTCCTCCACTCGCAGGTGAGCCCGTCCCGTCCTGCCCGGGACTCGCCCCCTTGGCCGTTGCGTCACCTAGAACGGCGCCTTGGGGAAGGGCGCGACCCTGGACTGCTCCACCAATCCCGGCTCCCCAGGTCTTTGCCCTCGCTGTGTGGGCCCTGGGTTGGGCCCTTCCCAGAGGACATGTCCACCTGGAAAGCCCCGAGATACCCAGGGGACCCAATTCCCCCCTCGGCGTCCAGAACCCTCCGCCGTGGTCCCGTCCCCGGCGCGGAGGGACCCCGGTTACCTCTGCGTTCCTCCCCCCAGAACACCAGCCTCATCAACCAGAAGAAGAAGATGGAGGCCGACATCTCCCAGCTGCAGACGGAGGTGGAAGAGGCCATCCAGGAGTGCCGGAACGCCGAGGAGAAGGCCAAGAAGGCCATCACCGACGTGAGTCCCGCCCCGGGCCCGATGGAGGGGGTCTGGGTCATTGAGTCACCTAGAACGCCCTCTGCCAGAGGGCTGCTGGGGCGACCTACGGTGTCTGTCAGCGCGCGGCTTGGGCTGCCCCCTCTCATTGGTTCTTCCAACCCGGCTCTCTCCTGGGGCAGGCGGCCATGATGGCGGAGGAGCTGAAGAAGGAGCAGGACACGAGCGCCCACCTGGAGCGCATGAAGAAGAACATGGAGCAGACCATCAAGGACCTGCAGCTGCGGCTGGACGAGGCCGAGCAGCTGGCCCTCAAGGGCGGCAAGAAGCAGCTGCAGAAGCTGGAGGCCCGCGTGCGGGAGCTGGAGAACGAGCTGGAGGCCGAGCAGAAGCGCAACGCCGAGAGCGTCAAGGGCCTCCGCAAGTCGGAGCGGCGCGTCAAGGAGCTCAGCTACCAGGTGAGACGTGGCCCAGCGGCCGCAGAGCTGTAGCGCGGCCTAGAACGCGGTTGACTTGGTGTCTGTAGGGACATGCAAGGCTTAGAACATCACCCACTGCCATAGCATGACCTAGAACACGATGGAGTTGGTGGCTGCGGGCATATGAGCAACCTAGAACATCACCTATTGCTGTAGCACAACCTAGAACACGATGGACTCGGTGGCTGTGGGCACATGAGCAACCTAGAACATCGCTCACTGCCCTGGCAGGACCTAGAATATGATTGACCCGGTGACCACAGGGATGTGAGCAACCTAGAACATCACTTACTGCCATAGCGTGACCTAGAACACGATTGAGTGGCCATAGGCACATGAGTAACCCGGAGCATCACTGCCGTAGCGCAACTTAGGACAAGACTGACCCGGTTGGCGCGGGCGCATGAGCAGCCTAGAACATGACCTGCTGCCCCAACGTCGCAGGGTCGTTGCGTGACCTAGACCGTCGCTAGCACCTCGGCAGGGTCAGGCAGCCGCCCCGTCGCGGGGGAAATCCCCCCCGGGTGGAGAACGGGGCCCAGGGCAGCGGGCCGGGGCGGCTCTAGAACCCGCCGCCCGTGTCACGGCGCTCTGCCCTCCCCGCAGGCGGAGGAGGACCGCAAGAACCTGGTGCGGCTGCAGGACCTGGTGGACAAGCTGCAGCTGAAGGTCAAGGCCTACAAGCGGCAGGCGGAGGAGGCGGTGAGACGCCACCGGGGGCCGGAGGGACCGGCGGGGGGCCGGGGGGGGCACCGGGAGCCCGAAACAGGGCGCTTTGGGGGTGGGGTGATGGTGCGGGGGGCGAGGAGGGCGGGTGGGTGGATGGAGGGATGGACGGATGAGTTGGAGGGTGGATGGAGGGATGGAGGAACAAGTTGGGTGGGTGGATGGACGGACACAGGGATGGGTTGGTGGTTGGACGGGTGGACGGATGAAGGGATGAAGACATGGATGGACGAGTTGGGTGGATGGGTGGGTTGGGGGGTGGACGGAGAGACGCAGGGGTTGTTGGGTGGAGAGATGAGTAGAGGGATGGACGGATGGGTTGGAGGACGGAGCAGGGGATGGATGGACGGACCCATGGGTGGGTGGAAGGATAAAGAGGTGGATGGATAAAGAATAAGGGCGGAGGGATGGATGATGGGATGGGTGGATAGACGAAGAAGGTCAGATGGATGGATGGACCCATGGATGGATGGGTGGAAGGATGAAGAGATGGATGGATGGAGAATCAGGGCAGACAGACGGATGGATGATGAGATGGGTGGATGGATGGTGGGATGGATGAAGGTCGGATGGCGGGGCGGGAGGAGGGATGTGGGGCAGGATGTGGGTCAGGTGGGACCTCCCGGCCCCCCCGCAGGAGGAGCAGGCCAACACCAACCTGGCCAAGTTCCGCAAGGTGCAGCACGAGCTGGACGAGGCGGCGGAGCGCGCCGACATGGCCGAGGCCCAGGTCAACAAGCTGCGGGCCAAGAGCCGCGACGTCGGCGCCAAGGTGGGCCCCCGCCCCACGGCTGCCCCATAGCGTGCTACGCGGCCGCCCCACGGCCGCCCCACGCCGCCGCCTCACCTCGCTTTCTCTCTCTCTCCCGCAGAAGGGCCTCAGCGAGGAGTGAGGAACCCGCCGGCCCCATGGCACGGCCCCACAGCGCCGCCCCACGTAATAAACAGCATCCACCACACCGACTCCTCGGGGGTGTTTGGGGTGGCCCAGCCCCATAGCGTGAGGCCGCCGGCCCCACGGCGCAACGCCACTCCCCCTTGGCACCTCCCATGCGCTCCTGGCCCCATAGCGTGACGCTGGCGGCCCCACGGCAGGACACTCCCTGCCCCACAGCGTGACGCTCCCGGCCCCACGCTGTTGGCGCAGATGGGTGCTGCCCTCCAACTTGTGGGGCAGAGCCGGGGTCTCCCCCCCCCCCATCCAGGACCTGCTGGCTCTGTCCATCTGCTCCCCCCCGCAGGGCCCAGGCGTCCGGGACGGCCCCCTCCCTCCTCCGCTGTGGAGGCCCTGCCCCACGGAGGGGGCGTGGGGGCTCTGTAGGGTCCCTATAGGGCCCTGGGGCTCCCTATGGGTCGCAGGGGGGAGTCTATGGGTCCTGGTTTCTTATCTCTATGGGTCTCAGGGGCTATCTCTGGGTCCCAGTAGTTCCCTATGGGTCGCAGCAGGGGCGTCCCTATGGGTCACAAGCAGTTTTTATGGGTCCCAGGGTGTCCCTATAGGTCCCAGCGGCTCCCTATGGGTCGCAGTGGGGAGTCTATAGGTCCTGGGGTATCTCTATGGGTCTTAGGCTCTTCCTGTGGGTCCCAGTGGCTCCCTATGGATTGCAGCGGTGGGGGAGTCCCTATGGGTCACAGGCCGTCTCTATGGGTCTCAGGGGCTCCCTATGGGTCCTGGAGGCTCCCCATGGGTCACAATGGCTCCCTATGGGTCTGAGGGACTCTCTATGGGTCCTAGAGGCTCCCTATAGGTCCCAGGGGCTCCCTGTGGGTCACAGCAGCTCCCTATAGGTCCTGTGGGTCTTGGGGGCTCCCTATGGGTCCTAGAGGCTCCCTATAGGTCCCAGGGGCTCCCTGTGGGTCGCAGCAGCTCCCTGTGGGTCCCGGTGGCTCGCCGTGGGTCGCGGGGGGGGGGGGCGCTCCTGGGCCCGGCGCCCGCCCCCCCCCCGGGAATGTGGCGCCTCGCGGGACACTTGTCCGGGCGCCGGGGACAAAGTGGCCGCCGTGTTCGGGGCCGGCTGCCAGCGCCGCCGCCCCATGGCCGGCCCCACGGCGCCGGGGGGCTGCTGATAACAGCCCCCCCCCGGCCCCGATATAGCCCGGCCGGGGGGCGGGAGCTGTCAGCGCCCACGGCCGCCGCCGGACGCTGCCCAGGGGCCCAGGCGTCCGGGCCCGGCCCCCTCCCCCCACACACCCAGGCGAGAGGGACCCAGGCATCCGGGGACCCCTGCTCTGCCCCACACGTCCCCCCCTAAATGGGACCCAGGCATCCGGGGACCCCCTGCTCCGCCCCACACGTCCCCCCCTAAATGGGACCCAGGCATCCGGGGACCCCTGCTCTGCCCCACACTTCCCCCCTAAATGGGACCCAGGCATCCGGGGACCCCTGCTCTGCCCCACACTTCCCCCCCTAAATGGGACCCAGGCATCCGGGGACCCCTGCTCTGCCCCACACGTCCCCCCCTAAATGGGACCCAGGCATCCGGGGACCCCTGCTCCGCCCCACACGTCCCCCCCTAAATGGGACCCAGGCATCCGGGGACCCCTGCTCCGCCCCACACGTCCCCCCCTAAATGGGACCCAGGCATCCAGGGACCCCTGCTCCGCCCCACACGTCCCCCCCTAAATGGGACCCAGGCATCCGGGGACCCCTGCTCTGCCCCACACGTCCCCCCCTAAATGGGACCCAGGCATCCAGGGACCCCTGCTCTGCCCCACACGTCCCCCCCTAAATGGGACCCAGGCATCTGGGAACCCCTGCTCTGCCCCACACATCCCCCCCTAAATGGGACCCAGGCATCCAGGGATCCCTGCTCTGCCCCACACATCCCCCCCTAAAAGGGACCCAGGCATCCGGGGATCCCCTGCTCTGCCCCACACGTCCCCCCCTAAATGGGACCCAGGCATCTGGGGATCCCCTGCTCTGCCCCACACGTCCCCCCCTAAATGGGACCCAGGCATCCGGGGATCCCCTGCTCTGCCCCACACGTCCCCCCCTAAATGGGACCCAGGCATCCGGGGATCCCCTGCTCTGCCCCACACGTCCCCCCCTAAATGGGACCCAGGCATCCGGGGATCCCCTGCTCTGCCCCACACGTCCCCCCCTAAATGGGACCCAGGCATCCGGGGACCCCTGCTCCGCCCCACACATCCCCCCCTAAATGGGACCCAGGCATCCGGGGACCCCCTGCTCCGCCCCACACATCCCCCCCTAAATGGGACCCAGGTGTCTGGGGACCCCCTGCTCTGCCCCACACTTCCCCCCCCAAATGGGACCCAGGTGTCTGGGGACCCCCTGCTGTGCCCCACACGTCCCCCCCCAAATGGGACCCAGGCATCCGGGGACCCCTGCTCTGCCCCACACGTCCCCCCCTAAATGGGACCCAGGCGTCCAGGGGACCCCCGCTCCACCCCACACATCCCCCCCTAAATGGGACCCAGGCGTCCAGGGGGCCCCTGCTCCGCCCCACACATCCCCCCCTAAATGGGACCCAGGTGTCTGGGGACCCCCTGCTCTGCCCCACACATCCCCCCCTAAATGGGACCCAGGCATCCGGGGACCCCTGCTCTGCCCCACACATCCCCCCCTAAATGGGACCCAGGCGTCCAGGGATCCCCTGCTCTGCCCCACACATCCCCCCCAAAAGGGACCTAGGTGTCTGGGGACCCCCTGCTCCGCCCCACACATCCCCCTCAATCCCCCCCAAATGGGGCCCAGGCGTTGCAGGGACCCCCCCTGCTCCGCCCCACACATCCCCCCCAAAAGGGACCTAGGCATCCGGGGCCCCCCCTCCTCCGCCCCACACATTCCCCCCCAAATGGGGCCCGGGCTTCCAGGGGACCCCCTGCTGGGCCCCACACATCCCCCCCTAAAAGGGACCCAGGCGTCTGGGGACCCCCCACTCCACCCCACACATCCCCCTCAATCCCACCCCAAATGCCAAATGGGGCCCAGGCATCCGGGCGCCCCCCCGCTCTGCCCCATAGCCCCCGCAGTTGGCGCAGGGGGCCCAGGCGTCCGGCCCCCCCACCACCACCAAAGCCGCGTTAATCCGCCGCCTCCAGGATGCCCAGAGCCCCCTAATCCCCCCCCCGGCACTGCTCCAGGACGCCTGGGCCCCTCTGGGGCTTGCGGGGGGGGGGAGCGGGGCTGGGCCGGATGCCTGGGCCCCCCTTGGGGGGGTTGGGGGGTGTGGGGTGCAGCAGGGGGTCCCCGGACGTCTGGGTCCTCCAGTGGGGCAGCAGGGTGGACCTGGATGCCTGGGCCCCTCTGGGGTGCAATGGGGACATGTGGGGCAGGATGGGGTGAGCCCGGATGCCTGGGCCCCTGGGGGGGGGGGGTTATGGGGCAGACCGGGCACCTGGGTCCCCTATGGGGCAGCAGGGGTGGCCCCAGACGCCTGGAGGTCTGTGGGGCAGACCCAGATACCTGGGCCCCTCTGGGGTACAACGGGGACATGTGGGGCAGGATGGGGTGAGCCTGGATGTCTGGGCCCCTGGGGGGGGGGGGGCTATGGGGCAGACCTGGGCACCTGGGTCCCCTATGGGGCAGCAGGGGTGGCCCCAGACGCCTGGGGGCTATGGGGCAGACCCGGACGCCTGGGCCCCCGGGGTGGCTGGAGGGGGTCCACCCCCGCCCCCGCCTGGTCCCGGTGCATTATGGGCCGCCCCCTGCCCAGGAATGCGCCGGGGGGGCTGGGGGGCTCCTCCCCCCCCACGGCCCCTCCTGGGGGCGGCGCCGGCGCCGGGGCCCCATAAAGGCGCCCGGGGGGCCGAGGCGGCAGCGGGTGCTGGAACCGGGGGGCGAGCGAGTGGGTCTGGGGGCTGTGGGGGTCTGGGGGCTGTGGGGCAGCTGTGGGGATCTGGGAGGGTCTGGGGGTCTGGGGCAGCTCTGGGGGTCTGGGGGGGTCTGGGGTGGCTATAGGGGTCTGGAGGGGTCTGGGGCAGCTGGGGGGGGTCTGGGGGCTGTGGGGCGGCTATAGGGAGTCTGGGGGGGCCAGGAGATCTGGAAGCTGTGGGGCACCTATGGGGCAGCTGTGGGTGTCTGGAAGGGGTCTGGGGAATGTGGGGCAGCTATGGGGTGTCTGGGGGGAGTCTGGGAGCTGTGGGGCACCTATGGGGCAGATATAGGGGTGTGGGGGGTCTGGGGGGGCTATGTGGGTCTGAGGGATGTGGGGGTCTGGAAGCTATGGGGCAGATATGGGGTGTGGGATGTCTATGGGGGTCTGGGGAGGGACATAGGGATCTGAGGGATGTGGGGGTCTGAGGGCTGTGGGGCACCTATGGGGCAGCTGTGAGGTGATTTGGGGGCAATACGGGGGTCTGGGGAGGGAGGATATGGAGTGTCTGGGGGCTGTGCGTTGGCTATGGGGCAGATATGGGGGGTCTAGAGGGTCTGGGGGCTGTGGGGTATCTATGAGGCCGCTGTGGGGGTCTGGGGGGGATATGGGGGTCTGAGGGCTGTGGGGTGCCTATGGGGTGGATATGGGGTGATTTGGGGGGGTCTGGGGGGAGATATAGGTTGGGGTGCAGAAAGCGGGGGCCCCTCACTGCCCCCCACGGCTGCCCCACAGCTCCGACCACTTCCCACGCGAGACCCAGAGACACAGGTGTGGGGCGCCGGGCGCCGCCGTGGGGCTGGGGGGGGTCCCGGGCGGGGCTGGTCCCGGCATGATTTTGGGGACAATCGGGGCGTTTCGGAGGGTCGCCCCAGGCAGCGTTTTGGGGCCGATCGGGGCGTTACTTTGGGGGTCAGTCTTGGCGGTTTGGGGGTGTCAGTCTGGGCATTTTTGGGGGTTGATCTTGGCATTAATTCGGGGTCGATCCAGGCATTATTTTGGGGGCGATCTTGATATTTTTGGGGGTCGACGGTGTTCTTTGGGGTCAATCCGGGTGGTTTTTAGGGGGTCGATCGTGGCATTTTTGGGGTCGATCGTGGCATTTTTGGGGGGTCAATCCGGATGAGTTTTGGGGGGGGTCAATCAGCATTTTGGGGGGTCGATCTTGACATTTCAGGGTCGATCTTGACATTTTGGGGAGTCAATCTTGACATTTCAGGGGTCGAGTTGGGTGTTTTTTGGGGGGTCGATCTTGACATTTTGGGGGTCCATCTTGGCATTTCAGGGGTCGCTTTGGGTGATTTTTTGGGTGGTCGATCTCGATGTTTCGGGGGTTGATTCGGGTTGGTTTTGGGTGGTCGATCTCGATGTTTTGGGGGTTGATCTTGACGTTCCAAGGGTCGATCTCGACGTTTCAGGGGTCGCTTCGGGCCGTTTTTGGGCGCGTCCCGGGCGTTTTCGGGGGCGGCGGGGGGTCTCGGGGCGGGGACGAGCGGGCGCCGCGGGCTGACGGGGCCGGCGGCAGGATGGGCGACGCCCAGCTGGCCGAGTTCGGGGCGGCCGCCCCCTTCCTGCGCAAGTCGGAGAGGGAGCGGCTGGAGGCGCAGACGCGGCCCTTCGACCTGCGCGCCGAGTGCTTCGTCCCCGACGAGCGCGACGAGTTCGTCAGGGCCCGCGTGGTGGCCCGCGACGGCGCCGCCGTCACCGTCCACACCGAGCACGGCAAGGTGGGGGGCGCCGGGATTGGGGGGGCTGGGGTGCCGTGGGGCGATGGGACTGGGGTGCCATGGGGCGATGGGACTGGGGAAACTGAGGTGCAATGGGTTAATGGGACTGGGAGGAACTGGGGTGCAATGGGGTGATGGGACTGGGAGGAACTGGGGTGCAATGGGGTGATGGGACTGGGGTGCAATGGGGTAGAGGAACGGGTGCAATGGCGTGATGAGACTGGGAGGAACTGGGATGCAATGGGTTAACGGGACTGGAGGAAATGGGTGCAATGGGGTGATGGGACTGGGAGGAACTGGAGTGCAATGGGGTGATGGGACTGGGGTGCAATGGGGTAGAGGAACGGGTGCAATGGGGTGATGAGACTGGGAGGAACTGGGGTGCAATGGGTTAACGGGACTGGAGGAAACTGGGGTGCAATGGGACGATGGGACTGGGGAAATGGGGTGCAATGGGGTGATGGGACTGGGGTGCAATGGGTTAACGGGACTGGAGGAATGGGTGCAATGGGGTGATGGGACTGGGAGAACTGGGAGGAACGCCCCCCACCCCACCCCCGCTGACTCTGCCCGCCCCCCCGGTGCCCCCGGCAGACCCTGACGGTGAAGGAGGCCGACGTCCACCAGCAGAACCCGCCCAAGTTCGACAAGATCGAGGACATGGCCATGCTCACCTTCCTGCACGAGCCCGCCGTCCTCTACAACCTCAAGGAGCGCTACGCCGCCTGGATGATCTACGTGAGTCCTGGAGGCCTTGGGGCGCCTAGAACCGGCCGTCCCTTCCCTGGAGGCCTTGGGGCGTCTAGAACTGACCATCCCTTCCCTGGAGCCCTTGGGGTGCCTAGAACTGGTTGTCCCTTCTCTGGAGTCCCTGAGGTGCCTAGAACCAGGTTTCCCTTCCCTGGAGTCTTTGGGATACCTAGAACTGGCTGTCCCTTCCCTGGAGTCCTTGGGGCACCTAGAACCTGGTGTTCCTTCCACAGAGTCCTTGGGTTACCTAGAACTGTGTGACCCTTCCCCACACCCCTTGGGGCACCTAGAACCGGGCAACCCTTCCTCATTGGCCCTTGGGGCACCTACAACGGGGCGTGCCCTCCTCGGGGGGGACCACGCGCTCCCGCTCTGACCCCCCCGCCCCCCCGCAGACCTACTCGGGGCTCTTCTGCGTGACGGTCAACCCCTACAAGTGGCTGCCCGTCTACAACGCCGAGGTGGTGGCCGCCTACCGGGGCAAGAAGCGCAGCGAGGCCCCGCCCCACATCTTCTCCATCTCCGACAACGCCTACCAGTCCATGCTCACCGGTAGGGCCCCCCAACTCCACCCCATGCCGTGGACACCAGCCCCACCGCCAGACCTAGAGCCTGGCCGCACCGGGGACCTCGACCCCCCCCCAGACGCCCGCCCCATCTGATTCGCCCCCCTTCTCCTTGCAGACCGGGAGAACCAGTCCATCCTCATCACGTAAGTCCCCACGGCGGAGGGGGAGGAGGAGCCGCCTGCCCCCCAAGCCCCTCCCCTCACGCCTGCCCCACCTCAGCGGAGAATCCGGGGCGGGGAAGACGGTGAACACCAAGCGGGTCATCCAGTACTTCGCCAGCATCGCCGCCATCGGCGACCGCAAGAAAGAGGTGGCCAATAGCAGCAAGGTGAGGCCGCGGTGCTGCGAGCTTCCCCCAGCGGTGCCCTGCGTGGGGGGCTGGGCTCAGCCACCCCCTTCCCCCCCAGGGCACCCTGGAGGATCAAATCATCCAGGCCAACCCCGCCTTGGAGGCCTTCGGCAACGCCAAGACCGTCCGCAACGACAACTCGTCCCGATTCGTGAGTGCCGGCGGGGCGGGGGGTGCCGTGGGGTGGCGGGGGGGTGTGGGGCAGGGCCACTGGGAGTGGCGGGGGCTGCCCCACCTCACGCTGCCACCCTCGCAGGGGAAGTTCATCCGGATCCACTTCGGGGCCACCGGGAAGCTGGCGTCGGCCGACATCGAGACCTGTGAGTGGGGCTCCAGCCCTCCATCTTGTCATTCTGCTCTTTCTCCATCCATCTTCTCATCCCACCATCCCTCTGTCCATCTTGTCATCCCGCCTTCCATCTCCACATCTACCAGTTCATCCCTTTCTCCATTTACTCATCCATCTATCTCACATTTCCCCATCCACACGTGTCCACCTACTCATCTGTTTGCACGTCTCCTCTGCGTCCCTGCATCCACTCGTTCCTCCATCCCCCAGACCTCCTGGAGAAGTCCCGCGTCATCTTCCAGCTCAAGGCCGAGAGGAACTACCACATCTTCTACCAGATCCTCTCCAACAAGAAGCCGGAGCTGCTCGGTGAGCGGGGCCGTGGGGCCGCATGGCATGTTGGTCCTCTGCTCCTTCCTCCGCTTCTTCGCTCGTTCCTTCGCTCCGGCGGAGGGCGAGGCCTGTCCGCCCCGCTGGGCCACCGTAAACGCTCTCCTTCCCTCCCCGTGCCGCGGAGCAGAGACGCTGCTCATCACCAACAACCCCTACGACTACAGTTACGTCTCCCAAGGGGAGGTGACCGTGGCCTCCATCGACGACTCGGAGGAGCTGATGGCCACCGACGTAAGCGGGAGGGCGGGGCAGAAGAGAAGGTCGACTGCTGAGTGAAGGGATGGGTGGGCGGAGGAGTCCTTGGGTGGAGGTGGAGATGGAGGAGTGCTCGGATGGATGGAGGAGTCCTTAGACGGGTGCGTGGAGAGAGGACTCCATGGATGGATGGAGAGAGGACTCCATGGAGGGATGGACGACTCCATGGATGGATGGACGACTCCATGGAGGGACGGACGACTCCCTGGAGGGATGGACGACTCCATGGAGAGGTGGATGGGCTGATGCATAGGAAGGGATGGACGGATGGGTGGTGGCCAGCAGACGGACGTGCCCTCGGCATGGCGGCGGGGGAGGCCAGGCCCTCGCCCAGCCCCTCCGCCTGCCCCACAGAGCGCTTTCGACGTGCTGGGCTTCACCGGGGAGGAGAAGGCCGGCGTCTACAAGCTGACGGGCGCCATCATGCACTTCGGCAACATGAAGTTCAAGCAGAAGCAGCGGGAGGAGCAGGCGGAGCCCGACGGCACCGAAGGTGGGGTCGGGGGGGGGACGGGGGCCTGGTGGGACCTTGGTGGCACCCGAGCGCGTCCTTCCGTCTCCTCCCACCGCAGATGCGGACAAGTCGGCCTACCTGATGGGGCTGAACTCGGCCGACCTCCTCAAGGGGCTCTGCCACCCCCGCGTCAAGGTGGGCAACGAGTACGTCACCAAGGGGCAGAATGTCCAGCAGGTGAGGCCGGCGCCCGCCATCCCGTCCCCTCCCCCCGGTTCTCGGTCCCCGTCCTCACCCCGTCCTCACCCCGCCGGTCCCCCCAGGTGTACTACTCCATCGGGGCCCTGGCCAAGGCCGTCTACGAGAAGATGTTCAACTGGATGGTGGTGAGGATCAACAACTCCCTGGAGACCAAGCAGCCGCGGCAGTACTTCATCGGCGTGCTGGACATCGCCGGCTTCGAGATCTTCGACGTGAGGGCTTGGAGGGACCCGTGGGGCAGCCCAGGCTCCGGGTGTTGCCTCGGTCCTCTTGGGCATTAGTCTGTGTTGGGTCGACCTCCTTGAGTGCCGCGTTGACCTCGGGTGCAAACACAGCCCTGCTGGGCGTTCGGTTGACCCCATTGGGTGTCAGGTTGACCCTGTTGATCCCGTTGGGCGTTAGTTGGCCCCGTTGGGTGTCAGGTTGGTCCTGTTGATCCCATTGGGTGTTACTTGGACTCCATTGGGTGCTGGGTTGACCCAGTTGACCCCGTTGACCCCGTCGAGCATGATGTTGCCCCCGTTGACCGTCCTCTGTCTCCGCCCCCAGTTCAACAGCTTCGAGCAGCTCTGCATCAACTTCACCAACGAGAAGCTGCAGCAGTTCTTCAACCACCACATGTTCGTGCTGGAGCAGGAGGAGTACAAGAAGGAGGGCATCGAGTGGGAGTTCATCGACTTCGGCATGGACCTCCAGGCCTGCATCGACCTCATCGAGAAGGTACCGCGTCCCCGGGGCCTCCTGGAGAAGGCGCTTCCAGCCGGGACCCGCCGGAGACCCCAAAGGCGGCCGGTTGGGTGATGCTGGGTCTCCTGCGTGGCCAACGATCTTCTCCGTTGCCCAGCCCATGGGGATCATGTCCATCCTGGAGGAGGAGTGCATGTTCCCCAAGGCCACCGACATGACCTTCAAGGCGAAGCTCTTCGACAACCACCTGGGCAAGTCGGCCAACTTCGGGAAGCCGCGCAACGTCAAGGGCAAGCCCGAGGCCCACTTCTCGCTCATCCACTACGCCGGCACGGTGGACTACAACATCCTGGGCTGGCTGGAGAAGAACAAGGACCCCCTCAACGAGACGGTGGTGGGCCTCTACCAGAAGTCGGCCCTCAAGCTCCTGGCCAGCCTCTTCTCCAACTACGCCGGGGCGGACGCCGGTGGGTGGATGGGGGATGGAGAAAGGGACGAGGGCTTGGTGGCGAGGGGAAGGGGCGGATGGAGAGAGGGTGGACTGGTGGGTGGAGGGGCTGAAGGAGGAGAAGATCGGGCTGGCTGGATGGAGATGGCTGCCTGGACCCCTCCGTCCCCGCTCGTCTCCCCAGGGGGTGATGGAGGCAAGGGGAAAGGCTCCAAGAAGAAAGGCTCCTCCTTCCAGACGGTCTCGGCCCTGCACCGGGTAAGGGGTCCCACCACCGAGGGACGTGCCGAGGGGACCCGCCATGGGGCAGAGGGAGGAGAACCTCCCGTTGGGCGTGGGGCAGAGACCGCCGACTCCTCCCATGGCCGGCATTGGACACGCCCCCCCCATCCCCTCCCTCCTGCCCCAGGAGAACCTCAACAAGCTGATGGCCAACCTCAAGACCACCCACCCCCACTTCGTCCGCTGCATCATCCCCAACGAGCGGAAGGCGCCCGGTGAGAGGGGTGGGAGGGTGGAGCCGGCCAGGTGGGGCGGGGCTGGTATGTGGGGCAGGAAGATGACCACCGTCTCCCCTTTCTGCCCCCCAACCAGGCGTGATGGACAACCCCCTGGTGATGCACCAGCTGCGCTGCAACGGGGTGCTGGAGGGCATCCGCATCTGCCGCAAGGGCTTCCCCAACCGCATCCTCTACGGGGACTTCCGCCAGCGGTAGGGCGGGGCCGGGGGGGGCAGGAGGCGCCGCCGGGGCGGGGCTCACCTCGGGGCGCCCCCCGTTTGCCCCCCGCAGCTACCGCATCCTCAACCCCGCCGCCATCCCCGAGGGGCAGTTCATCGACAGCCGCAAGGGCGCCGAGAAGCTCCTGGGGTCCCTCGACATCGACCACAACCAGTACAAGTTCGGGCACACCAAGGTGAGGGGGCGGGGCCGTGGGAGGGGCCAGCGGGGCCAGGTGGGAGGGGGCACGAGAAGGTGAAGGGCTTGTCCAGGCGGAGGAGGTGGGACCTGGGGGCGGGGTCTCCGTTCCTCAGAGTCCCATCGTCCACCCATCCACAGACCGATTGATCCCTCCCTCCATTAACCCATCCATTTCTCCATCCATCCATGAACCAACCCAACTCGCCGTCTATCCATCCATCCCTTCTTCCTTCCATCAACCAACCCATCCATCAACTAACCCATCCATCAACGGACCCATCCCTCCATCCATTCATCCCTCCATCCATCCATCCCTCCATCCATCTCTCCATCAACCAACCCATGCCTCCACCCATCCATGAACCAACCCAACTTACCTTCTATCCGTCCATCCCTTCTTCTCTCCATCAACAAACCCATCCATCAACCAACCCATCCATCCATCCTTCCCTCCATCCATCCATCAACCAACCCAACTCGCCATCTATCCATCCATCCCTTCTTTCCATCAACCAACTCATCCATCAACCAACCCATCCATCAACCAACCCATCCCTCCATCCATCCATCCTTCCCTCCATCCATCCATGACCCAACCCAACTTGCCATCTATCCATCCATCCTTTCTCTCCATCAACCAACCCATCCATCAACCAACTCATCCCTCCATCAACCAACCCATCCCTCCCTCCATCCCTCCATCCCCCCGGACCCTCGACCCCTCCGTCCACCCGCCGCCTCCTTCCCTCCGCCAGGTCTTCTTCAAGGCGGGGCTGCTGGGGCACCTGGAGGAGATGCGGGACGAGCGCCTCTCCCGCATCATCACCCGCATCCAGGCCCAGGCCCGGGGGCAGCTCATGCGCATCGAGTTCAAGAAGATCCTGGAGCGCCGGTGAGGGGGGGACGGCTCCTCCTCCCCGGGGTGGGGGAGACCCGTGGGGCCGGGTGTGGGGCAGGGCAGCCGCTCCGGCGTGGCGGCAGCTCCGTGTCCGCCGCCCAGGGACGCGCTGCTGGTGATCCAGTGGAACATCCGGGCCTTCATGGGGGTGAAGAACTGGCCCTGGATGAAGCTCTACTTCAAGATCAAGCCCCTGCTGAAGAGCGCCGAGACGGAGAAGGAGATGCAGGTGGGCAGGACGGGCTATGGGGCAGCCTGGGTGACCTCGGACCCATGGCGGGGCGGGGAGGGAGGTGGGTGGGTGAAGGACGAACGGCGTCGGTCCTCCCGCCCCGCATGGACGTCACCACGTTGGGTTTGGGGTCCGGCGCAGACCATGAAGGAGGAGTTTGGGCGGCTGAAGGAAGCGCTGGAGAAGTCGGAGACGCGGCGGAAGGAGCTGGAGGAGAAGATGGTCTCGCTGCTGCAGGAGAAGAACGACCTGCAGCTGCAAGTCCAGGCCGTGAGCAAAGCTCCCTCTGCCCCATATCATGTCCGGGGGGGTGACGGCGCCCAAGCCCCCCACCCCGGGGTGCTGCTCACGCCCCCCCCGCCCCCTTACAGGAGCAGGACAACCTCAACGACGCCGAGGAGCGCTGCGACCAGCTGATCAAGAACAAGATCCAGCTGGAGGCCAAGGTGAAGGAGCTCACGGAGCGGCTGGAGGACGAGGAGGAGATGAACGCCGAGCTGACGGCCAAGAAGAGGAAGCTGGAGGACGAGTGCTCGGAGCTCAAGAAGGACATCGACGACCTGGAGCTGACGCTGGCCAAGGTGGAGAAGGAGAAACACGCCACGGAGAACAAGGTGAGAGTGGAGAGACCTCAACTCCGAGCCGAGGGGACTCAGAGCAACGCGGTCGGGTTGGGTTGAGAAGACCCAAAGCTGCTCGGGGTCTAGCGGCCTCATTGGCTTGACCAAGAACAAGAACAGTCTCCATCTTTGCCCTGCCTTTGGCGCGAAGCTGGTGGCCTCACGCCCTGGATGTTTCTCCCCACGCAGGTCAAGAACCTCACGGAGGAGATGGCCGGGCTGGACGAGATCATCGCCAAGCTGACGAAGGAGAAGAAGGCGCTGCAGGAGGCTCACCAGCAGGCGCTGGACGACCTGCAGGCGGAAGAGGACAAGGTCAACACCTTGACCAAGGCCAAAGTGAAGCTGGAGCAGCAGGCGGATGACGTGAGTACGGGCCGGTCCCACCGCCGGTGCTACTGTGGCTGCTGAGACGACAAAGGCCTGGGGTTTCCCCCCGTTTTTCTCCTGCAGCTCGAAGGGTCCCTGGAGCAGGAGAAGAAGATCCGGATGGACCTGGAACGGGCCAAGCGGAAGCTGGAAGGCGACTTGAAGCTCACCCAAGAGAACATCATGGACCTGGAGAACGACAAGCAGCAGCTGGAGGAGAAGCTCAAGAAGTGAGGCCGGACCTTCCTCCCCGGTCCAACATGGTCCAGGGTCCAAGGAGGAGCCGTCAGTTCTCCCTGCATCTCTCTGCAGGAAAGAGTTTGAGATCAACCAGCAGAACAGCAAGATCGAGGACGAGCAAGCGCTGGCCCTGCAGCTCCAGAAGAAGATGAAGGAGCTGCAGGTGAGGCCCCACCTCCAGCCCCAGAGGCCGCTGGGCCTTGGGGGAGAGACCCTGCTCCGAAACGAGCAGCGCTAACGTCCTGCACGGGCATCTCTGCTGGTGCCGTGGAGCAAAGGATGCTCTAGGACAAAACCCAGAGCATGTCCTACCACGTCTAGACCCAATCTAGAGTCAGGATCTCCCGCTTTCTTGAGTTGAGAAGTCTCCAGCTGGTTGGGTTGAGTTGGGTTGGGTTGGGTTGGGTTGAGGAGTCTCCAGTGGGTTGGTTGGGTTGGGTTGAGGAGTTTCCAGTTGGTTGGGTTGGGTTGAGTTGAGGAGTCTCCAGGTGGTTGGGTTGGGTTGGGTTGAGGAGTCTCCAGCTGGTTGGGTTGAGTTGAGGAGTCTCCAGTTGGTTGGGTTGGGTTGGGTTGAGTTGAGGAGTCTCCAGTTGGTTGGGTTGGGTTGGGTTGAGTTGAGTTGAGGAGTTTCCAGTTGGTTGGGTTGGGTTTTGTTGAGGAGTCTCCAGTTGGTTGAGTTGGGTTGCGTTGAGGAGTCTCCAGTTGGTTGGGTTGGGTTGGGCTTTGTTCAGGAGTCTCCAGTTGGGTTGGGTTGAGGAATCTCCAGTTGGTTGCGTTGGGCTGAGTCAAGCCTGACGCTGGTGTCTCCGCCCCGGGCGGCAGGCGCGGATCGAGGAGCTGGAGGAGGAGCTGGAGGCGGAGCGCACGGGGCGGGCCAAGGTGGAGAAGCTGCGCTCGGAGCTGTCGCGGGAGCTGGAGGAGATCAGCGAGCGGCTGGAGGAGGCGGGCGGCGCCACCTCGGTGCAGATCGAGCTCAACAAGAAGCGGGAGGCCGAGTTCCAGAAGATGCGGCGCGACCTGGAGGAGGCCACGCTGCAGCACGAGGCCACGGCCGCCGCGCTGCGCAAGAAGCACGCCGACAGCGTGGCCGAGCTGGGCGAGCAGCTCGACAACCTGCAGCGCGTCAAGCAGAAGCTGGAGAAGGAGAAGAGCGAGCTCAAGCTGGAGCTGGACGACGTCAGCTCCAGCATGGAGCAGCTCGTCAAGGCCAAGGTGGGGGCGGGGCGGAGCCGGCCAGGAGGACGTCTCCCCCGCGGCCTGCTCCGTCGCTTCCCTCCATCCCCTGCTCCCCCAGGTGGGCATGGAGAAGGTGTCCCGCAGCCTGGAGGACCAGGCGGCCGAGCACCGGGCCAAGCTGGAGGAGACGCAGCGAGCCCTCAACGACGCCAGCGCCCAGCGGGCCAAGCTCCAGACCGAGAACGGTGGGAGCCCGGCCCCACGGCCCCGCCGCCCCGTCCCACCCCCGCCCCAGGCCCTAAAGCCCCGCCCCCCTCCGCAGGAGAGCTGTCCCGCCAGCTGGAGGAGAAGGAGGCCCTCATCTCGCAGCTCACCCGCGGCAAGCAGTCGTACACCCAGCAGCTGGAGGACCTCAAGAGGCAGCTGGAGGAGGAAGCGAAGGTGAGGGCTGGGGGTCGGGCTAGGGTTGGTCTAGAAGCGCTTGGGTTGGGTTGGTCTGAAGGAGGTTGGGTTGGTCGAATGGTTGGGTTGGACGGTCTAATGGTGGTGGGGTTGCATGGTCTAAATGCAGTTAGGTTGGTTGGTCTAATGGTGGTTGGGTTGGTCTAATGGTGGTTGGGTTGGTCTAAAGGAGGTTGGGTTGGTCTAATGGTGGTTGGGTTGGTCTAATGGAGGTTGGGTTGGTCTAATGGAGGTTGGGTTGGTCTAATGGAGGTTGGGTTGGTCTAATGGTGGTTGGGTTGGTCTAAAGGAGGTTGGGTTGGTCTAAAGGAGGTTGGGTTGGTCTAATGGTGGTTGGGTTGGTCTAAAGGAGGTTGGGTTGGTCTAATGGTGGTTGGGTTGGTCTAATGGAGGTTGGGTTGGTCTAATGGTGGTTGGGTTGGTCTAAAGGAGATGGGTTGGTCTAATGGTGGTTGGGTTGGTCTAAAGGAGATGGGTTGGTCTAAAGGAAGTTGGGTTGGTCTAAAGGAAGTTGGGTTGGTCTAAAGGAGGTTGGGTTGGTCTAATGGTGGTTGGGTTGGTCTAATGGTGGTTGGGTTGGTCTAAAGGAGGTTGGGTTGGTCTAATGGTGGTTGGGTTGGTCTAAAGGAGATGGGTTGGTCTAATGGTGGTTGGGTTGGTCTAAAGGAGGTTGGGTTGGTCTAATGGTGGTTGGGTTGGTCTAATGGTGGTTGGGTTGGTCTAAAGGAGGTTGGGTTGGTCTAATGGTGGTTGGGTTGGTCTAAAGGAGGTTGGGTTGGTCTAATGGAGGTTGGGTTGGTCTAATGGTGGTTGGGTTGGTCTAATGGTGGTTGGGTTGGTCTAAAGGAGATGGGTTGGTCTAAAGGAAGTTGGGTTGGTCTAAAGGAAGTTGGGTTGGTCTAAAGGAGGTTGGGTTGGTCTAATGGTGGTTGGGTTGGTCTAATGGTGGTTGGGTTGGTCTAAAGGAGGTTGGGTTGGTCTAATGGTGGTTGGGTTGGTCTAAAGGAAGTTGGGTTGGTCTAAAGGAGGTTGGGTTGGTCTAAAGGAGGTTGGGTTGGTCTAATGGTGGTTGGGTTGGTCTAATGGTGGTTGGGTTGGTCTAAGGGAGATGGGTTGGTCTAAAGGAGGTTGGGTTGGTCTAAAGGAGGTTGGGTTGAGCTAACAGAGGTTGGGTTGGGTTGAGGAGAGCCACACCGCCACCAGCTGAGTTGGAGGACGCCGAGCCGGGCCAGGGTGACGCGGGCCCCACGGCCCGGCCTTCTCCTCGCCCCCCAGGCCAAGAACGCGCTGGCGCACGCCCTGCAGTCGGCCCGGCACGACTGCGACCTGCTGCGGGAGCAGTACGAGGAGGAGACGGAGGCCAAGGCCGAGCTGCAGCGCGCCCTGTCCAAGGCCAACTCCGAGGTGGCCCAGTGGAGGACCAAGTACGAGACGGACGCCATCCAGCGCACCGAGGAGCTGGAGGAGGCCAAGTGAGTCGCCGCCCTCCCCTCCTTGCCACCAGCATCCCAACGAGACTGAGAGCGCCGTGGGGCCACCCCACATGCCTGGGCCACTGCTATGGGTCAACCAGGAGCAGCGGGAAGCCAAGACTGGAGATCCCTCCCCTGTGGAGGGATCTAGAGCAAGTAGAGAGGTCTAGAGCCCATAGACCGGATGAGACGGAGCAACACGTTGGCTTGGGTGGAAGAAGGTGTGAGCAAGCCGAGGTGGTCCATGGGTCACCGACGGCGTCCCCGTCCTCTCCTGGGCAGGAAGAAGCTGGCGCAGCGGCTGCAGGAGGCCGAGGAGGCGGTGGAGGCGGTGAACGCCAAGTGCTCCTCGCTGGAGAAGACCAAGCACCGGCTGCAGAACGAGATCGAGGACCTGATGGTGGACCTGGAGCGCTCGAACGCGGCGGCCGCCGCGCTGGACAAGAAGCAGAGGAACTTCGACAAGGTGGGAGGGCGCGCGGCCGAGGGGGGACAGCGGCGGCGGGGTGGGGGACGTCCGGGACACCGCCGGCTTCATGTCCCCCCCCAACGCCCAGATCCTGGCGGAGTGGAAGCAGAAGTTTGAGGAGTCGCAGACGGAGCTGGAGGCCTCGCAGAAGGAGGCCCGCTCCCTCAGCACCGAGCTCTTCAAGCTCAAGAACGCCTACGAGGAGTCCCTGGAGCACCTGGAGACCTTCAAGCGGGAGAACAAGAACCTCCAAGGTGAGGGCGGGCGCGCGTGGGCCTCCCCACGGCCCCCATCTCCTGCCTCGGGGCCTGACGGGCTCTCGCCCCCGCAGAGGAGATCTCGGACCTGACGGAGCAGCTGGGCGCCAGCCACAAGACCATCCATGAGCTGGAGAAGGTCCGGAAGCAGCTGGATGCCGAGAAGCTGGAGCTGCAAGCAGCGTTGGAGGAAGCCGAGGTGCGTGGCATTGTGTCCCCCATGTCCCCCCGTGTCCCCTGGGTGCTCCCCGTGCTCCTCACATCTCTCCGTCTTTTCCAGGCCTCGCTGGAGCACGAGGAAGGGAAGATCCTGCGGGCGCAGCTGGAGTTCAACCAGGTCAAGGCGGACTACGAGCGCAAGCTGGCCGAGAAGGACGAGGAGATGGAGCAGGCCAAGAGGAACCACCTGCGGGTGGTGGACTCGCTGCAGACCTCCCTGGACGCCGAGACGCGGAGCCGCAACGAGGCGCTGCGGCTCAAGAAGAAGATGGAGGGCGACCTCAACGAGATGGAGATCCAGCTCAGCCACGCCAACCGCGTGGCCGCCGAGGCCCAGAAGCAAGTCAAGACGTTGCAGGGATACCTCAAGGTACGTGCCGGCCTCGGGGGAGGTTCTCCACCTCGGGCGGGTCCGTGTCCGTTCCCCGCCTCCTCGCTCACCAACGTCCGTCGGGGCCCGTCCCGCAGGACACCCAGCTGCAGCTGGACGACGCGGTCCGGGCCAACGAGGACCTGAAGGAGAACATCGCCATCGTGGAGCGGAGGAACAACCTGCTGCAGTCGGAGCTGGAGGAGCTGCGGGCGGTGGTGGAGCAGACGGAGCGGGCCCGGAAGCTGGCCGAGCAGGAGCTGATCGAGGCCAGCGAGCGAGTCCAGCTCCTCCACTCGCAGGTGGGATGTGGAGGCCTCCTAGGAGAGATGTCACCCCCGGCCGGGGACGCTTGAGCCCTGCCGAAGGCAGAGCATGGGCTACTTCCCTGTTGAGCTACCTAGAACCTCACCCCCGTCTAGGGACACTTGGGCCCTGTGGGGAGCGTGGGCTCCGTCCAAGTCCCTTCCCTCGGTGCTACAGGGCTGGGTAAAGATGGGGCGGGAGTCCCGGGGCCACGTCCTGAGATCTTCTGTCCCCGCTCTAGAACACCAGCCTCATCAACCAGAAGAAGAAGATGGAGGCCGACATCTCCCAGCTGCAGACGGAGGTGGAAGAGGCCATCCAGGAGTGCCGGAACGCCGAGGAGAAGGCCAAGAAGGCCATCACCGACGTGAGTCCAGCCCCGGGCAGGAGGACTCGGGCAGGAGGATCTTGGCCGTTGAGTGACCTAGAACACCCGCTACCACACTGCCGCCCGTAGGGTGGCAGCTGCCGCCTAGGTTGTCACTCACTGCCTCCCTTCGTGCTCTCTCACCGTTGCGTCACTCCCTCTCCCCTCTCTCCTGGGGCAGGCGGCCATGATGGCGGAGGAGCTGAAGAAGGAGCAGGACACGAGCGCCCACCTGGAGCGCATGAAGAAGAACATGGAGCAGACCATCAAGGACCTGCAGCTGCGGCTGGACGAGGCCGAGCAGCTGGCCCTCAAGGGCGGCAAGAAGC
Source organism: Dromaius novaehollandiae (assembly GCF_036370855.1). NCBI lineage: Eukaryota > Metazoa > Chordata > Aves > Casuariiformes > Dromaiidae > Dromaius > Dromaius novaehollandiae. The sequence goes on from NC_088135.1 coordinate 411,819, forward strand.
AGCTGCAGAAGCTGGAGGCCCGCGTGCGGGAGCTGGAGAACGAGCTGGAGGCCGAGCAGAAGCGCAACGCCGAGAGCGTCAAGGGCCTCCGCAAGTCGGAGCGGCGCGTCAAGGAGCTCAGCTACCAGGTGAGACACCACGGCGCCCGGATGGACCGGGAATGTGGCCCAGCGGCCGCAGAGCTGTAGAGTGACCTAGAACGTGACTGACGTGGTGGCCGTGGGCACATGAGCAACCTAGAACATCACCCGCTGCTGTAGAGTGACCTAGAACGCAGTTGGCCTGGTGGCTGTAGGCGCCTGCGTGACCTAGAACAGCACTCGTTGCTGTAGAGTGACCTAGAACATCATTGGCCCAGTGGCCACAGGGACGTCAGCGTTTTTCCCCCACCACCTGGCCACGTGTCGGCCTCCGCGCTGGCTGCCCGGGCAGGGAAACTGAGGCACGGTGAGGGCCTCGCTTTGGGGGGGGAAGACGCTCGTTTCTGGGGTGCTTCTGCCCAGCCTAGAACCCCGGGCCGGTCCCGCCAGCCCGGCCGCGCGTCCCCAGCCCCGTGTCCCCCCTCGCAGGCGGAGGAGGACAAGAAGAACCTGCTGCGGCTGCAGGACCTGGTGGACAAGCTGCAGATGAAAGTCAAGGCCTACAAGCGGCAGGCGGAGGAGGCGGTGGGTTCCCGGCCCTCGCCAGGGACAGGGATGGATGGATGGGTGGAAGAATAAGGACACGGATGGATGATGGGATGGATGGATGGAAGAAGAAGAAGGATACATGGATGATGGGATGGGTGGATGATGGGATGGATGGATGATGGGATGGGTGGATAGACAAAGAAGGTCAGATGGAGGGATGGACCCGTGGACGGTTGGGTCACTGGAAAGATGAAGAGATGGATGGATGAATGAAGAAGAAGGGCAGACAAACGGATGATGGGATGGATGATGGAATGGATGGATGACGGGATGGACGAAGAAGGTGGGATGGACGGATGGCCCCATGGATGGTGGGGTAGGGGGCAGGATGTGGGTCAGGTGGGACCTCCCGGCCCCCCCGCAGGAGGAGCAGGCCAACACCAACCTGGCCAAGTTCCGCAAGGTGCAGCACGAGCTGGACGAGGCGGCGGAGCGCGCCGACATGGCCGAGGCCCAGGTCAACAAGCTGCGGGCCAAGAGCCGCGATGTCGGCGCCAAGGTGGGCCCCCGCCCCACGGCTGCCCCATAGCGTGCCACGCGGCCGCCCCACACCCCCTCACCCCTTTCCCTCCTCCCCAGAAGCTGCACGACGAGGAGTGACCCACCACCGGAGACCTTCCCCATCTCCCCCCCCCCCCCCCCGCCCAAGACGGGGCCTAACGAAGTAGAAGCAATTAATAAAGACGAGCGGCAGCTCTAGCACGGCCTGGAGGGGGCCCAGGCGTCCGGGGCCGGTCGGTCCCTGCCTGTTCCCCCCCGCCCCAAAAAAAAGCCGCAATCACAGAAAATCAGTCGCAAAAGCGATTTATATCGTGCCCGTGGGGTCGGGGAGGGGGTTGTGGGGCAGTTGTGGGGCTCGGGGGGGGTTGTGGGGGGCGGTGGGGGACGGGGGGGGTCGTTCCGGCTACGCCGACTCCGTGTCGGGGTCTGGAAGAGAAGAGCTGCCATTAGGAGGGGGCCCAGGCGTCCGGGTGGCTATGGGGCCCGCCCCACTGCAAGGGGTCCGGCCCCGCCCCCCCCGCACGAGGGGCCCAGGTGTCCGGGCGCTCACCGCCTCCCGCGGCCGGAGCCAAGTCGCTGCGGAAGGTGACGAAGGCGTCGAAGGCGAAGAGGGCGGCCAGGACGAGGCCGAAGGTCTGGCGGGGGGCGGGACAGAGGGGGCGGGGCCCGGTCAGCCGGGGGGCAGGGCCGGGCCCGAGTGGGCGTGGCCTCGCGGGCGGGGGGCGGGGCCACTCACGAAGGTGGTGGCGGCCAGGGCGTCCCGGGAGGCGGCGATGGCCGCCAGCGCCGTCACCAGGAAGACGAGGGTCCCGCTGGCGGCCCGCAGGAAGTCCTGGGGGGCACGAGGGGACGCCGTGGGGCACAGGGGGACGCCGTGGGGCACAGGGGGACGCGAGGGGACATGGGGGTCGGGGGGGATGTTGGTGACATGAGGGGGATGCCATGGGGCACAGGGGGACGCCGTGGGGCGTGGGGGGACATGGGGGACACCATGGGGTTCAGGAGGACATGGGGGGGGCAGAGGGGACATGAGGGGACGCCGTGGGGCACAGGGGGACGCGAGGGGACATGGGGGTCAGGGGGGATGTTGGTGACATGAGGGGACGCCGTGGGGCCCAGGGGGAACATAGGGGTCGGGGGGATGTGGGGGACACGAGGGGACATGAGGGGATGCTGTGGGGCACAGGGGGACGCTGTGGGATGTGGGGGACACGAGGTGACGCTGTGGGGCTCAGGAGGACATGGGGGACACGAGGGGACATGAGGGGATGCTGTGGGGCACAAGGGGATGCGAGGGGACATAGGGGTCAGGGGGGGATGTTGGTGACATGAGGGGGATGCCATGGGGCACAAGGGACACGAGGGGGGACGTGGGGGTCAGGGGGACACCGTGGGGCCCAGGGGGGCGCTGTGGGGCACGAAGGCAGCATAGGGGTCAGGGAGATGTGGGGGACACGAGGGGGACGCCATGGGGCCCAGGGGGACACTGTGGGGCACGAGGGCAGCATAGGGGTCAGGCGGGACGTGGGGGGGCACGAGGCGATGCTGTGGGGCCCGGGGGGACTTGGGGGTCAGGGATGCCGTGGGGCACGAGGGGGAGACATAGGGGTCAGGGACGCCGTGGGGCAGAAGGGGGATGTGAAGGGGGACGTGGGGGTCAGGGGGACGCTGTGGGGCACAAGGGGGGGACATGGGGGTTGGGGACGCCGTGGGGCACGAGGGGCGATGTGGGGCCCGAGGGGGACGCGGTGACGCATGATGACACAAGCGATGACGCGAGCGGTGGCACGTACCAGGCAGGCGCCGTGGGGCAGCCGGGGGGGGTGACGCAGCAGCCGCCCCCCAAGTGCCGCCGCCCCGGCCAGGGCCTGGAGCAGCACCGGGGCCAGCGTGGGGGCGCCCGGGGGGGCCAGGAGCCCCAGCAGCCCCACGGCCAGCGCCTGCCCCACAGCGACCCATAGCGCCCCAGGGACCCTTTGCAGCCCCGTGCCCCACAGCACCCCATAGCACCCCATTGCAATGCACAGCACCCCACAGCGCCGCGGGGACCCCTTGCAACCCCCTGTGCCCCATAGTGCCCCACTGCACCCCAGGGACGCCTTGCAACCCCTTTGCACCCCATAGCGCCCCATAGCACCCCACTGCAATGCCTAGCACCCCATAGCGCCCCGGGGACCCATTGCAACCTCATTGAGCCCCATAGCGCCCCACAGCTCTCCATAGCGCCCCACAGCACCCCTGGACCCCCTTGCACTTCACAGCGCCCCATAGTACCCCATTGCACCCCATAGCCCCCCATTGTGCCCCATAGCCCTCCCCAACCCCCCATAGCTCCCTCCAGTCCCCCAGCGCCCCATAGCTCCCTCCAGCCCCCCAGTGCCCCATAGCCCCCCCCAGCGCCCCATAGCACTCCCCAAGCCCCCCCAGCACCCCATAGCTCCCTCCAGCCCCCCAGCAACCCATAGCCCGCCATGGCACACTCCAGCGCCCCATAGCGACCCCCAACCCCCCCAGCATCCCCCCCAGCCCCATAGCGCCCCATAGCACCCCCATAGTGCCCCATAGCACCCCCCAGCCCCCCCGGTACCAGCTCGGCGCTCAGCAGCAGCCCCTTGGGAGTCCGCAGCCCCCCCAGGTCAAAGGCCCCAGCTGCCTCCTGCTCGCCCATGGGGCCGGGGGACGTGTGGGGCAGGATGTGTGGGGCAGGGGGACGTGTGGGGCAGGTGACGTGTGGGGCCACGTGTCCCCCCCCCCCCCCCCCCCGGCGCCTGGCACCGCGGGACCGGCACAAAGGGCCACTGTGGTGGTGCCGGGGGGGGGGGGGGGGACACGTGGCCTCACGGTGCCGCCTGCCCCACAGCCCGGCCCCACGGCGCCCAGCCCAGCCCCACGGTGTCCCTGCAGCCTGCCCGGCCCCATGGCAGCCCAGGGACCTCCCCCCAACCTGCCCCATAGCACCCCAGGGACCCCCCATCCTGCCCCATAGCATCCCTGGGACCCCTCACTGCACCCCATAGCCCCCCCCGCACTGCCCCACAGCACGCCTGGGCCCCTGCCCCATAGCCCCCCCCAGCAACTCCGCCGAGGCCCAGGGGGGAGGGGCAGCAGAGCATCATGGGAACGCCACCCCCCCACCTGCTGCAAAGCCTCATGGGAGCCGACCCCCCCCATAAAGCAGCAAAACAAGGGATTCTGCCCCAATCCAGGGGGCAGCCGAGGCCGCCGTGGGTCGCAGCCTCCCCTGGGGCAGCAAGGTCCCGCCGTGGGTCTCAGCCCCCCATGTGGCTGGTCAAGGTTCTGCCGTGGGTCGCAGCCCCCCACGAGTCCTGCTGTGGGTCCTGCCATGGGTCGCGGCCCCCCACGAGTCCCACCATGGGTCCGGCTGTGGGTCACGGCCCTGCCGTGGGTCACAGACCCCCCCCCGTTCCCCCCCGCCGTGGGTCGCGGCACACGGAGGCGGAGCCGGGCGCCCCCCGGGGACACTTTATTGCCGCCCGCCCCATACAGCGCTCCCCCCCGGCTGCCCCCCCGCGCCGCCCCCCGGCCGCCCCCCAAGTGCCCCCGGCCCCGGCGACGTCCGGCCCGGCCCGTCCGGCGGCTCCGCCCACCTGCAACGATAAAGACACTCAAGGGCGGGGGGGGGGGAGGAGACGGGGGGCGGGGCGGGGGCGCCCGGCCCCCCCGCCCCCGCCCCACGGCTGCCGGGGGCCCCACGGCGGCGGCGGCGTCCTCCGGCTGCTTGGGGGGCGCGGGGGCCCCGCGGCCTAGTAAGGGGAGTACCATGAGGTGGCTCTGGCCCGGCCCCTGCGGAGAGAGCGGCGCGTCGGCGGGGGGCGGCGGGGCTTGGGGGGCGGCGGGGGCCCCCCACTGCCCCCCACGGGGTCCCGGCCCCACAGCTGCGCCCCCCTGGAGGCGGGCGGCCGGGACTCTGCCCGCCTTGGAGGACCTGGGTCTACTGCCCTGGAGGACTCTCTGCTCACCCTGGAAGACCTCAGCCTACTGCCCTGGAGGACCTCAGCCTACTGCCCTGGAGGACTCTCTGCTCACCCTGGAGGACCTCGGCCTACTGCCCTGGAGGACCTCGGCCTACTGCCCTGGAGGACCTCGGCCTACTGCCCTGGAGATCTTTGGCCTGTGCTGGAGAACCTCAACCTACTGCCCTGGAGGACTCTCTGCCCATCCTGCAGGACCCAGACATTCTCTACCCACCCTGAAGTACTCTCTGCCCACCCTGGAGGACCACGGCCTACTGCCCTAGAGGACTCTCTGCCCACCCTGGAGGACCTCAGCCTACTGCCCTGGAGGACTCTGCTTGCCCTGGAGAACTGTGGCCTACTGCCCTGGAGAACTGTCTGCCCATCCTGGAGGACCTCGGCCTACTGCCCTGGAGGACCTTGGCCTACTGCCCTGGAGGACTCTCTGCCCACCCTGGAGGACCTTGGCCTACTGCCCTGGAGGACTCTCTGCCCACCCTGGAGGACCTCGGCCTACTGCCCTGGAGGACCTTGGCCTAGTGCCCTGGAGGACTCTCTGCTCACCTTGGAGGACTGCAGCCTACTGCCCTGAAGAACTCTCTGCTTGCCCTGGACAACTGTGGCCTACTGCCCTGGAGAACTGTCTGCCCATCCTGGAGGACCTCGGCCTACTGCCCTGGAGGACCACAGCCTAATGCCCTGGAAGACTCTCTGCCCACCCTGGAGGACCACGGCCTACTGCCCTGGAAGACCTCGGCCTAGTGCCCTGGACAACTCTGCTCACCTTGGAGGACCTCGGCCTACTGCCCTGGAGAACCTCAGCCTACTGCTCCGCAGCATTCTCTGCCCACCCTGCGGGACCCAGACACTCTCCACCCACCCTGAAGTACTCTCTGCCCACCCTGGAGGACCTCGGCCTACTGCCCTGGAGGACCTCGGCCTACTGCCCTGGAGGACTCTCTACTCACCTTGGAGGACTGCAGCCTACTGCCCTGGAGAACTCTCTGCCCACCCTGGAGGACCTCAGCCTACTGCCCTGGAGGAGACTCTGCTTGCCCTGGAGAACTGTGGCCTACTGCCCTGGAGAACTGTCTGCCCATCCTGGAGGACCTTGGCCTACTGCCCTGGAGGACCATCTGCCCATCCTGGAGGACCTTGACCTACTGCCCTGGAGGACCGTCTGCCCATCCTGGGGAACCCAGACACTCTCTACCCACCCTGGAGGACTCTCTGCCTGCCCTGGAGGACCCAGGCACTCCCAGCCCATCCTGGAGAACTCTCTCCCTACCCTGGAAAACCCAGAGACTCTCTGCCTGTCTTGGAGGACTTTCTGTCTGTTTTGGAGGACCCAGGCACTCTCTACCCACCCCACGAGGACTCTCTGCCCCCCCGGAGGTCTCCACCTGTCCCGGAGGACCCGGGCCGCCCTGCCCACCTGTAGGCCCGCCCGCGGGGGCGGCTGTAGCCGCTGTAGAAGCGGGCCCGGGCCGCGCTGTAGCCGCCGCCGCGGCCCCGGTAGCGGGCGCGGGGGAAGCCCCGGTCCGTCGTGCTGATGCCGGGCCGGTTTGTCCGCTTGGGGATCACCTGGGGGGGGGGGCGGAAGGGGGGCGGTGACGGGCGTGTCCCCGCCGGAAGCCCCGCCCCCCTCGGCCCCGCCCCCCTCACCTTAATTTGCCGGCCCCGGAAGAGCGACTCGTCGAGCGCCATCGACGTCCGCACGGACTCCTTGTCGGAGAACTCGATGTAGGCGAACCTGGGGGGCGGCGGCGGGGGGGCTGTGAGGGGCCCAGGCGTCCGGGGCGGGCCCAGGCGTCCGGGCGGGCCTCCCCTCCCCCAGACTCACCCCTTGGGGTGCCCGCTGTACTTGTCGCAGAGGATGGTGACGCGGTTGACGGAGCCGCAGCCGTGGAAATGGGCCTCCAGCTCCTCCGCCGTGGCCCCGTAGTCCACCTGGGGGGCGGGAAGGGGGCGGGGTGAGCGGGGGGAGGGGGGCCCGGACGCCTGGGCCCGCCCTCCCCCCCCGCCCTGCCCCGCACTCACGTTGCCCACGTAGATGGACCGGGCGTCCGCCTCCATCTTCTCCTCCAGGGACATGATGACCGGGCCGGCTGCGGGGGGAGGGCGTCAGCGGGGCCCCGGCGTCCGGGCGGCCCCCCTCCCCCTCTCGCGGGGGGGCCCAGGCGTCCGGGCGGCCTCACCGTTGCCCGGCGGGGGGCTCATGTTCATCTGCTTCTCCACCTCGTTCTGCAGCTCTTTGAGCTTCTCGGCCTCCTCCTCCATCTCCCGCACCCGGGCCTTGATGGCCTCCAGCTCCTGCGGGGTCAAGGGTCAGCATTTGGGGGTCGCGGGGGCACCCTGACCCCCCCCCCAGTGACCTCTGACACCCCCTGGCCTGACCCCTGACCCGGGTGACCCCGGGCACCCGCTGCCTCCTACATCTCCTGACCTTTGGCCCCCCCGCGTGACCTCTGACCCCATCCATCTGCCCTCTGTGACCCCAGGTCCATCATCCTCACGTGACCCCTGACCCCGCTGACCCTCGGTGACCCCCATGCTGTCACCCCACGTGACCCCGACCCCATCTCACAGCTCCCTGTGACCCCTGACCCTACTCTGTCACCCCACCTGACCCCTGACCCTCAGCCCCCCGCCATACCTGACCCCCAACCCCATCCCTCACCCCACGGCGCCCTCAGCGCCTCCCCCCACGTGACCCCTGACCCTCAGCCTCTCACCCTATGTGACCCCTGACCCCCAACCCCATCCCCAGCAACCTTTGAACCTGACCCCTCACCCCATGTGACCCCCAACCCCATCCCACCTGACCTGTGACCCCCAACCCCCCCAACGTGGCCTGTGACCCCTGACCCCATCCCCCGCAACCTTTGACCCCCAAATCATCCCCCCACGTGGCCCCCGACCCCCCCATCCCCCCCACGTGGCCCCGCCCCGCATCCGCATCCCCCTCCACGTGACCGCGGGCGCCCCACGTGCCCCAGCCCCCCTCCCCCGGGGGGGCTCCCCAGCCCCCCCCCGCCCCCCCGCGGTAGCGGCGCGCTGCTCACCGGGTCCTCGATGGCGGAGTCCCCCGGGTCGCCGTCCCCCAGCCCCGCCTCCTCCTCCAGCTCCTCGTGCGCCTCGTGCGGCGGGTGCGGGGCGGCGGCGGCGGCGGCCCCGGGCCCCGGCCCCCCCCCCAGCGCCGCCCCGGCCCCCCCGCCGCCGCCGCCGCCGCGCGCGCCCCCGCCCCGCCCGCGCGCCCCCGCCTCGCCCAGCGCCGCCGCCGCCGCCGCCGCCTCCTCCTCGTCGGCCGCGCGCCCCGCCGCGCCCAGCCCGTTCCCGTAGGGCGGCGCCGGCTCCGCCGCCCCGGCCGCCGCCGCCCCCGCGGCCCCGGCGGCGCCCGCCTCGGCCCCGCGCTGCCCCGCGCCGCCGCCGCCGCCCCGCAGCGCCGCCATGGCCGCCCGCCGCCGCCGCGCGCCTGCGCCGCGCCCGCCCCTCCCGCCGCCGCCGCCGGGGCGGCGCCGCGCCCCCATTGGCCGCGCCGCCGGCCCCGCCGCGCCCCCATTGGCCGCGCCGCCCGCCGCTCCGCGCCGCGCCGCGCCCCCATTGGCCGCGCCGCTCCCGCGAGGCCGCGCCGCCCCGCCCCCGCCCCCATTGGCCCAACCGTACTGCCGCGCTCGCCGCCCGTTGGCCGCGCGCCGCCGCCCGCCAGCGCCCGCCTTAAGCCCGCCCCCGCGCCGCCATTGGCGCCCGCCCTCCTCAGCCCCGCCCCGCCGCGCCCGCTGATTGGCCGCGCCCGCAGCCGGCCCCGCCTCGCCGTACGGCGCGGCCGCGCCGCCTCCTCCGCTGCCGCCCGGCGAAGCCAGGTGGGTCTCGCGGCGGCGGCGCGGCCGGAGCCGGCGCCGCTTTCCGGCCCCCCCGCGCAGCGCGGGCGCGTGCTGAGCGCGCAGGATTCCCCCGCGATCATTAACCCGGTTATCTGCCGCCGCTTATCGGGATTAATTAGCGGGGGGAGGGCGCTGATTATTAACCAGCGCCCGGTTTGGTCATTAACCCGCTCCGCCGCCGGGGCGCTGACTGGAAAACACGGCAACAACCCATAAACCTCGCAGAAAAGCCCATAATAAACCACTTTGTTCCTATTCCCTTAACGAATCTCTGCTTGGGAGCGGCTGTTGGCTCCAGCGACTCATTGCGCGGGGGAATTCAGCGCGTTTAATTAACCCCCTCCCGCTTGGCCACTTATTAAGCCGCTATTAGCGGCCCGGCAGCGCCGGCTCTCGTCCCCCCGCGAGGCCCCTTCAAGGGCCGCTCGGGCGCGGGGGGACGGCGGGCGCCGCGGCTGCCGCTTGCTCTTTATTAGCTCTTGGCCGGCGGTGAAAGGAGCCGCCCGGCTTCCCCCGCCCCGCGCCGGCATTGTTGGCCCTGAATGCGCCGGCTGGGCTGAGCGCCGGGGTTAATTAACGAGCTGCTAATTGTTTTGGGGGCGGGGGGCGGCGTTGCCGTGCGCCTTTGTGCTTTTACCTGCGCTGTTTCTACCTGCCCGCGGGCGCCGCCGGGGCCGAGGCCGCCGCCTCCCTTCGCGCCTCAGCCGGCGGCCGCTGTGAGGGCGGGAGGCGCCTTCGCGTGCGCGACCGTGAGAAAAGGCGGGAAGAGCGTGGCTGCGCGTGAGGAGAAAGGGCGGGAAGCGGCTGCGCATGCGCCTGGGGCTCGGGGAGGGGGCGCCGCGCGTGAGGCGAAAGGGCGGGAAGCGGCTGCGCATGCGCGTTGTCGTGTGTGGGGGGGTGCTGCGCGTGAGGGAAAAGGGCGGGAAGCGGCTGCGCATGCGCGTGGCCGTTGTCGAGGCAGCGCCGCGCGTGAGGGAAAAGGGCGGGAAGCGGCTGCGCATGCGCATAGGCCTTGTGGAGGGCGCCGCGCGTGAGGGAAAAGGGCGGGAAGCGGCTGCGCATGCGCGTGGCGCGTGTGGCGTGGGCGCCGCGCTTGAGGAGAAAAGGCGGGAAGCGGCTGCGCATGCGCGTGGCCGTTGTTGAGGCAGCGCCGCGCGTGAGGGAAAAGGGCGGGAAGCGGCTGCGCGTGCGCGGCCGTTAGAAAAGGCGGGAAGAGCGCTGGCCGCCCCTGAGGGGAAAGGGGGCGCGAGGTGCTGCGGGGTGAGGCGAAGCGGCGGCTGTGGGGCAGCGGGGCTCGGGGGCGGCATGGGGGCTAGCCGGCTTGGGGGGCAGGCCTGCGGGCTGGCAGGTTTGAGGGGCAGCGGGGGCTGCACGGCTTCGGGGGGCTCCGAGGGGGTTGTGGGGCTGAGGGCGGGGGGCTGGAGGCGGGCGGGGAAGCGCGGAGGGGCCCCGTGCCGCTCTGTTTGCGCCGGGCGAAAGTCCGTGCCCCGTTATCAGCGCCGCAGCGGAGAAGTGAGGCCGAAGGTTGGTGAAGGAAGGCAGAGAAGGGGGGAAGGAAGTGGAGGAGGGAGGGGGGAACCGGGCCGCATGTCGCCCCCCCCCCCCAAGCCCCGCGGTGGGCTGCCCCACGGCGGCAGTGTGGGGGCAGGACGGGGGGCAGCGGGGAGGGGAGGCGCGTGCCGGGATGGAGGGAGCAGAACAGGAAAAACGAGAAGCGTCGGTGAGGGAGTGGGATGGGGGGAGCGGGACGAGGAGGAGGAGCGGGGCTGGGGGAGGAAGGAGGAGGGCTGGGGGGGGGAGGAGGGCCGGCGGCCCGGGGGCAGGCTGGCGGTGTCACTCTCTCCCTTGCCCTTTCTCCCCTTGCCGGGCGCCGGAGGGAGGAGTTTGCCTGGAGCCGATCCCGCAGCGGAGCCCCCGAGGCCGCCGCCGCCGCGCCGAGGAGCAGGGGAGCGCGTAAACAACTTGGGCAGAGCCGCCGCCAGCCGCCGCCGCGCTCCCCCCTCGGCCGCCCGGCCCCTCGGCGCGGAGGGCCCAGGCGTCCTGGGGGCGGGGGGGGCCATGGCGGAGGAGGGCGCCCGGCGGCGCGGCGCCCCCGGGAAGCAGGGGGAGGCCCGGGAGCCCCCCGGCGGCGTCGCCCTCAAGAAGGAGATCGGCCTGCTCAGCGCCTGCGGCATCATCGTGGGTGAGTGGGGGGCGGCGCTGCCCCCCCCCCAAGCCTTCCTCCTCCTCCTCCTCCTCCTCCTCCTCCTCCTGCTCCAGGGCCCCCTCGGCTATAAATAGCCGCCGCCGTCACCTTGAGCCCCCGCCGAGCCGATTAAAGCGCCGCCGCGGCGCTGCCCGGCACCGGCCCCGTGCCACCGGCGTCCCGGGATGGGGGGGGGGGGGCCGCGGGGACGGATTTGGGGACGGGGGGCCCCCGCCATCGCCCCCAGGCTGGAGATGGGGGTCTGTGGTGACGAGTATGGGGGGATGGGGGGCCCCGGCACCTGGGGAGGGGGGTCTGTGGGGAGGGTTTGGGGATGGGGGGCCGCTGCCATTGCCCCCAGCCCAGAGATGGGGGTCTGTGGGGACAAGTTTGGGGGAATGTGGGGCTCCCCAGGCCTAGGGATGGGGGTCCGCGGGGACAATTTGGGGACAGGGGGCCCCCGCCACCCCCCCAAGGCTGGAGATGGGGGTCCGTGGGGACAATCTGGGGACACGGGGACCCCGTGATTGGGGGTGGGGGTCCATGGTGATGAGTATGGGGGGGATGTGGGGCCCCCGCCACCTCCCCTGGCCCAGAGATGGGGGTCTGTGGGGACAATTTGGGGACGGGCGGCCCCGCCATCGCCCCCAGCCTGGACACGGGGGTCCGTGGTGACAAATTTGGGGACAGGGGTCCACAGTGATGAGTCTGGGGGGATGCAGGGCCCCTGCGCCCAGACACGGGGGTCCCCGGTGACAAGTTTGGGGGAATGTGGGGCCCCTGCGCCCAAAGATGGGGGTCCAGGGGGACAATTTGGGGATGGGAGTCTGTGGGGACAGTCTGGGGCCACGGGACACCCGGGGACGGGGGCCTGTGGGGACAGTTGGGGCACGGGGGCCCCCGCCACCACCCCTGGCCCGGAGACGGGGGTCGGTGGTGACCGTTCGGGGCCCCCGGCCCCCCCTCCGCCCCGCAGGTAACATCATCGGCTCGGGGATCTTCGTGTCGCCCAAGGGGGTGCTGGAGAACGGCGGCGCCGTGGGGCTGGCGCTGCTGGTGTGGGCCCTGACGGGGCTGGTCACCGCCGTGGGCGCCCTCTGCTACGCCGAGCTGGGCGTCACCATCCCCAAGTCCGGCGGCGACTACGCCTACGTCAAGGACATCTTCGGGGGGCTGGCGGGGTGAGCCGTGGGGCAGCGCCGTGGGGCTGAGCCGCGCCGTGGGGCGGCCCCGCGCTCACCCCGCGCTCCCCCGGCAGCTTCCTGCGGCTGTGGATCGCGGTGCTGGTGATCTACCCCACCAACCAGGCGGTGATCGCCCTCACCTTCGCCAGCTACGTGCTGCACCCGCTCTTCGGGGGCTGCCCCCCGCCCGAGCCCGGCCTGCGCCTGCTCGCCGCCGCCTGCCTCCGTGAGTCCCCCCGCTTTCGGGCCCCTTTCCGGCGTTTTTGGGGGCGGTTTGGGGTGGTTTCGGCCCCCCCCCGGTTCCCCTCTCGGCCGCTGACTCAGGCTGTTTTGCCGCCGGGCTGCTGAGTCAGCACCGCGGGTGTCGCCGGCTGTGCGGCCGCCTGTTCCCGCCCGGGGGCTGTGCGCGCGGGGAGGGCGTGTCGGCGTGGCGACACGCGTGTCGTGTCACCGCCGGGGGCCTGCTCGCGTGCGTCGGCGCCGTGTCGCCGTGGTGACGCGCGTGTCGCGTCCCTGCGTGTCCCCGCTCAGAGGTGGCGATGGCGTGTTGCCGCGGCGACATGCGTGTCGCGTTTCCACGCGTCTCCGCTCACGTGTAGCAGTGACGTGTCGCCGCGGCGACACGCGTGTGCGTCCCGCCCCCACGCGTGGCCATGGGGGGGGGGGGTCTCGGGGCGCTGCGGGAGGGGCCCAGGCGTCCGGCCCACCCCCCCGCCGCCCCCCGCAGTGCTGCTGACGTGGGTGAACTGCGCCAGCGTGCGCTGGGCCACGCGCGTGCAGGACGTCTTCACCGCCGGCAAGCTGCTGGCGCTGGCCCTCATCATCCTCATGGGCCTCGTCCAGATCTGCAAGGGTGAGCGGCCCCCCCCGCCCCCCCCGGGGCCCCCCAAAAGCCTCTGTTCCCCCCCCAGACCCACCCGGAAACTGCTGCCCCCCCCACGTGCCCCCCTGGCTCCCTGCGTCCCCTCTGTGTCCCCCCCACGTGCCCCCAGCCCCCCCACGTCCCCTCTGTGTCCCCTTGGGACCCCCCCACGTGCCCCCGGCCCCCCCACGTCCCCTCTATGTTCCCTTGGGACCCCCCCACGTGCCCCCGGCCCCCCCACGTCCCCTCTGTGTCCCCTTGGGACCCCCCTATGTGCCCCCGGCCCCCCCATGACCCCTGTACATCTCCTTGGGACCCCCCCACGTGCCCCCAGCCCCCCCACGTCCCCTCTGTGTCCCCTTGGGACCCCCCCACGTGCCCCCAGCCCCCCCATGTCCCCTCTGTGTCCCCTTGGGACCCCCCTATGTGCCCCCGGCCCCCCCACGTCCCCTCTATGTTCCCTTGGGACCCCCCCACGTGCCCCCAGCCCCCCCATGTCCCCTCTGTGTCCCCTTGGGACCCCCCCACGTGCCCCCGGCCCCCCCACGTCCCCTGTACATCCCCTTGGGACCCCCCCACGTGCCCCCGGCCCCCCCATGTCCCCCTGTGTCCCCTTGGGACCCCCCCACGTGCCCCCAGCCCCCCCATGTCCCCTCTGTGTCCCCTTGGGACCCCCCCATGTGCCCCCAGCCCCCCCACGTCCCCTCTGTGTCCCCTTGGGACCCCCCCACGTGCCCCCAGCCCCCCCATGTCCCCTCTGTGTCCCCTTGGGACCCCCCCACGTGCCCCCGGCCCCCCCACGTCCCCTGTACATCCCCTTGGGACCCCCCCACGTGCCCCCGGCCCCCCCATGTCCCCCTGTGTCCCCTTGGGACCCCCCCACGTGCCCCCAGCCCCCCCATGACCCCTCTATGTCCCCTTGGGACCCCCCTATGTGCCCCCTGCCCCCCCACATCCCCTTTATGTTCCCCCCAGACCCCCCCAGCCCCTCTATGTGCCCCCTCCTCAGCCCCGTGTCCCCCCTCTGTCCCCCTGGGCCCCCCACGTCCCCTCTGTGCCCCCCCAGATCCCCTCTGGTCCCTCTACATCCCCCCCAGCCCCTCTATGTGCCCCCTCCTCACCGCTCTGTCCCCTCTCTGCCCCCCTGGGCCCCCCGCGCCCCCTCTGTGCCCCCCCCCCCCAGAACCTCCCCGGCCCCTCTACATCCCCCCACGTCCCCCCTCTGCTCCCCACGTCCCCCCCCGCGCCCCCTGACCCCCCCGGCGCCGCCCCCCCCCCCCCCCCCCAGGCGAGTACTTCTGGCTGGAGCCGCGGCAGGCCTTCGCCTTCTGGCAGCCGCCGGACGCGGGCCGGGTGGCGCTGGCCTTCCTGCAGGGCTCCTTCGCCTACGGCGGCTGGAACTTCCTCAACTACGTCACCGAGGAGCTCGTCGACCCCTACCGGTGAGCGCCGCGGGCCCCGGCGTCCGGGCGGGGGCCCCGGCGTCCGGGTCCGACCCCTCCCCCCCCCCCGCAGGAACCTGCCGCGCGCCATCTTCATCTCCATCCCGCTGGTGACCTTCGTCTACGTCTTCGCCAACGTGGCCTACGTCACCGCCATGTCGCCCCAGGAGCTGCTGGACTCCAACGCCGTGGCCGTGGTGAGCCACGCCCCCCCCCCACAGGGCCACGCCCCCCCCAGGGCCACGCCCGCGTGGCTCCGCCCCCTCTCACGGCTCCTCCTCCCGCCCCGCAGACGTTTGGGGAGAAGGTGCTGGGGCCGGTGGCCTGGATCATGCCGGTCGCCGTGGCCCTTTCGACCTTCGGCGGCGTCAACGGCTCCCTCTTCACCTCCTCCCGGTGAGGCCACGCCCCCCCCTCGGGTGAGGCCACGCCCCCCTGGGAGCCCCTGGTCCTGGCCCCACCCCCTCAGGGAGCTCCACCCCCCTGGGAGCCCCTGGTCCTGGCTCCGCCCCCCTGGGAGTCCCTGGTCCTGGCCCTGCCCCCTCAGGGAGCCCCGCCCCCCTGGGAGCCCCTGGTTGTGGCCCCGCCCCCCTGGGAGCCCCTGGTCCTGGCCCCGCCCCCTCAGGGAGCTCCACCCCCCTGGGAGTCCCTGGTTGTGGCTCCGCCCCCCTGGGGGACCCTGGTTGTGGCTCCGCCTCTCTGGGAGTCCCTGGTCCTGGCCCCGCCCCCTCAGGGAGCTCTGCCCCCCGGGAGTCCCTGGTTGTGGCCCCGCCCCCTGGGAGTCTCTGGTCCTGGCCCCACCCCCTCAGGGAGCTCCGCCCCCCTGGGAGTCCCTGGTTGTGGCCCCGCCCCCCTGGGAGTCCCTGCTCCTGGCCCCACCCCCTTGTGGAGCTCCACCCCCCTGGGAGTCTCTGGTCCTGGCCCCGCCCCCTCAGGGAGCTCCACCTCCCTGGGAGTCCCTGCTCCTGGCCCCGCCCCCTGCTCCTGGCCCCGCCTCCTTGGGCATCCCTGGTCCCACCCCCGGGAATCCCAGGTGTTGGCCCTGCCCCCTCACGAAGCCCCGCCCCCTGGGAGTCCCTGGCCCCGCCCCAATGCAGGCTCCACCCCCTTGGGCATCTGGTCTTGGCCCCGCCCCCTCAGACCCCCTCTCCCAAGCCCCGCTCCCTCCCAGAGCTCCACCCCCCAGCTCCCTGTATGTGTGTATGAATGTGTGAGGGGGCGGGGCTCTGCCGGCCCCGCCCCTCGCTGGCCCCGCCCCCCGCTGACCCCGCCCCCTTCCCGGCAGGCTGTTCTACGCGGGGGCTCGGGAGGGGCAGCTGCCGGCGCTGCTGGCCATGATCCACGTGGAGCGCCGCACCCCCATCCCCGCCCTGCTGCTCACCGTGAGTGGGCGGGGCCTGGGAATGGGCGGGGCTTTGGAGGGGGCGGGGCCTGGGAGGGGGCGGGGCTACGGGGGGCGCTGCTGGCTATGATCCACGTGGAGCGCCGCACCCCCATCCCCGCCCTGCTGCTCACCGTGAGTGGGCGGGGCCTGGGAATGGGCGGGGCTTTGGAATGGGCGGGGCCTGGGAGGGGGCGGGGCTACGGGGGGCGCTGCTGGCTATGATCCACGTGGAGCGCCGCACCCCCATCCCCGCCCTGCTGCTCACCGTGAGTGGGCGGGGCCTGGGAATGGGCGGGGCTTTGGAGGGGGCGGGGCCTGGGAGGGGGCGGGGCTACGGGGGGCGCTGCTGGCCATGATCCATGTGGAGCGCCGCACCCCCATCCCCGCCCTGCTGCTCACCGTGAGGGGGCGGGGCTTGGAGGGGGTGTGGCCACGGGGGGCGGGGCCAGCGCAGGCCCCGCCCACCTCCCCCCGGCCCCTCCCCCCGCAGTGCGCCTCCACGCTGCTGATGCTGGTGGCGGGCGACATCTACACGCTCATTAACTACGTCGGCTTCGTTAACTACCTGTGGTACGGCGTCACCGTGGCCGGGCTGCTGGTGCTGCGCTGGCGCCAGCCCCGCCGCCACCGCCCCATACGGGTGAGCCCCACGGCGCGACCCACGGCGCGACCCACGGCGGCGTCAGCCCCCCCCCCCCGGCTCCTTTCTTCTCCCCCCGCGGCCCTGCGGCGGTGTTCCCGTGCCCCACATCATCCCCCCCGTGACCCACATCATCCCCCCCGTGACCCACATCATCCCCCCCGTGACCCATAGCATCCCCCCTGTGACCCATAGCGTCCCCCCATGCCCCATAGCGTCCCCCCGTGCCCCACAGCGTCCCCCGTGCCCCACAGCAGCGTGACAGCGGCCCTGCCCCACCTGGACGAGCCCCACGGCGACCCAGGAACGCTGGTCCCCCCCCACACACACACTCCTCCTCTCTCCCCCCACATCCCCCCGCCCCACGGCGGCATCTCCGCATCCCCCCGTGCCCCACGGCGTGACAGCGGCCCCGCCCCACATGGGCCAGCCCCACGGCGACCCCCGGGACGCTGGCGTCGTTGCCCCCTGCGCGCCTTCCTTCTCCCCCCACATCCCCGCGGCAGCTCCCCCCGCCCCACGGCGGCCCCCCGCGGCGCCCCACGGCCGTGTGGGTCCCGCCCCCCAGGTGAGCCTGGCCTTCCCGGCGCTGTACCTGCTCTTCTGGGCGGCGCTGCTGCTCTTCTCGCTGTGGTCGGAGCCCGTCGTCTGCGGCATCGGCCTGGGCATCATGGCCACCGGCGCCCCCGTCTACGCCCTGGGCGTCCGCCCGGGGCCCCGGCCCCCCGCCCTGCGCCGCGCCGTCGGTGAGCGGGGGGCAGCCGTGGGGCGGCCAGGGGTCGGGCTGAGCCGTGGGCTGGGTGCGGGGCTGTGGGGGGGTGGCCGGAGGGGTTGTGGGGCAGCTGGGGGTCAGGGTGAGCCATGGGCTGGGCCTGGGGTTGTGGGGCAGCCATGGGGCTGCGGTGGGGCTGGGTGGGCTGTGGGGTGGCTGGAGGGGTTGTGGGGCAGCTGGGGGTCAGGGTGGGCTGTGGGGTGTCCAGGGGGTGGCTGTGGGGCAGGGTGAGCCATGGGGCGGCCGTGGGGGCTGTGGGGCGGCTGTGGGGCAGCTGGGGGTCAGGGTGAGCCATGGGGCGGCCATGGGGGCCGTGGGGTGGCCATGGGGGCTGTGGGGCAGCTGGGGGTCAGGGTGAGCCGTGGGGCGGCCAGGGGGCCTGGGGGGTGGCTGTGGGGCAGGGCAGGCAGTGGGGTGGCCGGGGGGGCTGTGGGGCAGCCGTGGGGTGGGGTGGGCTGTGGGGTGGCGGTGGATGAGCTGTGGGGCGGCCGGGGGGCCTGTGGGGCAGCTGGGGGTCAGGGTGAGCCATGGGCCGGATGTGGGGCAGCAGTGGGGCAGGGCGGGCCGTGGGGTGCTTGCAGATGAGCCCGGGGGGGGCCATGGGGCAGGGTGAGCCGTGGGGCAGCCAGGGGGGCTGTGGGGCAGCCGTGGGGCTGGGTGGGATGTGGGGCAGTTGCGGACAAGCCCCGGGGTGGCTGTGGGTCGGGGTGAGCCGTGGGGCGGCCAAGGGGGCTGTGGGGCGGCCGTGGGCACTGTGGGGGGCCCGAGGGGGGGCTATGGGGCGCCGTGGGGCAGCCGTGGGTCACGGCGCCGTGTCTCCCCACAGCCGCGCTGACCCGCTTCAGCCAGCAGCTCTGCCGCGTCGTCTACCCCCACATGGGGGGCAGCGAGCCCCACGGCGACGACCAGCCCCACGGCGACGGCAAGCCCCACGGCGACAGCGAGCTCCAGGGTGACGGCCTGCCCCACGGCGACGACAAGCCCCACGGCGACAGCCTGCCCCACGGCGACAGCGAGCCCCACGGCGACAGCCTGCCCCACGGCGACGGCGAGCCCCACGGCAACGACGAGCCCCACAGCGACGAGCCCCACAGCGACGACGAGCCCCACGGCGACCCCCGCCAGCCCCTCGCGCCCCAGCCCCACGCCTGAGCCCCGGGGGGGTTGGGGGGCCGCCCCACGGCGCTGCCCCACGCCTGAGCCCCGTGGCACGGCGCCGCCCCACAGCCCTCGGACTGTCGTAGTGCCTTACGCCCCCGCCCCACGGCGCTGCCCCACGGCGCTGCCCCACGGCGCTGCTCTGCCCCCCGGCGCTGCCCCACAGCCCCTGGGGGGTCCCTGAGCCCCCCAGCGCTGCCCCACGGCGCTGCCCCACACTCCCAGGGCTCCTCAGTGCCTTAACCCCCCCCCGCCGTGGGGCGCCCCATATCCCCCCCCTGCTGGCGGGGAGGGGGCGGGGCCTGGGGAGGGGCTGCCGCGGGGGAGCTGCTAGGCCCCGCCCCCAGCTAGGCCCCGCCCCTTTGCCGCGGTCTGGCCCCGCCCACTGCCAGCAGGCTCCGCCCCCAGAGGTAAGGGAGTGCCCACCCCCATGGGCACGGTGCTGCCCCATAGCGCCCCCATCCTGCCCCACAGTGCCCTGATCCTGCCCCACGGAGCCCAATTCTGCCCCATAGCACCTCGATGCTGCCCCATAGCACCCCTGTCCTGCCCCATAGCACTCCAATCCTGCCCCATGGAGCCTGATCCTGCCCCATAGCCTCCCTATCCTGCCCCATAGCAGTCCAATCCTGCCCCACAGAGCCCCATGCTGCCCCATAGCGCCCTGATTGTGCCCCACAGAGCCCCATCCTGCCCCATAGCGCCCCAATCCTGCCCCACGGAGCCCGATCTTGCCCCACAGTACCCCTGTCCTGCCCCACAGTGCCCTGATCCTGCCCCATAGCACTCCAGTCCTGCCCCACGGAGCCCAGTCCTGCCCCATAGTGACCCGATGGTGCCCCACAGAGCTCAATACTGCCCCATAGCACCCCAATTGTGCCCCATGGAGCTCGATCTTGCCCCATATCACCCTGATCCTGACCCACAGCCTCCCTATTGTGACCCATAGCGTTCCAGTCCTGTCCCAGAGTCCCATCTTGCCCCATAACATACTAATTCTGCCCCACAGACCCTGATCCTGCCCCACAGCTCCCTGCTTCTGCCCCATAGCACTCCAATCTTGCCTCCCAGAGCCCCATCCTGCCCCATAGCACCCTGATCGTGCCCCACAGAACCCCATCCGGCCCCAGGGGACCCTCATGCTGCCCCACAGACCCCCCATCCTGCCCCATAGCACCCTGAACCTGCCCCACAGCCCCAGATTCTGCCCCACAGCCCCCCCCCATCTCCACCCACCGGCCGGGCAGCAGCAGCAGCAGCGCCGTGGGGCCGCCCCACACCCCCCCATCCCCCCCGCCGTGGGGCAGGCGCGGGTGCCCCCCCCCCCATAAAGGCCCCCGGGGTGGGCAGAGCCGCGAGCCCGAGTGCTGTGTCCGTCCGCGGGGCGGTTTTGGGGCGGTTTCTGGGGAAACGGGGAGGTTTCGGGTCGGCGCCGCCACCCGGGGGGGCGGGGGGGGGGGAGGAGCCGAGGGGCCTCCGGAAAGACCCGAAGGGGACCGGAAAGACCCGAAGCGCGTCCGGAAAGAGCCGAAGGGTTCCCGGAAGGAGCCGAGGGGCTCCGGAAAGAGCCGAAGCGCTTCCGGAAAGAGCCGAAGCGCGAAGGGCTCCCGGAAAGAGCCGAGGGGCCTCCGGAAAGACCCGAAGGGGACCGGAAACACCCGAAGGGCTCCCGGAAGGAGCCGAAGCGCCTCCGGAAGAGGCGGGGCCACAAGCGACATCCGGGGATTTGGGGGGGGGGGGGTGTGACGGAAAGCGCCTAAGCGGCGGAACCGGCCGAAGCTTCACTTCCGGGTCGGCGGAGCGCGGCGGCGGGCGCCGAGCGACGGCGGAAGCGGCCGAAGCGTCGGCGGAAGCAGCCGAGCGCTGGCGGAAGCAGCCGAAGCGCCGGCGGAGGGAGCCGAGGCGCGGCCGGAAGGGGCCGCAGCGGCGGCGGCGGCGCCACACAAGATGGCGGACGGGGAGGAGGTGACTCTGGACGGGCGGCCGCTCCATCTGCTCCGCGTCGCCGACCTCAAGGCGGCCCTGGAGCAGCGCGGCCTGGCCAAGAGCGGCCAGAAAAGCGCCCTGGTCAAGCGGCTCCGCGGGGTGAGCGCCGCGGCGGGGGGGGGGGGGCGACGCCGGTGGTGTTTTGGGGGGGGGGGGGAGGCGGTTGGGACCGGCCGCGCATGCGCGGTGCGCGCGACCCCCCCCCCCCGCGCGGTGTCTCTCCCCCCCCCCCCCCCCGGTCTCCCGCCGGCGCCGGTTTCCCGCCAACGGCTGAGGGAGGCGGCGCGCGCATGCGCGCGTGGGGGGGGGGGGCGGGGGGGGCGTGTGGTTTGGGGGGGAATCGGGGGGATCTGAGGTGACGTCGGGGTTGGGGGGGCGCCCGGTTTGGGGGGCGTTGAGGTGAGTTTGGGGGGGCGCCCGGTTTTGGGGGGGATCGAGGGGATTTGGGGTGAGGCTGCCGGTTTTGGGGGGGGCTTGAGGTGAGGGGTTGGGGGGGCAGCCAGTTTTGGGGGGGAATCGGGGGGATTTGGGGTGGGGTTGGGCTGGGGGGGCGCGTGTTTGGGGGGGGGTGAGGTGAGGTCGCGTTGGGGGGGGTAGCCGGTTTTGGGGGGAATCGGGGGGATCTGAGGTGAGGCCGGGTTGGGGGGTGCGTGTTTGGGGGGGGTGAGGTGAGGTTGGGGGGGGCACCCGGTTTTGGGGGTAAATCAGAGCAATCTGGCATGATGTTGGGCTGAGGGGGGGGCACGTGGTTTTGAGGGGAATCGGCAGGATTTGGGGTGAAGTTGGGTCGGGGCGCTCGGTTTTGAGGGAAATCACAGGGCTTTGAGGTGATGTGGGTTTGGGGGGGACCTGGTTTGGGGTAAAATCAGGGGGATTTGAGGTCATGCTGGTGTGGGGGGGGCACTTGGTTTTGGGGGCATCTGAGGTGAGCTTGGGGGCACCCAGTTTGGGGGGAATTGGGGGGATCTGAGGTAACATTGGGCTGGGGGGGGCACCGGGTTTGGGGCGAGATCCGGGGAATTTGAGGTGAGATTGGGTTGGGGGCCCCACCGGGTTTGGGGCGAGATCCGGGGAATTTGAGGTGAGATTGGGTTGGGGGCCCCTGGTCTGGGGGTAAAGCGGGGGGGTCTGGGGTGATGTTTGGCTGGGGGGGGCACTTGGCTTTGGGGGGAGTTGGGGTGAGATTGGGTCAGGACAATACTCGGTGTTTGGGGTGAATTGGGGCGGTTTGAGGTGACTTTGGAGGACTTGGGGGTCTCTGTAGCGTGGGCAGAAGTGAAGGGCTGTGGGGCAGCCGCGCGTGCGGCTTCTTTAGGGACACTTGGGGGTCGCGGCCGCGGGGAGAAGAGCCGCTATGGGGCAGCCGTGGGGCACCGTGGGCTCCCCCCGCTGACCCCCCCCCGCCGCCGCCTCCCCCCGCGCAGGCGCTGATGCTGGAGAACCTCCAGAAGCACTCGACGCCCCACGCCACCTTCCAGCCCAACTCCCAGGTGAGCCCAGCCCCACGGCCGCCCCACGGCCGCCCCACGGCGCCCCACGGCGCCTCCTCACCCCCCTTCCCCCCCCCAGATCGGCGAGGAGATGAGCCAGAACAGCTTCATCAAGCAGTACCTGGAGAAGCAGCAGGAGCTGCTGCAGCAGCGGCTGGAGCGGGAGGCCCGCGAGGCGGCCGAGCTGGAGGGTGAGCGCGTGGGGCGATGTGGGGCGGGGAGGGGGGGGGACGCCGTGGGGCCGCCCCACTGACGCCCGCCGCCCGCCCGCAGCCTCGGGCCGGAGCTGCGCCGCGTCCCGGGAGCCGGAGGACTCGGACGAGGAGGGCGCCCGGCGGCAGGAGCGGCGCTCCGGCCGGGTCCGGCAGGTAGGGACGCCGTGGGGCTGGGTTGGGGGGGGACGTGGGGCGGGCCCCGCGCCCCGCTGACCCCCGTCCTCCTCCCCGCCGCAGGCCCGAGCCGCCAAGGCCCCCGAGGGCGCCCCGGCCGCCGGCCGGGAGGAGCGGGAGGCCCCGCCGCGAGGCCGCCGTGGGGCGGCCCGGCCCCCGCTGAAGCCCGGCGAGGAGGAGGAGGACGACGAGGAGGAAGAAGAGGAGGAGGAGGAGGAGGAAGAGGAAGAGGAGGAGGAGGAGGAGGAGGACGAAGCGCCCCCGGGCCAAGAGGGCGGCGCCGCCCCACAGCAAGCCCAGCCCGAGGCCCCCCCCGCCGCCGACCCGGGGGTCCCCGCCGCCCCACAGCAGCCGGGGGAGCCCGGCCCCACGTCTCCGCCCCCTGAGGAGCCGGCGGCCCCCGCCGCCCCCCAACCGGCCCCCCAGGCCTCGCCGCCGCCCCCGCAGCTCACGGAAGGGGCGGCGCCGCCGGCCCCCCGCGGCGAGGAGGAGCCCCCGCCGCCGCTGCTCACCAAGGAGCCGCCCGCCGCCGCCCCGGAGGCGGCCGAGCCCCGGGGCCGCTCGCCGCCTTCCCGGCGCCGCCGCCGCGCCTCCTCGGGCTCCTCCTCCTCCTCGGGCTCCGCCTCCTCCCGCGCCACCTCCCGCTCGGCCTCGCCGCCCCCGCCGCCGCGACGCCCCTCGCGCTCCCCGTCGGGGTCGCGCTCCAGCAGCGCCGGCAGCAGGAAGGTGAGCGGCGGCAGCGCCGTGGGGCTCTGCCCCGGCCCCACAGCAGCCCCCCGGGGGTGCCGGCGGCTTCCGGAGCGCGGACGGCTCCGTTCAGCGTTGAGGGCGCCCGTTGGGGCACCTAGAACCGCCCGGGCTGGTCTGTTGAGGCGCCTAGAACCAGTGCAGGTGGGGAGGTGCCCTATGGGGTCTTTAGAGTCAGATTGAAGTCTGGGGTGTTGGTTAGGGAGCCTGAAAAGACGTAGGCGACTTTGTTGAGGTACCTGGAACATATTCATAGCTGACGGCACTGGTTGGGGCACCTAAAACCACCTGGGAGGGGTCTCATTGAGGTACCCGGAACTTGTCTAGGGCCGGTGGCGGTCAGTGGGGCACGTGCAATGGTTTGGGGTGTCCCAGTGAGGCACCCAGAGCTGGACCGTGGCCGGCGGCACCCGTTGGGGCACCTAGAACCAGCTGGGGTGTCCTGGCGGGGCAGCTAGAGCTGGTTTATGGGCGGGGGGTGGCCGTTGGGGCACCGAGGAGCAGCTGGGCTGTCCCGTGTGGGGCTGGTCTGTGGCCAGGGGCAGCGGTTGGGGGGCCAAGAGCGACTCAAGCTGCTGAGTGGAGCTGTTGAGGCCTGGGCCATGGCCAAGGGCGCTCTTTGGGGCACCTAGAGCCAACTGGTTTGTTGTTTTGGGGCACCTAGAACATGTTTTAGAGACAGAATACACGTAAAGACACATAAAACTATCTGGGTCGTTTTAGTGGGGGAATTTGGAGGTGCTTCATGACTAGAAACACCCGGAGGGACACCCAGAACTGGGTTTTGGCTGATGGTACCTGTTGGGAACACACGGAACAGCCTAAACTGTCTCATGAGGGTATTCAGAGACAGTTCACAGTCATGGGGCACCTATTGGGGTACCTAAAAGCACCCAGAGTATCTTACTGGGGGGCTTAGAGCTAGTCCACGGTCACAGGACGCCCGCCGCAGCACCTAGAACCACCCAGAGCACGTCATTAGGGTGCTTAGAGATAGTCTGCAGCTGTGGGGCAGGCGTTGGGGTATCTAGAACCACTCAGGGTAGCTCATTGGGGGGCTCTGAGCTAGTCCAGGGTGCTAGGACATGTATTGCGGTACCTAGAACCATGCAGCTCGCCCCATTGGGGTGTCCGGAGCCAGCTCTCAATCACGGGCAGCTATTGGGGCACCTAGAACCAGCACAACCATCCCCTTGGGGCAGCTGGACCCGGTCCCCAATGATGGGTGTCTGTTGGGGGACCTAGAACCACCCCAACCTTCCCATAAGGTGCCTGGGGCAAGTCAGCGTGGGTCTGTTGGGGTACCTAGAACCGTCTAGGGCACGGCAGTGGGGTGCTCAGAGCCGCCCCACGGTCCGGGGTGTCCTTTGGGGCACCTAGAACCCCACAGCGTTGCTTCTTGGGGCACCTAGAACCGGCCTGGGGTTCTCCGGGGCCGTCTAGGGCGGCTCTGGGGCGCCCCAGCCCCCTAACCCCCGCTCCTGTCTCCGCAGGGGGGCCTGGAGGGGCCCCAGGGCCCCGGGGGGGCCGCGTGCCCCCCGCCGCAGCCGGACCCTGAGAGGTAAGTGGTGGGGGGTGCTGTGGGGCCGGTTGTGGGGACGTGTGGGTCTGGGGGAGTGCCGTGGAGCCGGCTGGGGGGAGATATGGGTCTGGGGGGCCTCTATGGGGCTGGCTTGGGGGGTGATGGGGGTCTGGGGGAGCACCGGGGGGAGATGGGGGTCTGGGGGAGCGCCATGGGGCTGGCTTGGGCAGTGATGGGGGTCTGGGGGAGCGCCATGGGGCCAGCTGGGGGGAGATACAGGTTTGGGGGAGCGCCGTGGGGCTGGCTTGGGGGGTGATGTGGGTCTGGGGGAGCGCCGTGGGGCCGGCTAAAGGGATATATGGGTCTGGGGAGCGCCGTGGGGCAGCCGGGGGGGAGCCTGGACTCGCCGACGAGGTGGGGGGCACTTGGATGCGGCCGCTTTGGGGCTGGGGCCCCCCATGGGGCCGGGCGGGGGGAGATGTGGGTCCAAGGGCCCCCCATGGGGCCTGCTGTGGGGAGATGGGGGTCTGGGGGACCCCATAAGCAAGACGTGGGCTGACGGAGTTCTTATGGGGCAGACGTGGGTCTGGGGACCCCCCTGAGGCCAGTTGTGGGGGGATGGGGGTCCCCCCTGGACCCACGGGGGAGATGTGGGGCTGGGAGACCCCCATGAGAGAGATATGGGGCTGAGGGACGCACATGGGTGGGATGAGGATGAGATGTGGGTCCAGGAGCCCCCCATGAGGGAGGTGTGGGTCAGGGGCACACTCACGGGTGAGATGGGGGGCAGATGTGGGTCCAGGAGCTCCCCACAAAGAAGATATGGGGCTGGGAGCCCCCCACGAGGGAGATGTGGGTCAGAAGAACAGTTGTGGGTGAGATGGGGGGGAAATGTGGGGCTGGGAGACCTGTTACAAGGGAGATGTGGGTCTGGGGGACCCCCATGGGGGATATGAGGGGCAGATGTGGGTCCAGGAGCCCCCCAGGAGGGACGTGTGGGGCTGGGGAACACTCACAGGTGAAGTGGGGGGAAATGTGGGTCCAGGAGCCCCCCATGAGGGAGATGTGGGTCTGGGAGTCCCCATATGAGCAAGATGTGGGTCTAGGAGCCTCTCACAAGAGAGATGTGGGTCAGGGCGGCCCTCATGGGTGAGACGGGGGGGATGTGGGGCCGGGAGCCCCCCACGAGGGAGATGTGGGTCTGGGTGAGGCTCACGAGTGAGCTGGGGGGCAGATGTGGGTCCAGGAGCCCCCTACGAGGGAGATGTGGGGCCGGGAGACCCTCACGAGTGAGCTGGGGGGCAGATGTGGGTCCAGGAGCCCCCCACGAGGGAGATGTGGGGCCGGGAGACCCTCGTGAGTGAGATGAGGGGCAGATGTGGGTCCAGGAGCCCCCCACGAGGGAGATGTGGGGCCGGGAGACCGTCACGAGTGAGCTGGGGGGCAGATGTGGGTCCAGGAGCCCCCACGAGGGAGATGTGGGGCCGGGAGACACTTAGGGGTGAGGTGGAGGCAGATGTGGGTCCAGGAGCCCCCACGAGGGAGATGTGGGGCCGGGAGACCCTCACGAGTGAGCTGGGGGGCAGATGTGGGGCTGGGAGCCCCCCACGAGGGAGATGTGGGGCCGGGAGACCCTCACGAGTGAGAGGCAGGGTAGATGTGGGTCCAGGAGCCCCCCACGAGGGAGATGTGGGGCCGGGAGACCCTCACGAGTGAGCTGGGGGGCAGATGTGGGTCCAGGAGCCCCCCACGAGGGAGATGTGGGGCTGGAAGACCCTCACGAGTGAGAGGCAGGGTAGATGTGGGTCTAGGAGTCCCCCACGAGGGAGATGTGGGGCCGGGAGACCCCCATGAGAGAGATGAGGGGCAGATGTGGGTCCAGGAGCCCCCCACGAGGGAGATGTGGGGCTGGGAGACCCTCGTGAGTGAGATGGGGGGCAGATGTGGGTCCAGGAGCCCCCCACGAGGGAGATGTGGGGCTGGGAGACACTTAGGGGTGAGGTGGAGGCAGATGTGGGTCCAGCAGCCCCTTCCACGACGGAGATGTGGGTCCGCCCCCCCCATGTGGGTCCCATCTCCCGCTCGGGGGGGGGGGGGAGGAGGAGGAGGAGGAGGAGGAGGGTCCGCGCTCGCCCCTCCCCCGCGCCCCCCCCCCCGCTCGCAGGGGCTGCTGGGTAAGCGGCAAGATGGCTGCCCCGCCCGCCTGCGGCTGCCCCGCGCCGCCCCGGCCCGGCCCCCCACAATAGAGCGGGGCCGCCCCCCCGCCGCCCCCCGGACGCCGGGGCCCACCATGCTCTCCGAGGGCAAGGACGGGTGAGCCCCCCCCCGCCCCACGGCGCCGCCCGCCCCACGGCCCCCGCCGCCATTCATTGCCCCACGGCTTTGTCTCGCCCCCCCCCCCCCACACACACACACGCCCCGGTGCCGTGGGGCCGGGAGCCGCCGTGGGGCTGGGAGCTGCTGTGGGGATGCGGGGGGGGGATGTGGGGCTGGGAGCTGCCCGGGGCGGGGAGATGTGGGGCTGGGGGCGGCCGTGGGGATGCGGGGGATGGTGGTGGGGAGATGTGGGGCTGGGGGCGGCCGTGGGGCTGGGAGCCGCCGTGGGGATGTGGGGCTGGGGGCGGCCGTGGGGCTGGGACCTGCCGTGAGGGGTATCTGGGGGTCCAAGGGTGTCTGTGGGGCTGGGACCCGCCGTGGGGGGGGATCTGTGGGGCTGGGAGCCGCCGTGGGGATGCGGGGGGGGATGTGGGGCTGGGAGCTGATGAGAGGGGGAGATGTGGGGCTGGGGGCAGCCGTGGGGCTGGGACCCGCCGTGGGGGCGATCTGGGGGTCCAGGGGTGTCTGTGGGGCTGGGACCCGCCGTGGGGGGGGCTGGGGGTGTCCATGGGGCCAGGACTCGCCGTGGGGGGAGCCAGGGGCATCCGTGGGGCTGGGACATGCTGGGGGGGGGACCTGTAGGGCTAGGGGTGCCTGTGGGGCCGGGACCTGCCGTGGGGGGATCTGGGGGCATCCGTGGGGCTGGGACCTGTCATGGAGGGGCTATGGGGGGCCGGGGGTGTCTGTGGGGCTGAGACATGCTGTGGGGGGGATCTGGGGGCATCCGTGGGGCCGGGACCTGCCGTAGGGAGGGCTGGGGGTGTCTGTGGGGCCAGGACTTGTCGTGGGGGGGAGCTGTGGGGCAGGGGTGTCTGTGGGGCTGGGATCTGCCATGGGGGGGGTCTGGGGGCCTCAATGGGGCTGGGACAAGCTATGGGGGGGATCTGTGGGTCCAGGAGTGTCTGTGGGGCTGGGACCCGCCATGGGGGGGATTTGGGACCATCTCTGGGGCCGGGACATGCTGTGGGGCGCAGTTGGTGTCTGTGGGGCCGGGACCCGCCGTGGGGGGTCCAGGGCCTCTGTGGGGCTGGGACTCCATCGGGGGGATCTGTGGGGCTGGGGGCATCCGTGGGGCTGGAGCTTCCTCTGGGGCTGGGTCCTGCTGGAGGTAATCTGTGGGGCTGGGGTTCTCCGTGGGGCTGGGGTTCTCCGTGGGGCTGGGGTTCTCCATGGGGCCGGGCCCACCCTGTGCACGGGGCAGTCAGTGGGGCCAGGACTGCCCCATTTGCTTCGGGGGGGATCTGTGGGGCCGGGGCTAGGTGTGGGGCGGCCGCCGTGGGGCAGCCCCACTGACGCCGTGCCCGCAGCGAGGAGCAGGCGGCGCCCATGGAGCCGGGCCCCCCCGGGGCGGGCGCCAGCCCCCCACGGCCGCCCCCCGACCGCCCCACGGACGCCGAGCGCCCAGAGGTAACGGGGGGCCGGGCGGGGGGCCGGGCGCGGGGCCGGTTGGGGGGCTGGTTGGGGGGCAGCCGGGCGGGGGGCGGCGGGGAGGCGGGGTTGGGCCGGGGGGCAGGTCGGGGGGCGGGTTGGGGGGCGGGTTGGGGGGCGGACGGGCCCCCCCCGGCGCCGCTGACCTTCTCCTCTGGGCTCCTCTGTTCGGCTCCTCCGGGACCCACACGTGTGGGGCGCCAGCCCGCCCTGCCCCCCGGCCCGCTGCCCCGGACCGGCGGGACCTCCGACGCGCGACGTGTGGGGCGCCCCGAACCGCCGGGAGCTCCTGCGGGACCCCCGCGTCACTTGGGGGGCACCCAACGCCAGAGAGAGCTCCTATGGGGCCCCCATCTTGCTTGGGGGGCACCCAACGCCGCGGTGAGCTGCTATGGGACCCCCACGTCACTTGGGGGGCGCCCAACGCCGGAGCGAGCTCTTATGGGACCCCCGCATCGCTTGGGGGGTGCCCCGAACCGCCGGGAGCTCCTATGGGACCCCCGCGTCACTTGGGGGGCACCCAACGCCGGAGCGAGCTCCTATGGGGCCCTCCTATCGCTTGGGGGGCACCCGACGCCGTGGTGAGCTCCTATTGGACCCCGGTGCCACTTAGGGGGCACCCAGCGCCCCAGCGAGCTCTTACGGGACCCCGATATCGCTTGGGGGGCACCTGATGCCGGAGTGAGCTCTTACGGGACCCCCGCGTCACTTGGGGGGCACCCAGCGCCGGCGCGAGCTCCTACGGGACCCCCAGCTCTTCTCGGGGGACGTCCAACGCCAACGTGAGCTCCTGTGGGTCCTCCGTGTCACTTAGGGGGCACCCAAGACCGCCATGAGCTCCTGTGGGTCCTCCATGTCACTTAGGGGGCACCCAAGACCGCCATGAGCTCCTATGGGTCCTCCGTGTCACTTAGGGGGCACCAAAGACCCCCGTGAGCTCCTATGGGACCTGCGTGTCACTTATGGGGCATCCAAGACTGCCATGAGCTCTTATGGGACCTCCATGTCGCTTAGGGGGCTCCCAAGACCGGCGCGAGCTCGTATGGGACCTCCATGTCACTTAGGGGGCACCCAAGACCGGTATGAGCTTCTATGGGTCCTCTATGTCACTTAGGGGGCACCCCAGACCACCATGATCTCGTATGGGACCCCCATGTCACTTAGGGGGCACCCCAGACCGGCGTGAGCTCATGTGGGACCTCCATGTCACTTAGGGGGCACCCAAGACCCCCATGAGCTCCAATGGACTTATGGGGCACCCAAGACCCCCATGACCTTCTATGGGACCTCCGTGTCACTTAGGGGGCACCCAAGACCCCCATGAGCTCCAATGGACTTATGGGGCACCCAAGACCCCCATGACCTCCTATGGGACCTCCGTGTCACTTAGGGGGCACCCAAGACCCCCATGAGCTCCAATGGACTTATGGGGCACCCAAGACCCCCATGACCTCCTATGGGACCTCTATGTCACTTAGGGGGCACCCAAGACCCCCATGAGCTCCAATGGACTTATGGGGCACCCAAGACCCCCATGACCTTCTATGGGACCTCCGTGTCACTTAGGGGGCACCCAAGACCCCCATGAGCTCCAATGGACTTATGGGGCACCCAAGACCCCCATGACCTCCTATGGGACCTCCGTGTCACTTAGGGGGCACCCAAGACCACCATGAGCTCCAATGGACTTATGGGGCACCCAAGACCCCCATGACCTTCTATGGGACCTCCGTGTCACTTAGGGGGCACGCAAGACCCCCGTGAGCTTAGGGGACACCCAGGACTGGTGCGAGCACCTATGGGACTCCCAACACCGGCACGAGCTCGTATGGGACCCCTAAACCTACTTAGGGGGCACCCAATGGCGGCGTGAGCACCTCCGGGACCCCCAGACCCACGCTGGGGGCACCCAATGGCGGCAGGAGCATCTCCAGGACCCCCAAGTGTATGTTGAGGGCACCCAACGGCGGCGCGAGTCCTTCTGAGACCCCCAGATTTACCTTGAGGGCACCCCACAGCGGCGTGAGCGGTTCCGGGACCCCCAAGTCCACCTCGGGGGCACCCAACAGCGATGTGAGCACCTCCGGGACCCCCAAATCCACCTTGGGGGCACCCAATGGCGGCGTGAGCACCTCAGAGACCCCCAAGTCCACCTTGGGGGCACCCAACGGCAATGTGAGCAGCTCCGGGACCCCCAAGTCCACCTTGGGGGCACCCAACGGCAGCATGAGCATCTCCGGGACCCCCAAGTCCACCTTGGGGGCACCCAACGGCAGCGTGATCATTGATGGGACCCCCAAGTCCACCTTGAGGGCACCCCACAACGGCGTGAGCAGCTCCAGGACCCCCAAGTCCATGTCGGGGTCACCCAACGGCAGCGTGATCATCTGTGGGACCCCCAAGTCCACCTTGGGGGCACCCAACGGCACCATGAGCACCTCCAAGACCCCCAAGTGCACCTTGGGGGCACCCAACACCAATGTGATCATCTACGGGACCCCCAAGTCCACCTTGAGGTCACCCAACGCCAACGTGATCATCGATGGGACCCCCAAGTCCACCTTGGGGGCACCCAGCGACAGTGTGAGCAGCTCCAAGACCCCCAAGTCCACCTTGGGGGCACCCAATGCCAACGTGATCATCTATGGGACCCCCAAGTCCACTTTGGGGGCACCCAGCGACGGTGTGAGCAGCTCCAAGACCCCCAAGTCCACCTTGGGGACTCCCAACGCCAACGTGATCATCAGTGGGACCCCCAAATCCACATCGGGGTCACCCAACGGCGGCGTGAGCACCTCTGGGATCCCCAAGTCCAGTTTGGGGGCACCCAACACCAACACGATCATTGATGGGACCCCCAAGTCCACATTGGGGTTACCCAACGGCGACGCGAGCACCTCTGGGACCCCCAAGTCCACGCCGGGGTCACCCAACGGCGATGCGAGCACCTCTGGGACCCCCAAGTGCACCTTGGGGTCACCCAACGGCAGTGTGATCATTGATGGGACCCCCAAATCCACGTTGGGGTCACCCAACGGCGACATGAGCACCTCTGGGACCCCCAAGTCCACGTCGGGGTCACCCCACGCCAGAAGAAGCACTTGTGGGTCTCGCACGTCGTCAACGGGGGTGCAACCACCTCGAGGGGCTCCGAGTTGACGTTGGGGGCACCCAAGGGCGGCCTGGCCCCCGCCCCACATCTATGGGGACACCCGAGGACCTCCGGGACCCCCAAGTCCCACGTGGGGACACCCAGCTGCACCCCATGGACCTCCGGGACCCCCATGGACCTCTGGGACACCCATGTCCCACTTAGGGGCACCCAGCTGCACCCCACGGACCTCCGGGACCCCCATGTTCTCTTTGGGGGCACCCACAGCACCCCACGGACCTCCGGGACCCCCAAGTCCTCCTTGGGGACACCCAGCTGCACCCCATGGACCTCCGGGACCCCCATGGACCTCTGGGACCCCCATGTCCTCCTTGGGGACACCCAGCTGCACCCCACGGACCTCCGGGACCCCCAAGTCCCCCTTGGGGGCACCCACAGACCCCCATGGACCTCCAGGACCCCCATGGACCTCTGGGACCCCCATGTCCTCCTTGGGGACACCCAGCTGCACCCCACGGACCTCCGGGACCCCCAAGTCCTCCTTGGGGGCACCCACAGACCCCCATGGACCTCCAGGACCCACATGTCCTCCTTGGGGGCACCCACAGCACCCCACGGACCTCCGGGACCCCCACATCCCCTTTGGGGGGACCCACAGCACCCCATGGACCTCCGGGACCCCCAAGTCCTCCTTGGGGGCACCCACAGCACCCCATGGACCTCCGGGACCCCCAAGTCTTACTTGGGGACACCCAGCTGCACCCCATGGACCTCCAGGACCCCCATGGACCTCTGGGACCCCCATGTCCCCCTTGGGGACACCCAGCTGCACCCCATGGACTTCTGGGACCCCCATGTCTCCTTGGGGGCACCCACAGACCCCCACGGACCTCCGGGACCCCCAAGTCCTCCTCGGGGGCACCCCATGGACCTCCGGGACCCCCACATCCCCTTTGGGGGCACCCCATGGACCTCCGGGACCCCCAAGTCCTCCTTGGGAGGACCCACAGCACCCCATGGACCTCCGGGACCCCCACGTCCTCCTCGGGGGCACCCACAGACCCCCACGGACCTCCGGGACCCCCACGTCCCCTTTGGGGGCACCCCATGGACCTCCGGGACCCCCACGTCCTCCTCGGGGGCACCCACAGACCCCCATGGACCTCCGGGACCCCCAAGTCCTCCTCGGGGGCACCCCACGGACCTCCAGGACCCCCAAGTCCTCCTTGGGAGGACCCACAGCACCCCATGGACCTCCGGGACCCCCAAGTCCTTCTCGGGGGCACCCACAGACCCCCACGGACCTCCGGGACCCCCAAGTCCTCCTCGGGGGCACCCCATGGACCTCTGGGACCCCCAAGTCCTCCTCGGGGGCACCCCATGGACCTCCGGGACCCCCACGTCCCCTTTGGGGGCACCCCACGGACCTCCGGGACCCCCACGTCCCCTTGGGGGCACCCACAGACCCCCACGGACCTCCGGGACCCCCAAGTCCTCCTCGGGGGCACCCACAGCACCCCATGGACCTCCGGGACCCCCACGTCCCCTCGGGGGCACCCCAAGGACCTCCGGGACCCCCACGTCCCCTTGGGGGCACCCACCGCCAAAGCGAGGACCTCCGGGACCCCCCTGTCCTCCCCCCTCCCGGCCCCACGGCGGCGCCAGGACCCGGGGGCACCGGCCCCACGCGGGCGCCCGCCCCTCCGTCCCCCCCCCCGCCCCCGCGGCGTGGGGCAGGGGGTGTGGGGGGGGGGGACACGCCCCCGGCCCCGACGTAAGGACCCCCCCGTCCGTCCGCGTCACCCCGGGGGGCGGGGCCTGGGGGGGGTCGGCCATCTTTGTGCCCCCCCCCGCTTAAGGAGAACACCCCCCTTTAAGGGGGGGGGTGATGGGTGGCGGGGGGGGAGGGGGGTCCTGCTCCCCTATGGGGGGGGCAGCCCCGGGGGGGGCGGGGCCGGAGGAGGGGCGTGGCGCGGCCCCGCCCCCCGCGCTGACCCCGCCCCCTCCCCGTGTCCCCGCCCCCCCCGGTCTCCCCGCAGGGCCCGGCCCAGCCCAAGGCCTTCAAGAGGAAGATCTCGGTGGTCTGTGAGTGCCGGGGGCGGGGCCTGGGGAAGGGGGGCGGGGCCTGGAGGGTGGGGCCCCACCCGGGAGCGGATGGGGCGGGGCTTGAAGCGGGGGCGGGGCTTGAAAGAGCGCCCCCCCCCCCCCCGCCCCGGAGGCAGCAACCTTCAGGCAGAGCAGCCGGGGGGTGGGGCTTGGGGCAGGGGGCGGGGCTTGGGGGAATGGGCGGGGTCACGACCCTGGAGGCGGGGCTTAAGGCCTGGTTAGGGGACTGGGGGGGGCGGCGCAGCAGGTGGGGGGTGGGGCTGTGTCCCTGGGGGCGGGGCTTAAGACAGGGGCGGGGCTTAAAGGCAAGGGGCGGGGCTTAAGGCTGGCAGTGGGGTTGAGCACCTGGGGGCGGGGCTTAAGGCCTGGTTAGGGGACTGGGGCGGGGCTTAAGGCGGGGGGCGGGGCTTAAGGCTGACGGTAGGGTGAAGCGCCTGGGGGCGGGGCTTAAAGCCGGGGGCGGGGCTTCAGGGAGGGGGCTTGGGGCAGGGGGTGGTGCCGTGCGATGGGGGCGGGGCTTAGGGATGGGGGCGGGGTTAAGTCAAGGGGCGGGGCTTAATTGGGGGCGGGGCTTAATGAGGGCGGGGAGCAGGACAGGGGCCCCTGTGCCCGGGGAGGGGGGGGGGGAGTCTCCTCGCAGCGAGGGGGCGGGGCTCGCCGCTCCGGGGGAGGGGGCGGAGCCTCACTGGGCCACGCCCCCTCCCGGGGGGGGGTCAGCGGCCGCCAAGGGGGCGGCGCCGGGCAGCAGCGAGGCGGAGGGCGGCGCGGCGGGGGGCCGGAAGCGGCGGTGGGGGGCCAGCACCGCCTGCACCCAGAAGCGGCCCTCCATCAGCATCACCACCGAGTCCCTCAAGGTGCGGCCCCCCCCCGGACGCCGGGGCCCCTTCCCGCCCGGACGCCTGGGTCCCTCTCCACCCACCCGGACGCCGGGGCCCCTTCCCCACCCGGACACCAGGGCCCCCCACAACCCGGACGCCGGGGCCCCTTCCCCACCCGGACACTGGGGCCCCCCACAACCCAGACCCCGGGGCCCCTTCCCCGCCCGGACACCAGGGCCCCCCACAACCCGGACGCCGGGGCCCCTTCCCCACCCGGACACCAGGGCCCCCCACAACCCAGACCCCGGGGCCCCTTCCCGCCCGGACGCCTGGGTCCCTCTACACCCACTCGGACACCGGGGCCCCTTCCCCACCCGGACGCCGGGGCCCCCCACAACCCGAACGCCAGGGCCCCTTCCCCGCCCGGACGCCGGGGCCCCCCGCACCCAGACCCCGGGGCCCCTTCCCCGCCCGGACACCATGGCCCCCCACAACCCGGACCCCTGGGCCCCTTCCCCACCCGGACGCCGGGGCCCCTCGGGCACCAGGGCCCCCCACAACCCAGACCCCGGGGCCCCCCACAACCCAGACCCCGGGGCCCCTTCCCCACCCGGACGCCAGGGCCCCTCGGGCACCAGGGCCCCCCACAACCCAGACCCCTGGGCCCCCCACAACCCGGACCCCGGGGCCCCTTCGCCGCCCGGACGCCGGGGCCCCCCGCACCCAGACCCCGGGGCCCCTTCCCCGCCCAGACCCCGGGGCCCCTTCCCCACCCGGACGCCGGGGCCCCTTCGCCGCCCGGACGCCGGGGCCCCCGGGGCTGAGGCGTGCGCGCCGCAGAGCCTGATCCCGGAGATGAAGGCGGGCGGCGGGCAGGAGGCGGTGGTGGACCTGCACGCCGACGACGGCCACATCTCCGAGGAGGAGGCCGAGCGCCCCGGCGAGGCGCCGCCCCACGAGCCCGCCCTCAAGATCTGCCGCACCGTCACCCAGGTGGGGCCCCCCCGCCCCCGTGTCCCCCGTGTCCCCCCCCCCCCCCACGCCCCGCCCCGCCGTGGGGCTGACCCCCACGATGACGCCGCAGGTGGTGCCGGCCGAGGGGCAGGAGAACGGGCAGGGCGAGGAGGAGGAGGAGGAGGAGAAGGAGGCCGAGGAGGAGCGGCCCCAGCCGCCGCCGGCGCTGCCCGAGGCCGCCCTGCCCCCCCCCGCCGAGCACGAGGTCAAGAAAGGTAAGGGGGGGGACGTGGGGGGACGTGGGGACACGATAGGGGACATGGGGGACGTCTGGGGACGTGTTTGGGGACACGGGGGGACACAATAGGGGACATGGGGGGACACGGGGGGACATTGGGGGACATGGGGACACGATAGGGGACACGGGGGGACCTCTGGGGACATGTTTGGGGACACGGGGGGACACGATAGGGGACATGGGGGGGCAAGGGGGACATTGGGGGATGTGGGGACACGATAGGGGACACGGGGGGGCAAGGGGGACATTGGGGGACGTGGGGACACGATAGGGGACACGGGGGGACCTCTGGGGACATGTTTGGGGACACGGGGGGACACGATAGGGGACATGGGGGGGCAAGGGGGACATTGGGGGACATGGGGACACGATAGGGGACATGGGGGGACGTCTGGGGACGTGTTTGGGGACACGGGGGGACACGATAGGGGACATGGGGGGCAAGGGGGACATTGGGGGACATGGGGACACGATAGGGGACATGGGGGGACGTCTGGGGACGTGTTTGGGGACACGGGGGGACACGATAGGGGACATGGGG
The DNA here is from genome assembly GCF_036370855.1 of Dromaius novaehollandiae. NCBI lineage: Eukaryota > Metazoa > Chordata > Aves > Casuariiformes > Dromaiidae > Dromaius > Dromaius novaehollandiae. Next base: position 448,261 of record NC_088135.1, read on the forward strand.
GGACAGGGGGGACATTGGGGGACGTGGGGACACGATAGGGGACATGGGGGGACGTCTGGGGACGTGTTTGGGGACACGGGGGGACACGATAGGGGACATGGGGGGACGTGGGGACACGCTGGGGGACATGGGGAGACGTGGGGACGTGGGGGGACACATGGGGACATGCCGGGGGACATGGGGACACGGGGGGGATGTGCTGGGGGACATGGGGACATGATAGGGGACACGTGGGGACGTGGTGGGGGACATAGGGGGGACATTGGAGGACAAGAGGGGTCATGGGGATATGATAGGGGACATGGGGGGACGTCTGGGGACGTGTTTGGGGACATTGGGACACGTTGGGGGTCATAAAGGGACGTGGGGACACATGGGGACATGATGGGGACATGGGGGGACACGGGGGGACGTGTTGGGGGACATTGGGACACGTTGGGGGACATAGAGGGACGTGGGGACACGTGGGGACATGGGGGGGACACGTGGGGACATGCTGGGGGACATGGGGACACGGCAGAGGGGCACAGGGGGGTCCTGGAGGGACATGGGGACACAGTGGAGGGAGCTGGGGGACACGGGGACATGTCAGAGGGACACGGAGGGGTCCTGGAGGGACTTGGGGACACGGCAGAGGGACTTAGGGGACACGGGGACATGTCAGAGGGACCTGGGGGACATGAGGACATGGCAGAGGGACATGGAGGGATCTTGGAGGGACATGGGGACACGGGGACCTGATTGGGGGACACGGGGGGACATCAGAGGGACATGGGGGGGTCCTGGGGGACATGGGGACACAATAGAGGGACATGGGGGGGTCCTGGAGGGACATGGGGACACGGGGGGACATCAGAGGGACTTGGGGACACAAGGACCTGGTCAGGGGGACACGGGGGGACATCAGAGGGACATGGGGGGGGTCCTGGAGGGACTTGGGGACACGGGGACATGCCATGGGGACACAACAGAGGGACATGGGGGGGTCCTGGGGGACATGGGGACACGGGGACCTGGTCAGGGGGACACAGGGGGGACATCAGAGGGACATGGGGGGGGTCCTGGGGGACATGGGGACACAACAGAGGGACATGGGGGGGCTCCTGGAGGGACTTGGGGACACGGGGCGACGCCGTGGGTCCGGGGAGGCGTCCGCGATGTCCACGGTGGCACCGCGGAGGGTGACGCCGGCGTGTCCCCCCCCCGCGTGTCCCCCCCCCCGCAGTGACGCTGAGCGAGACGCTGACGCGGCGCCACATCAGCCAGCAGCGCCTGGGCGTCTCCGTCACCATCGACGACCCCGTGCGGGCGGCCCAGCTGCCCTCGCCCCCCCGCGCCGCCCCCAGCCCCATCGTCCACGTCTGCAACCTGGTGAGCGACCCGCACGTGTGGGGCTGGGAGCTGCCGCGTGGGGCTGGGACCCCCCTATGTGGGGCTGGGAACCCCCCCATGTGGGGCTGGGAGCTGCTGCGTGGGGCTGGGAACCCCCACATGGGATTGGGACCCCCCACATGTGGGGCTGGGAACCCCTATGTGGGGCTGGGAACCCCCCCATGTGGGGCTGGGAGCTGCTGCGTGGGGCTGGGAACCCCTATGTGGGGCTGGGAACCCCCCCATGTGGGGCTGGGAGCTCCTGCGTGGGGCTGGGAACCCCTATGTGGGGCTGGGACCCCCCCCATGTGGGACTGGGAGCTGCTGCGTGGGGCTGGGACCCCCCCATGTGGGGCTGGGAGCTCCTGCGTGGGGCTGGGAACCCCTATGTGGGGCTCGGAGCTCCTGTGTGGGGCTGGGAACCCCTACATGGGTCTAGGCCCCCACATGTGGGGCTGGGAGCCCCTGCGTGGGATTGGGACCCCTACATGTGGGGCTGGGAACCCCTACATGGGACTGGGACCCCCCCCATGTGGGGCTGGGAGCTCCTGCGTGGGGCTGGGACCCCCACATGTGGGGCTGGGAACCCCCACATGGGATTGGGACCCCCCACATGTGGGGCTGGGAGCTCCTGCGTGGGGCTGGGACCCCCCACATGTGGGGCTGGGCCTCCCCATGTGGGTCTGGGAGCCCGTACATGGGGCTGAGACCCCCCCATGTGGGGCCAGACCCCTGCGTGTGGGTCTGGGATCCCCTACATGCGTCTAGGCCCCCCCATGTGGGGCTGGGAGCCCCTGCGTGGGATTGGGACCCCCACATGTGGGGCCAGACCCCCATGTGTGGGGCTAGGAGCCCCCCACATGGGGCTGAGACCCCCCCCATGTGGGGCTAGACCCCTGCATGTGGGGCTGGGACCCCCCATCTGTGTGTCTGGACCCCACCATGTGGGGCTGGGAGCCCCCGTGTGGGATTGGGACCCTCCCATGTGGGGCCAGACCCCCATGTGTGGGTCTAGGCTCCCTGCATGTGGGTCTGGGCCTCCATATGTGGGGCTGGGACCCCTCCATGTGTGCGTCTGGGCCTCCCCATGTGGGGCTGGGACCCCCGGCATGGCATTGCGACCCTCCC